>NC_140484.1:32535760-33043260 GCF_964271855.1 Acomys minous | reverse complement strand
TTCAGTCCATGGGAGAGTTTACCAGTGAACAATAATTGGCATACTTCTTTTTAGTTTGAAAAATTTTTGGTTTTGTTTTTTTGAAATTTCTTGAGTAGAGTAGAATTATTCAAGTCATTTATATCTTCCTGTTGTGGAGAGGTGGCTGATTGAATCTTTTTAGGAATTGGTTGATTTCTTTTAGTTTATCACTTGTGCAGGCTATTTCTCAATGACCCTTTCAAGGTTGTCTGACTTTTTCTTTGATGTAATAAACATTTATTTTGGCTCATGGCTTCAGAGGGTCTGGCGCATCGTGGCAAAGAGGATATGTTGGAGCCAATCAGTTCATATCATGGACCGGAAACAGAGAGGAGGGAGAGGGAGGAGGGAAGAGGAGGGAAGGAGGGAAGGAAGGAGGGAGGGAGGGAGAGGGAGAGAGAAAGCACACCTATTTTTGTAGGCTCTCTTCTATTTTCCTCTATTGATTATTCCTAGGACAATTCTTTCCGCTTAGTATTTGCAGAAACTCTGTTATAGGCAGAATCAGAAGCTTTCCTACCCTGCCCTAGTTTCTCTCTCTCTCTCTCTCTCTCTCTCTCTCTCTCTCTCTCTCTCTCTCTCTCTTTTGAGACAGGGTTTCTCTGTGTAGCCTTGGCTGTCCTAGACTCACTTTGTAGACCAGGCTGGCCTCGAACTCACAGCGATCCACCTACCTCTGCCTCCCGAGTGCTGGGATTAAAGGCGCACACCACCACGCCTGGCTCCCTAGTTTATCTCTTAAACCAATCAATTTGACAATCAAGATCAACCCCCACATATAACTTAATTTCATTGATCTTTTCAAATAATGTTGCTGTTTTTTCTATTGACTTCCTCTTTTCTGTTTTTTTTTTTAAATTCCTGTTCCAATTGTTACTTACTTTCCCACACTTATTTTAGATGTAACCTGCTTATCTTTTCTAGTTACCCACAGCAGAAGTTGACTACTAATTGTATCTCTCCTGTTTTCTAATAAACATGTTCAAAACAACACAATGTTTTCAGCGAACTGGGCCAATTGTGTTTTTATTTCTTTTTAATTTCAAATTTTGAAATTTATCTTGAGATGTAGTCCTTCATGAATAGGTCATTTAAAAGCATGTTTCATATCCAAATATTTTTATATTCTCTCCCTTTCCTTTTGGTAATTGGTTTCTGGCTTAATTACATTGAGGTATGAGAGGAAACACTATATGGTTGGCATTTTTTTCATATTTGTTAAAATGGATTTGATGGCCCAAAATATGGTCTGGCTGAATGACAGCTCCTTAAGCGGTTGAAAAGAATGTGCTCTCTTTTGTGTTGGAAAGAGTGTTTTGGTAGCTGATGGATGGTGCTGCTGAACTCAATGCTGGCCTTACTGATTTTCTGCCATCAGGGTGCATCCTTTTCTGACATAGGGTATTGAAGTTTCCATCAGCACAGGTGGATGCATCTGTCCAATCAGCTCTTGCTTCATATAATTTGACTGTCTTCTTACATGTGTATGCACTATGAATTATCTTTTCTTGAAAAGTGTACCTTTCTGTCTTGATATGATGTCCATCTTTGTCTCTGTTAAAGCTTCCTGCTCTGACATCTGCTTTGCTTTTCAGTTAGCCTGGCCAAATTGATCTCTGATCATTGGCTTCTGATCTATATGTGCAGTTTCATCTTTATGTGGATTTCTTTTAGACAACATATAATTGGGTCTTAATTTTTGATCCCACACAAGAACGTCTTTTAATTATTATAACTAGACCATTGCCATCAATGACTTTTACTGGTGTAGTTGCATAATTATCTATATATTTGCTAATGTTTTCTATCAATTGACTTTTTCTTGATTCCTATCTTAAACTGTTTTTGTGCTTTTTGGTAATTGTAACAACATTTCAAACAACCATTTTGTGTGTGTGTGTGTGTGTGTGTGTGTGTGTGTGTGTGCGCGCATGCGTAATGTTTTCAGTTGTCCTACAGGCTACAATACACATCATTAATAAATTCAGTATCACAGAATTTTCATAGGTAGTGTTGTTTATAAGAATCAAATACTGTAAATTTGCCACTTTTTTTCTGTGTCACTATCATTAAGTTATGTAGGCACATACAAAAGTATCCACATAGAAGCATACTCACAATTATAAACATAAGCAATAGAATGCATTGCTATTATAATTCTGATCAAAATGTTGTACATCAAAGAAATAAAACAAAGACAAAGACTAAAACAAAACAAGAGGACTGGGGATACAGCGGTAGAATACTTGCCAACATGTTTAAGATTTAGCTCAATCCCTAGTACCAGAAAAAAAAAATCATAGAGACACATACCCATAATCCTAGCACCCTCCTCTTAATATACACTTGAGTGTCTGGTCTACTTATTTCTTTCTCTCTCAAGGAACTTAAAAACAAAAACAAAACTACAACATTTCTTGTAAGATAGTTCTACCAGCAATAAACTCTAGATTTTTGTTCATTTGAGGGAGGTTTTTTTTTGTTGTTTTGTTTTTTTGTTTTTTTGAAGATTAATTTTACAGGTCTATTAGCCTGGTTTTTGCTTGTTTGTTTTCTGTTTTATATAATGAAATGCCCAAGACTGACTACTTTACAAATTGAAAGGGTTCATTTAGCTCACAGCTCTTGAGCTTCGAAGGGCGTGGCTGTAGCACTGCCAGGCTCTGGTAAGGATCTCATGGCATCACGGACAAGAGTGTGCAGAACACGGATTGACCACGGAAGCCAGAGACGCTGGGGTGGCGAGGCTTGGTCTTCTGGGTGAACTCAAGTGCTTTTTGAGAACAGATTCAATCATTGCGAGGCAGTGTCTCCAGTGACTTACAGACTTCCGCACCATCTTGTAACATTGTCACAGGTAGGACCACATCCCCAGCACACGAACTCATTCAAGGAAGACCATAGCAACGATATGTAAGCCACAGCAACTTGTTCAGGATTTTAAATTGGTATCCTCCCTCTCTTTGCTTTCATAGTTTCTGAGAAGCTGGATATAGTTTTTATCTTTGTTCTTCTATAGGACCTCTTTGTCCTTGGGCTCCTTTCAAGATCTTACAATTTTAATGTGTACTTCTTGAAGCTAATATGTCTTTGGGAGGGAATCTGTGTCTGATGTTAATTTGCAGGGATTCTCTGCCACTGTGGGTTCATCTACCACTTCTGTTCTTTTCCCTCTTGCCTTTCCTTCTGATATTCCCAACTGTGAAACTGTGCTTATAATTGGTTCATAGTTGTTATACATTCTAGATATTTTTTTTCTGCCATTTTCTCTTATTTTCCAGCTTTGCCAGTGTCTACTGAGCTATCTCTATGCTGCAAAGCCCCAGCCGTGCCCTGCCCATCAAAGACAGCCTTCATCTCTGTTAGTGCCTTTATTTCTAGCATTTCCTTTTGGTTCGTAGTTTCCATCTGTTTACATGTCCATCTGTTCCCACTCACTGTCTCCTTTGCCCATTAGAATCCTTTGCAGATTAAACACAGTTGTTCTCACCTCTGAATCTGACAGTCGCAACATTTCCACATCCCTAATACTGATGCTTTCTCTCCTAAAACCGTGTGTTTTTCTTTTTCTTATTAATATGCCTTGTAATTTTTTTCCAAACAGAAAGATGTGATGTACTAGACGAGGTGGACCACGGCCAACAGGCCATTAGTGGCGTGGTGGCAAGGTGTGGGAGTGAAACCACATTGGAGCATTGCTGATCTATGAGTAGGCCTGACGCTCGCATTGAACTTGCACTTTCAGTGAACCTTCTTGGCAGAATTCCTCTCCTTTCTCTTTGGAGATGAGACAAGGTGTCTGTTTGGGGCTGGAATTGGGTGTTTTGTTTTGTTTTGTTCTTTCTCTCTCCACAGTCTGATAAGTTCTAAAATATCCTCATTTTACATTCTAGAAAACTCCTTGGTATTTTGATCCTGGTCTTGTTAAGATGGATATGGTATATTTCAAAATGGTTTTCTCCTGAATGAGGAGGTTTTTCTCTCATCCTCACTGTGAATGACCATCTAGGGGTAAAATGCGCAAATGATTGGGTTTTATAGATGGTCATGAGCCACCATGTGGTTGCTGGGAATTGAACTCAGGATCTCTGGAAGACTGAATAGTGCTTTTAGCCATTTCACCAGCCCCCATGGGCTTTAAAACTTGGTGTGCCTACCCTGAGCCTTTGACTCTTGTGAATTCTCCTTGAAGTTTTCCTATCTCAGCTTTGGTTCCCTTGAAGGCCTCTACTCATTGCCTTTAAACCTGTAATTTATGATTCTCTGTCCCTCCTTTGGTTTTCTTTCCCGTTCTAAATGTATCAGCTCTCCCCATGGCCTCATATTTTCGGCAGCTATAAGAAGGGTTGTTAGTTATTTGTCTGTTCACATTTTGCTTTTGGTTAGGACAGAGTGGTATCTTACAAGTTCTTTACATGATGGGTGAGAAACCGGAAGCCTCAAAGGTTTGGACCGTGGTTGGAAGATGTATAAGGATGGATCCACTGTTAAAAGGAGGTAGTAGGGTGGCCTCTGCGTGGCAGTCTGCCCAGCTCTAGGCAGAGAGAAGCTTGATCCTCCGGTGAGGTCTATGACACAGTACACATTGTATCTAATTTCAGGTTTTTCTTTATATTTGTAATTCACTACTATTTCTAATCTGCAATTAAATTTTCTTAAATATTATAATTCACTATTTTCAGAGTGAGCCAGTATCCAGGCCTGGGAAATGGGGACTGCATGTGTCTACACAGCTGTGAACTTCTCATGCTCCAGCAATGTCCACTGTCCCCACGTACCAAAGAGGGATGGCAGCTGTTAAGCTTGCAAAAGTGAGCTTGAAGCATCGGCCCTGAAAGGGAGCACAGGCTTGGAGAGGCTAGGTGACCAGGATATATTGTACAATGGAATTATAGGAAAGTTCCAGAAATGCTTTAGGTAAGAACTGAAGGGTAAGATGAGGCTCCAGATTCATACCATTGGGCATGAGAAGGGAAGCAAAATTCCCAAGTGCTGCAGAAGCTGGGGACATCTAGGTTATCCTGGTCACATTCCTCAACCATTCCACTGGCTGTTTCCCCTCATCACAATCCTTTCTCCACACCCCTACAGCCTGGTGGTCCCTCGTTTTATCTTGTTAAGACATTGCATTCCCAATGAAAGCTCAGAAAAAAAAAATCACTTTACATACTCTCTTCTCTTTCCAAGAATTCCATTAGCCACAGTGTTTTGTTCCTGATATAAATGTGGGAGTTAAGGGCATCTGACAGAAAAGAAATAAAACACAATTCACTCTGAAACCTTGTATTCTAATTTAATATGAGTTTAGGCCCTGACTAAAAACTCTACCTATTGATCTGTCTGACAGAATTATTCAGACTGAAAGCAATTCTCTAAAGGAGTTAGGATGAGTTGTTAAATAAATTGAGGAACTATGTTTCCAGATTGAAAGCATCATATAGTATGAGAGCTAGTCTTGCCTATCAACCTGATTAGAAGGGGAAATGCCTAGGATAGTAACACACACCTCTGGGTGTGTTCATGGGGGCGGGGCGTCGGCTCCACCTAGTCAAATGTTTGGTTCCTTGATGGCTTCATAGTATTCTGCCCTTACTGGCAGGGAGGGCCTGCAGTAGGAGCAGGTCACTGGACTGTGTCCTTGGACTTGATATCTTGCCCTGGCTTCTCCTTGTATGCTTTCTCTCTATTTCCTAGCCACTGGTGAGAGACTGTTCCACTCTTCCACTCCCTCCTTTCCAAGATGGACTGACACCTCCGAAACCAAGAGCCAAAGTAAATGATCCCTCCCCTGATGTTGTTTCTCTAAGGCATTTGGTGATGACAACAAGAGAAGTTATTGATCCACAAGTGCACTAGAGCAGCCAAGGCCAGGGACACTCACCGATGTCAACAACCACATGGGGGGCACAGCTCTTGCATGTCAACTCCAGGTCGTCCTTGCCAGACATCGCTGTGAGTCTTTCTTGGTGGCTGTCATTTCTCTCCTTTATGTCCCTACACTCATTCCTAAAAACATTACTATGTACTTATCATGAGTTTCTTCTTGAAATCATTTTCACTTCTCTACCAATACCCTAATTTGTACTCCACTGGTCTCTTAATGGTTCTCCCCTATGCCGACTTACAACTTACACCGCCCCCATCCTAATTCATCTCCCATATAGAAGTGAGAAAGATTATTTTGAAAGCAAGGTTGGCACTGACCTTCCCACTAAAAGCATTGCAGTAGCTAACCAAGATTGCCAGGGTCAACTCCAAAACTCTTACAGTGGACAACAGGTTTATGAAGTTATGTCCTGCCTACTCTACTGCCTTTTTCATCTACCATGTCTCTTGTCACTAAGGTCCTGTCTGACCCACCTTGATTCCATTCCTCACCTATGCCATGTCCCCTCCTGCCCCATGATACTGCCCATGGTCCTTTTCCACACAGAGCTTTCTTCCTCCTTGAGATGCCAATGAGGACTTAGCCCTGTATTAGTCTCCTGATACTGTGACGAAATATCAGTGCCATAGCAACTGAAAGGAGAAGATTTTACAATCTATAGTAACAGGGAAGGCATGGGAGCAGCAGGGAAAGACCAGCCTGAGAGTCATGAAACAGACAGATCACTTCTCATCTACATACATGAAGCAAAACAGGAAATTTCTCCCCAGGACCTAGCACATCCCCTTCTAACACTGTATTATATGAACAAGTGTGTCTGGCACTGAAGCCACACGAGAAAAGAGACAGATATTCAACACACACACACACACACACACACACACACACACACACACACACACTTTAAAAATTTTTTTAAATTAAAAAAAAATTTACTACAATTTATTCAGATTACATTCCAAATGTTATCCTCTCACTTGTATCTTCCTGTTCACACCCCTTCCTCCCTCTTCTGCCCTGTTCCCTTCCCCTAGACCTCTGACAGAAGGGGTCCTCCTCCTCCACCATATGGCCACAGCATATCAGGTCTAATCAGGATAGCCGGCTTCCCCTTCCTTTGTGTGCCACCGGGCCTTCCCACCTAGGGGAAGTGATCAAATAGGGGGCACCAGAGTTCATGTCAGAGGCAGTCCCCACTCTCCCCACAACCTTGGAGAATGAGCTGTCGCTATGCTCACCCACCCACGCATGCACATACTTTAACAGTCTAAAAAGTGACTTAATGCCTATCACAGGAGTTGTTCCAGAGCCCAAGTCTTTTCCTCCCAGGACACCCCAACCTCAGAGAGGTTTTCTGGCTGACTGAAACATCGGCCCTGGACTGTAAAGGGGCCTTCACTCACCCCTCCTCCACTTCCTCCCCACCTTCCCTGGTGCAGCCCCTCTGTGTGCATATACATATGGGTGAGGCCGTTATTCTGTTTTCATCCTACAAGGCTCAGAACGTGCAGCTGATGTGACAACAGTTTTGTGCATGGGAGTCACAAGTCATGGGTTCAAGTCCTAATGCTTCCGATTTCTAGTCACCATGGGAAACCACCTGTCTGGGACTGAGTTTTCATCCATGTCCTGTGAAGGGGCTGATGTGACAAATGCTCCAGGTTTCCTTTTAGCTCTAGTAGTCTGCAATTTTTATGATGGAAGTCATAAGAGCAGACAGCTCATCTTTCTGCAGATGGCTCTAGTCCTAGTGATGACTTAACTTTGCCAAGGGAGGCTAAACAATCCTGAAGCTCTGCTTGAGCTCTCCATTACACAGGTCAGTTCTCGCTGAGCCCTCCCACGTTCTTCCGTAAGACACACTGCAAATAGTAGGTGGACAAAGCATTCTCTAGGAGCGCTGACGTGGACAATCGATGGTCGATAGCATCGCTGGGAGAATGCTGGCAACTTGGGGAGTCTTTCCTTTCACAAACCTCTTCCTTCAGGAAACGTTCTTTAGGAACAACATGACCCTATTTTCAGGGAAGGAACAGTGATAAAGTCCACGGTCTTTTGCCAAGGCAATGACTTCATAATGATTAAAGCCACAGAGAAAAGCCGAACAAGAGCCTCTCATCCTGATCTGACTGTACAATACAGGCTTAAGGCCCATGGAAAATGATCTTCTCTCTAGAGAACAAGCCGATTGACCACAGAGGTCCCCCCCCTCCAGCTTCAGATACAGACCACCAGACTCAGACACCCACATTTTTCCTATGCTGAGACTTACCAATCTGTCTGGATCTGCTCCAATGCTCAAGATAGGGAATGGCTTTGTAGGAGTGGGAACGTCTTGGTCTTCACCCTCCTCACTTTCCAAAATACCAAGGACACATACCCACGAAGACATCGACTCCCAGTGTTTGGGGACTAAGTATATGAGATCCTCTAGACCATTTTGACTCAAATTATATATTATTAACCCCATTTTTTTTTCAGGTGAAAACCAAAAGAAAACCCTAAGCTGCTTCTCTGATATCAAAGGATTATGGGAGAGCAGATTTAGGTTTCACTGATATCTCAGAAATCCAAGTCTCATGCTGCCAGTTATATCAAGAAGAACCAGGGGCGTCAACTCTCCTCCCCCCTGGCCCTTTATGATAATAAGAAAGCAGCACAAATAAGCATAGCCACCACCCCTCATCAAAGACCCTCCCTTTATAGCAAATGGGAACCATTACAGAAAATCACAAGTGGACACAATGCATAGATGAACAGAATTGTATAGAATTTAGCTTCAATGGATACATCACATCACATCTTGTAGTGGTTTGAATGAAAATGCCCCCTACAGGCCCATAGGAGTGGCTCTATTAGGAGGTGTGGCCTTAGGGGAGGAAGTGTGTCACTTGGGGGTGGGTTTTGAGGTTTCAGACAGTCAAGCCAGTCACTCTCTTCCTGCTGCCTGCGGATCGGCCTGTAGAACTCTCAGCTGCCTCTCCAGCACCATGTCTGCCCGCATGCCACCATGCTTCCCACCGTGACAATAATGGAGTAAACCTCGGAACTGTAAGCTATTGCCAATTAAATGTTTTCCTTTATAAGAGTTGCCATGGTCACGGTTGCTTCTTCATAGCAATATAAACCCTAAGACACAGCTTCCCACACTTGTGGCCCAGGGAACAATACAGAAGAGGGGATGGAAAGTTTGAGAGAGCCAGGGTACCAAGAAGTCGGCTGTGAAATAGTCTCTCCTGGAAATGACTCATGAGTGAGGTTGAAACAGTGACAATATGAATGAATGTACTGACATGAGAACGGGGAAATGTCATGAGGTCTACCTCTAGACAAAGAACTACAGGCAGCTAATGACTACAGGGCAAAGGAGAATTAGCCTCTCCTAGGGATGAACACCCTGATTGATTGTCCACTGAAGAGTGGTCAGCCCTGAAATCATATATACACAAACAACAAAAACAGATTCAGTGAGTTGTTGTTAAACATATTTGTGTATACATGTATATGTATGGAACAGTCATTTACCAAAGGAGAAGAAGTTATTTCAACCCAAAAGTGGTGTGTTTGTGGGGGGTGGGGTCAGGGGTAGGTCAGGGCATCTGTAGGGAGGAAAAGGAGGAGGAAAGTAAATTAAGAACAGTAACTAGAATCCTAGGTCACATTAGAAAGCCAGCCATTCCTTCCAGGCAGAATATGCATTGCCCCTTAACCACTGAGCCAGGATGGGGCTGACAGGTGCCCCTGGGGGGCGCCAAATCACCAGGCTCCTATGGACCATGCCCAAGCAAGGGATAGGTTGTAAAAGCAATCCCCAGACACTAGAACAAAGAAAGTGATGGAGCTGGAAAGCCTGGGATTTAATGGAGGTGAGCATGGGAGGCTCATCGGGATGCATGTAAGGGGAAATGGGTGTTTGGGAAGGGGAGGGGAGATGACGGGAGCAGGAGAAGCACTGAGAATCATGGCTAGAGAAATGGAGGAAGGAATATTACAATGTTGACATGAGGATGGTCTCGATTAGGATTTAGAATATATTGTATTAGTGAGTGTGTGTGTGTGTGTGTGTGTGTGTGTGTGTGTGTGTGTGAGAGAGAGAGAGAGAGAGAGAGAGAGAGAGAGAGAGAGAGAGAGAGAGAGAGAGAGAGAAGGGGAATCAGTCACATCACAGAGCGGTATCTTGTAGCTCAGATTCCAGGTCCTCCATGGCTTCTCCTTTCACCTTGATCTCTGGAGGAGGACTATTACTTACAAGCATACAATCTAGAGCCAACAAGGTTATGCAAGAGTAGAGGATGATGCTCCATTTTCATTAACTCTGAAGGAAATATCACTAGTTCAGGGTGTTCAAAACATTGTGATCTTCTTTCCACCAGTTCTCCACCGGGCATATGGCAGGTTAACGTTCGTGTTTTATAGAAGCAGGTGAAAGCCAAAGGACCCTGCAACAGCGGCTGTCATGGCCCCTGAGACCAACATTGTCTGCACTGAACTCTGCAAATAGAATTAGCCTCAATGATAACTGAATTCCCAGTCCTGTCTTCCTTTTCTTATTGGGTCCTGTCTGTCATGTACCTGGGACAGGTCAAAGTTTCAAAGACAACGGTAAGAGAATGTCACCAAGAGAAACAGCTTATGCACAGCAAAGGAAACAGCCATCACACAACATACACTGTGCTATATGTCCATATCTCTCACTATATAGACACAGTATATAAGGAACTTGACTCAAAATAATTGTGAATGGGTAAAGGAAACAAAAACGTATTTGTCAAAAGAAGATATACATGACCAATAGTTATATGAAAGAAAGCTCATTCTTGCTACTTAGAATCTAAAGGAAAAATCAAACCCACAATGAGCCGCCACCTCACACCTGCGAGGGCAGCTACTATACACACTGGAAAAGAGATGACAAGCCTTGGCGAACCTGTGCGGGAAAGGGAGCCCTCGTCCACTGCGGTTGAGAATGTCAGGCAGTAGAGTCGCTATGGCTCAATATGAAATTCCTCAAAAGAGCTCAAAGTAGAACTGCCACACGATCAAGTAGTTCAAATATCAGAAGTAACTCCTGGGCATACACTGAGAAAATAAAATCGAGGCATCAAAGGAGCACGTGGGTCCCTATGCTTACCCATACCTTATTCACAAAACCAGGATGTGGAATCAACCAAAGTACCATCAGTGGGTGAACAGCTAAAGAAAGTAAGGTATATATACATGATAGAACCTTCTTTGACTCTAAAAATCCTGAAGAGTCTAATGTTATATGAAAGATTTCAGGAATTGAAAATAAACCAAATACCACAAGATATCAGTTATATTCAGAATAATAAAGTTGAACTCACAGAAACAGAATGAAATGGTGGCGGGGCATAACAAAAGGGGATCAGAAGGATGCTGGTCAAAGGATAAAAAAATGCAGTTAGACTAAAGGAATAAGTTCATATCTATTGTAAAACATGATGACTATATTGATGGCAGGTTACTGGCTCTGACAAGACAGCTCAGAGGGTTAAACTGCTTGCTGTACAAACCCCATGTCTTGAGTTCAATCACCCGCTATAGGAAAGAACTCTCTCCTGAAAGTTGTTCTCTGACTTCCACATATGCAACATACATACCCAAGTGTGTCCATACTCTTACATATATATCATATAAACATCCATTCAATAAAAAAGAAAATTTTAAAATAATATGTGATTAAAAATAGTGGCACGAGTACATTTCAAATATCCTCAGTATGTGAGGAAATGAATGGTGTTAACTTGATTTAGCCATCCCATGATGTTTACACATATGGAAGCACATATAACAAATACGTATTCTATATATTTTTTCAATAAAAGAATAACTCTGAAGACACTGGGTTTGTTATATCCTATTTAAAATAATAACAGGGTTGGAGAGATGGCTCAGCAGTGACATGCACTTGCTACTCTTTATTCATTTTCTATTTATGAGCGTACACCTAAGTAAAGTTTATGTTCTCCACATGCAGAGCCCAGAGGGTGTCAGCTACAGGAATTGGGTGACATCTGATGCTCTTGCAGAGGAGCTGGATTTGCTTCCCAGAACCCACATGGTGGCTCACAACCATCTGCAACCATAACTCTAGCTTCAGGGGAAATGAAAATGTCTCTGGCCTCTGTGGGCAGCTTTTAAAAAAATGTTTAAAAATAATTTGAATGATGTAAAGAAACCAATAGAGAACAAAGATGACCTCAGGAGAGCTGGAGGTTCAACCAGGAGCTGGACTCTAAGCAAGGTGCAGCTGAGGGTAGAACAGCTCTGAACCGGTTTGTTCAAAGGAAAGAGTAAGCGTGTTGGTGACTGCTCCACCCACCTATTCTGGGGTTTGCAGAGATCACCACCAAGGCAGGAGGGCGCTGCTCTGGCTTCCAGGTGTGCCCAGCCTTTTGGCACCACAACATGATTTTGCCATCTGTAATATTCTTGATCAGGAAACACACAATCAAGTTTTTTTTTAAAAACATATATTTTTAATCTCATCGTGTTTTAATTAAGTTTATGATTTTAGATTGGGCTGCCTGAGGCATGCAGTCTGTAGTCTGGACACACCTAGGCCATCCAAACTGGGGAAAACACACACCTTTCCCATTCCTTGTGTTTTTAAATTTTTTTTTATTGTTTATATAGGGTTTATTTTTTGTTTGTTTGTATACACCTGAGTAAGTTTTTGAGCACCACATCCGGAGGCCAGATGGTGTTGGATCCCATAGACTTGGAGTAGGTTGTAGTGACTCACTGGATATGGGTGCTGGGATCTAAACCTAGGTCCTCTGGAGGAACAGCAAGTACTCTCGCTCACTGAGCCATCTCTCCGGCACCTCCCATTTTTGTGCCCTGTTTGGTTCCCATAGGAAGGCTCTTATCTTACTGCGTGGAACACAGAACCTTACCACAAGCTAACATGGCCTTCGGGGACACAACTGAATCCAGGGCTAAAGTGTGGGTACCGTACTAAGTACACATCCACGGTCGGCCACTCTGAGGCTTCTCTCAAGGTAAACCCCCTCGGCCCTAGACCACACCCAAAGCGTGGTCTTTCCAACGACAGGCGCCCCCCTCTTCCTACCCTCTCGAAACAAGTGAGAGTATCTGAAAACAATGAGGGGAGCTTCTGGGAAGCCAGCACGTGGCCATCTTAGCTCTCAACCCTTGGCCTCTGCGGTCTGCCTTGATCAAGCACAAACCCCAAATTCATACCACATGCGGCTCACACAGTCCAGAGTGTCGGGTTTCTTAATTTCATATCCCCAGCCGGCTTCTGCTTCTGAAGCCCTGCTGTGCAGAAGGTTCGGGAGGTCTCCTTGCTTTGTGGATGGTGAAAGCAGCTATGGTGTTTTTAGAATGGAGTGACAAGCGAAAGAAACTTTAGATGGCACTGATTTCTGTTCCTGCTTTCACTGGTGAGGGCTCCGACCCAGAGCACATTTGGCTTACTGACCATTGGAAGGCGCTGGGTCATTTATCGTGTGGGTGCTGTCTGCTCTCATAGCACCTCATAAGCCATATTAAAGAGTGGCTAAGCGAACAGTCCCTATGTTGGATGGCTACAATTCAAAGTCCCTGTCTGCTGGTTTGTAATTATGGAATCCTAATCACAGCAAGGAAGGACAAAAACGATTCGACGCATTTTAACACATCTTTGCGTACCGGAAGTGATGCCTAGCATACAGCAGACATGTATAGAATGCTAGCTAAAGAAGTCAGCACCTCGCAGGACCAGCTCCAGAATTATCAGATGACAAGTTTATCACAGTACCTGGAAAACACATGCTCACAAAATCGGACAGCAAGGGTTGGAGGTTGTTCCTCAGCTGACTACTTTTTCTCCTGACTACCAACTGATCAGGGAGGAAATGGAACTGAAGATTTTAATTTCAAAGTGATACTATTTGGACACCTAGAAGTATTTCGATAATAAGTTACGCACTGTGAGCACTGAAGGAGTGTCCTGAAAGCCTTGAGCTCTTGTGTCCTCTCTGAAGGGGTCCTAGGACATCCTAGAACACTTTAACATCCCTGCTTCTCTTTAGTGGGCGGGGCCAGGGCTGCACTAGAGCTGTGGCCTCATTAGTTAAGGATCGTAACCACTCGCTTTAGTTTTATGTTGTTATAGCAAAATACCAGAGATACAAGCTTATAAGTCGGAAAGCTTGTATTGATTCACGGTTTTAGAGGTTTCAGACAATGGCTGCTTGAACCGTCATTTTGGGACCCTGGCAAGGCAGAAAAACATGGTAGGGAGCATGTAACAGGACAAAACTTCTTACTTTAAAGTGCTAGGAAGAGAGAGAGGAGGGGGGAGGAGGGAGGAGGAGGAGGAGGAGGAGGAGGAGGAGGAGGAGGAGGAGGAGGAAGGGGCCAGGGTCTTCACAGGTATTGAGGTCCCAGTTGACTTAATCTCCAGCTAAGGCCCCTAATGTCTCCACCTCTCAGGCACCTTAAGGTTGAAGATACAAGATCAAAACCATAGCATCCTTTAAGAAAGACTTAAAGACTCTCATCCCGGCTCACATTTTGGCTTTTAGTGTTCGATGACCACTATCACATTTCGTAAATGCTATATAAATCTCAAGCCTAAATAGGGGTCACATGGTCAGGAAGCATACCACACCAAAATGAGCCGACGGTCTCCTTGGGTATAAAATAGGTGTCTGAACTCAGGATGGTTGAGCTGAGAATACAAATCAAAGTTCTCAAGCTCATGGGAGGGCAAATGGGATAAGAAGCATCGCTCCAACAGGGCAGGACTTCTTTGTGGGTGGCCTTCGTGCTACACAGAGCATTTCAACAGCATACTGATGGCTATCAACCTCATAAAAAGAGGTTTCTTTCTTAGGATTCCAAAAAAAAAAAAAAAATCTCATAAGCCAGTTTCATTGTCCTGGCTTAGCCATGTGTCTGTTCCCTAATGGTGTGTCCGTGGCCAGGCTGGCACTGGAGTCGTGATAAATTATGCTGTTTGGCCAGACCAAATCGTGATGCAACGCTTACATTTTGGAACACTGGGTTAGTCCCAGGCAAACTGCATGAACAAATAGAGAAAGCAGGTAGTAGCGAGGAAAAGCTGGGCACTGTTACCCAGTCTTTTGAAAAGACTATGGGTACTGGACAAGTGGACGTTCTAATGGCCCATCTATTTCCACCATTGTGCACCCCAGGGCTGTAGCTAAGTCAACTGATCTTCTCATCTATAAAATGAGAGCTTTGGACTAATGAGGGCAGGACATCTCTCATGTTAGAGAATCTAGGAATTCTCTTAATGGTTAACTCCTTAACGTAATTTTCCCTGAGCCCCACTGCCAGGGATTCTGACTCAGTAGGTCTGGGATCTGGGATGCTGTCCAAGGGGTTGGCTGTCTGTCAAGTACCCAGCTGATGCTGGTGCTGATGCTGCTGATCTGAGGGCCACACTGACCTAGATGCTATCTTGTTTTCTTAAAACATGATAATGCTTTCAGCGATTATGAGTCTTCGCTGTGAGGTTTAGCCCAGAGCTTCTCAGAATGAGAAAGACAATATAAGCCCATGACTGGACCCAAGACTGACAGCTCTCGCTTCCCAGCTTCCCTGAAAATACTAAGTGAGACCTACCTCTCAGGAGTTAAGTGGGCTGCAGTAACTGGCCTGCATAGAGTCAAAGTAGCGGAAGCCTTCTCAATTCCAAAGCTCCCAGTTAGCAACTTCTGTCCTCCCAATCCACATTGGCCCTTGTCCAAATCTGCTGAAGACTGATATTTACCAGGGAGGCAGAGGGCTTTTAAGTAACGACACAGGCTAGTGTCAGGTAAACCTGTACTCTCCTACTCATTTTTACTCATTAAGACCACGTGACCTTTTGCAGGCGATTTAATCACTTTGGGACTGTGGCAAGGCAGAAAATCATGCTTACAAAACTGGCTATGTATAGGGGCCCTGCTCATGGGGTAGAGGTTAGGATTGATTGGCATAAAGGACTTAGTACAGTGCCTGGCTTATAGAGACTTAATCAGAACTAAACATGTTTCACCGAGTTCTGGCCCAGTATACCCCTAGAAAATCCATGGCTGAGCCTCTTTTAATAAAGTATTTTTAAGTCCACCCTCAGTTATGAATAGCTTAACCAGGGGGTGCCCATCCTTCTAATGTGTTCAGTGTGTTTGCGGAGGGTTTCTAGGTAGAAGGCACTCTGGGGTCAAATGTGTTTTGGAAAATTCTGGATTAAAAGCTTTATTATGGGATTTCTTAAGGTTTTTACAATGATAATTTTCAATGAAAATTTCCAAAAAGGAGCATTTGGTATTTGATGGTTCCTAAACCTTTTGGGGGCATGAAAATCTTCCCATAAGTTCTTGTTAACATTTGCTGGCACTGCAGAATGCTGGGAAACTGCTGAAGAGCTTACCTCTATTCCAAAGACTCCAGTACAGTGGCATTCACATTTGGAGAAGCCCCACAGGACTGGCGAATCAAATGCTATGGGTGTTAAAGTAAGCCTTCATGGTGGGCCAGCTGCTTCAGGATAGAAGGGCTGGCCCAGGTAGCTGCCAACACAGGAGAGCTGAGGATACGGGTCACGTTTTGGCAACAATTTGGTAAATCATTTTTGTTTGTAGCTAGGAGGATGTAAACATTTTGAAAACAGCCTGTTAATCTTCTTTTTCCTCTTTCTTGTGATGGAAGACAGGCTTAGGAGCTGGGCAAGCAATGCGTGAGTGGCTTCATTCCCAATGGGAGGAGAGGTGGGAGCTTTGATGTCAAAGGAAGTGAATAGGGAACAGGTTCCTCTTTGTGTAGAGTAGGGAGGGGACAATGACACCTTAAAAAGGCCTAGGCTGAGGCACCATTTCTGTATCTGTTGTAGGCATGTACAACCCTGCCAGGAAGTGGTTAAAAAGTTACTAGAGTGTTCTAGGTAAAGAATCATCTCCAGTACGGTGAAGATGATACCATATTTATTTATATTATAAACATGTGGTTCTGATGACTGGAAAGGAAATAGCTGTGCTTTTCAAAACAGTGCCAGATGCAAATGGGATGTCCAAAAGATGAAATGTGGGGCCACTTGGGCCTGTTGCCTTTTTCTGATGTCTTTGGGCTTGGTGGAACTGCAGGGTCAGCATATTTTCTCAGATTTTTTTTTTTTTTTTTTTTTTTGGTATGTAACTTGTTGAACTCTTTTAAGAACAATAAATAAAACAAATGGCTGTAACAGCTCCACAACCAGCCTCACACAATGTGCTCTCTTGCGCAGTTAAGAGCCTTTGGACTTTGAAGCAGGCCTGGAGCACAGCAAACTGGCTGCTCAGAGAGAGTAAATGTGTTCCTCTCAGGCCGTCAGCAAGCCGAGACTCCGTTGCTTCCAGGCTCTTCTTCTCACCAGCTGGCCTATGTCATGTCTTCATTAGCAAGAGATTTGAGATCTTCAGCCCAGATGGACTTAAGATTGGGGGACCAGCCGCGTCTATTTACAGAAGTCCACCGAGTGTCATCTTATGAGGGCGGCACACAGGAATGTGACAAGGATGTGGCTTTTTAATTGCCAGGAGAAGAAAGCATTTATTTTTAAGGCTGGCAGACTTCTGGGGGGAGCATGCCAAGGGTGCTTCCTAGAGCATAGTTCTGGTACCCCGAGGCTGAGCTGCTTCACAAGCTCTTTCCTAAAGTCATTCTCTCAGCCAAGCCCTTCCCTGGGACTGGCTTTTCTTTCTTGGCTTCCTAGATGTATTTGCAAGCCTATGACTGCGGGACCCCAGCCGGCAGTGGTCAGCTCTCCCTCCTTCTGCAGTAGGGCTAGCTATTGGTAATGGGATCTGCGCAGTGGACTGTGCTAAGCAGATGGGGAAGCCTCCAGCCTTCTCAGGCCCACATGCTCTGGCAGTGGGTTCTGCTCAAACACTTGCTTTTAGTTTCTGTGTGTTGCTAAAAAGCTGCTGCCCTGGGGGCTTCTGAGAGAAGGCAGCAATGAGGGGAGGAGAGGAAAACAAACAAACAAACAAAAAAACAAAAAAACAAAAACCCACTGGGATCATCGGAAAGGACCAGCCTTGCTCCCCACTGGATGTCAGCTGGATTCATCAGAGACAAAACCGAGGGAAAGTGAGACGTGGTCATTTCAAAGGAGGCTTATGATGTACTTGGTACCTGATGACAAAGACATTAAGACGGAGTCTGTTGAGTCCAGAGCGGGACTCACTGTCTCCAGCACCCCCTCCTTCATTTCTTCTTTCTGCCACTCAGCTTGTAATTTAAATGAGGAATCTCGGCAGAAATAAGAGGAGCCCCTAGAAACCTGCTCTCTGGGGCACGGCACTCCAGTACTGATCACATGGTGTCAGCGGACAGATGTGCAGAGCCCTGCCGTGACCACGCAGAGATCGTGAGGCAGCTGTGTGCGATCAGACGCCGCCACATGAGGCGATGGTGATTTGAAAGCAACAGCGAAACACCACAGCACCTTCCCCCCTGCCCCCCACTAAACACAGTTCCCGGGGAGACCCGTGCACTTCTTTCCAGGCTCCTATCTGGACAGGCCATCACTTCTCTTTGGAGGCACAGGAATCCACATGCAGTGAAAACCACCGGGAAGGCTGGTTGGCAGGAAAGCTGCAAGTGACCTCATGAGAGCAGAGTGAGTGTCTCATTCCTTTTGGGGCTGTGCGTGTTAAAGTGCAGAAATGGAACAGGGGTGACTAAGAAGTGTTCACTGATGGCCCTGGGCCACCATTTACTTCATCTGTGCAGTATTGTTTGCTTTCTCCAAACCAGCTCTGCACATACGTCCTTCACGAAGCCTTCTGTGCAGCAGGTTTTCTCAGGTCTGGAAATGGATGAACTAAGTGACTCACCCATAGGGACGGGACAAGTGAGTGCAGAGGGGCTAGTGCCTGGATGGAGGGGACACTTCAGGCTTTGAAAGAAAAGAATGAGAACTTCCAGGGCTCAAATTTGTGTCCCTTGACTCAATGTTTGGGGCTGGAGAGATGGCTCAGTAGTTAAGAGCATTGACTGTTCTTCCAGAGGACCTGGGTTCAGTTCCCAGTACCCACATGACAGCTCACAACTGTCTGTAACTCTAAGATCTGATACCTTCATATAGATATACATTCAGGCAAAACCACAAATGCACATGAAAATTCAATAAATTATTTTTAAAAAATCAGAACAGCTCCATGCTTGTATTTATTTGAAGTATCTTACAAAGCATTAAAATTTTCAGTTGTAAAGTAAAAGTGTAAACATATAGTGATGAAGACCAATGTACATTATGGATGAATAATGCTTTCCTCTGGGTTAAAACCCAAGCCAAGCTTATTATTAAGCTGGGGAGAAATAATAGAGAGACTGGACCCCACCATAAGGCACAAAAATATAAAAAGAAAATCACACACACATACACACAAATCCAATATGCTGATAATGGAAAATAGAAATAATGACTATATAAGAATTGTGAATTATTTACCTTGGACACATTTTTTCCCCTAGTAAACTAAGTATTCCACTTCTTAGAACTAACTGATTCGCTGTACATTTAACTTCATCTCTCCATCATTCTTTAATTTTATGAGCATAACCCAGTGGATAAGGTGCTACACTGTATACTTTTTGCCCTGTTAAGGTCACAGTGTCATTTTCTTACTTCACAGTATTAGCACTGTCTCACCTCAAATGGTCCCCATTAGTAAGATCTTCCATTACTCTAAGGATGATAGACTCCTGTTGCTATGACACAGTATCTGTTAGAATCACGTAAGAAAGGTTAGGGCTTATTTTGCCTCACAGTTGAAAGGTTTCAAGCAATGTTTGTGGAGTGGTGCAGTAGAGCAGAACAGTTCACCTCAGGGTACCCAGGAAGCAGAGAGACAGAAAGCCTATGGCGGATTTCTTCTTTCTTCCCTCAGTTGACGCTCTATCCCTTGTAGGTTTACCCAGAAGCTCACTTTACTAATCTTTTGTATGCTTCTTAATCTAAGCCCATTGACAAGCCCATCCTGTGCAGACTTGACACACAAACATATCTCCTCCAATCATCACATTCTACCCTTGGACCTCAAAGGGCCCATGTTCATTTCACAACGCAAAATGCATTGCATTCATCTCTAACAGCCTCCATAGTTTCAAGCGCCACCGTTGTTCAAAAGCCCAAGTTTAAAGTCTCCTCTAAGACTCAAGGTATATTCTTACCTATGAATTTCAAAAAGGAAATTAGATACTTATAGTACACAATGGCATTCCCATTTCAAAGAGAAAAAGTAGGGAAGGAGGAAATAGGTCCAAGTCAAGACTGAAAGCCAGCAGGCCAAATGTTAAATCCTGTGGGTTCATGCCTGGCATCCTGGACACATGGTGGTGGGAAGCGAACTCCAAATAACTTGGGAAAGACTGTTTATGGTTTTGTCAGTGGCAGCTGTACAGTCTCTCACTTGGATGGGCTCTACTAGCCTCGTGCACGCCAGCCTTGCTCGGCAGATGTGCCACATTCGTGATATCAATGACATCCTAGGGTCTACACTACAGCTCAGGTTTCCCCCTCAGCTGTAGCCTTCTCAGGAGCTGCCCACAGGGATTCTGACCCTGCTGGGTATTGTCTGGTTTCCTATGTTCCCCTTTAAAACTTGGGTAGATGCTTTTATACTAACCCTGTGATTATTGCATTCTACCTGCCTGAAAACCCAGCAATGCATAGAAAACATCAAGGACTGCAACCAGTTTGAACAGTAGCAGGGTCCCCTTTAGACCCACGGCTATAGTGGCTTCTGGGTATGGCTAATTTAGAAAAACAAAACCACATACCTATGGCAGCCCTGGAAAGCAGTGTGCCCCCCCCCCCAGAGCTCTTTTTTTCAAATCAAGGTCTTCCAAATGAGTTAAAAATCTTTACTCCTTTGAGCCTACAATGAGAGGGATTTAGGATTCCATCAAAAACATATTTGCTATTGTCCCACTGGAAAAATATTTTGTTTCCTTTTAATGTCCCTGACCTGTTCAGCAGCCATGCTTTCTCCAACCCCAGCTTTAAGCACATTTCTTTGCTACTCTGCTCTTCATTCATTATTTTCTTTGTAAAGGTGTCTAAAGGTGTCTAGTAACCACTTGCTCTAGCCTGAATACCAAGTGGCCTTGGATTTTTTCACCATATTAATCAATCCATTTTCTTTAAACTCAGCTTCAAAGTCTCAGGGCATAGGCCAAATGTAGACAAACGCCTTCTCACAACATGACACAAACAGCCTGTGGTTATTTAATTCTAGGTTGTGTCCCTGACCCTATCTGGAACTTCACAGGTACAGATTTTATTGCTGACATTGCTCCCCACATTATGGCCTCCTGAGCTCTTGGTAGAATCATGCATTACGTTCACCCTGGAGTATTTTCTTAGCTTTTTTTCTAGCCCATATGTCCAATCTTTTCCAGCTTCCTCTCACATCTGTACTGTCAGGTAGTCTGAGCAATGGTCCCACTTTGCTGCTACCAGTTTGAAATTTCCATAGCAGACTTCTCATCACAGTGGGAAAATAATGCAAAATGAGCTTATCTGGAGAAGTATTGGGTTTGGGCTCATATGTGGTAGAGCAGAGCGCCTCACCCCACTGAGGTCAGAAAGCAGACAGGGGATGCCTGATTTCTCTGTTTTCTTCTTCTCTGGCAACAGCCCTGTATCCCAGAGGCACAGTAACCTCCTACTTGCCTCTCAATTAATCAGATTGAGAAGCAAGATTAACCCCACAATGAATAACTATCAAAAATCTGTTTCTTCTTCTTCTCTCAGTAATATAACCTCACGATATTGTTCCCCCATGGTGGTATAAATTGGTTGAAGGCAGGATAATAGTAACAAAAACTTACACATATATTATATATTATGTATCATGGATCTACACATTGGTCATAAATGCAGATATAGTGGTCCCTTGGTATGTGTAGGAAATTGGATATAGGATCCTTCAAGAATACCAAAATTGTAAATGGCATGTTCTTATAGTGTCTTGTTTTGAGAATAATAACTAACTCTCTCTCTCTCTCTCTCTCTCTCTCTCTCTCTCTCTCTCTCTCTCTCTACACACACACACACACACACACACACACACACACACATATATTTTCAAGTATTTCCAATCCCTTATTACATTAGACATATGTAACCCACACACCTTGAAAGTTGACTGTACAGCATATCTACTATATTAAAATTTCACGAGACTATTTGGTATAAACTATATTTAAAGGTGCTAGGAGAAATATTGGTGGCGCAAAAATAAGACCAGGCCTAAGAAATATTGGCAAGCATCTATGCTTGTCAAATCTGGTTTCATGGTAGTTTCCTTGAGATCCTTAAGAAATAGGGACTCCAGGGGTAGAGGAAGTTGTTGTTCAACCCACTCATTGTGATAACCTCCCAGTAGAAACAACAGTTCTACAGCTGTTTTTGCACCAAAAGACCAGCCTCCAAACTCAGGAAATCAAGTGATCCATGGCGCCTGCCTTTAGTATAACAAAATAGAAAAGGTGCTTGAAGAGGAAGGGTAGAAAGAGCAATTTCAAATTTCTACCCTAATTTTGAACTACCCAGTCAAGACAGAGAGGGAGGGGGTGGGTCGATCCCACTTAGGGGAAGATGTGAGAATTCAGTCCAAGTCCTAGACTTGAAATGCAGTGGCCAGTAAAGTAGAAAGTAGTATTGACCAAAGCCTTATCCTAGAGCTGACCTACAGACCGAGCCACTGCAAGTGCAAGCATTGTAAAGAGACAGTGGCTTCCATCGTTTGTCCAACCTCAGACTTTAACCAGTGGGGAGCTTTGTCTCAGAGTCCAATGTCATACTTTCTATAGTGAGACCAAGCACACCGTAGAAACTAAAGGCCCCATTTGCAGATAGAGATTCTCAACTGTCTCTGGCAATGTGGTGGAGACATGTATGTGTGCGGGACTAACTCAGATTTCAGGGCTGGAAGGGGCTTGGAGAACATTCATCCTCTTTCTAAGACTCTGTAGGCCAAGAGACTTGGCTGTGACCTAGTTTGCCACTGGCCTTGGTGGCCCAGAGGCTGCCTCTGCTTTCTAAGCCCTGAGCCCCTGAGTGCTGACAGTGCAGTCAGGCCCATGCTCATACATGTGCCCGGTAAGACAGACTCATGCTTGAGCCTGCATCCCTGATGTCCGCACTGTAGCACTTGGGACATGGCGCACAGCTTTGCAGCTGAGGAATACAAGGCATTGGCCAAGTTGAAGCTGAGCCCGGTGGCCCAGGTTCTGCCTTTATCGGTACTACCCCAACTTTAGACAGCATGGTGTGGTAGGAGAGCTGTTTGGGGGGGAAAGGGCTGGGTAGTAGTCATAAGACTGACTATATCCTGGGGTTTGAGCTGAACCTGGGAAAGTTAGCCCCTAGGTCCACTGCCGCCCTCCGCTTCCCACCCCCACCGCGGGTGGAGCCTTGGGAACAGTTCTAATGCCAGGGGAAGATGTGTGGCCTCTTCCAGCCAGTATCCCATGACTGGTCGTAGTGGCTTTGAACCATAGGTTCACCTAAGCAACAAATCGCTCATAGAGGTGTGGACCTTGGTCCTAACTATTATCAGTATTGTGCTAATCTTTTCAGGCTGTGGGCTCAGGGCGTGAGAGGACTTTATGACTTTGGTTGAGTATAGATGTGACATAGAAGATAAAGGTGCTTTCTTTAAGGTGATTCTACCCAGAGCTAGACAAAATCCAGAATTGTCTGACCGCAGGTCAGTGGTTAGAGATGAGCCATCTGGGATTATCCTGGATGGGAAGAGGTTTATGAGGACATGGAACCCTTCTTAGATATTGCCCTTGCTTCCCAAACAATTTACTAACAGAGTATTTGGGACAATGTTGTCCTTTAGTACAGAGGGAGTGACAGCATGCTCCTGGCAATTCTGCACCTGCGCGCCACCTAGTGCTGATCTAGTGGAAGTGACTCCAGGCTACTAGAAAATAAAGTGACTGCTTAGAGTGGAGGTGATGGTGGTTACGTGCCTGTAATCCCAGCACTTGGGAGGATGAGGCAGGATTATTATGTCAAGGTCAGCCTGAGTTACACAGTGAGCTCCAGCCCAGGCTCAAACAACATAAGAAACCAATTAGGGAAGACTGGAATGTCTTGGGGCTTTGTGTTACTATAAAACAAACAAACACCCCAAAAACTGTTATAAACAATTTAAGGAGTTAAAGGGTTACTTTAGCTCACAACTGCAGAGATTTCAGCCAGGCGTGGTGAGAGCATGGTAGAACAGAGTTGTTTGTGGCAGCCAGGAAGCATGAGGGAGAATAATGTATGACCCAGATGTAGCTTTCAAAAGAATTTCCCAGTGGGCCACCCCTCCATCTGGGTTTTCTGCCTTAAAGTTTGTATTACCTCTTCTGATAGCACTGTCAGCTGAGGACCAATAATTCAACACACAAGCCTGTGTAGAATGGGTCATATTTAAGCCATGCCACAGGAATAAGTAGGCCTCCCTCAGTGCCCAGGTGATGTCTCACACAGACACCATCTGGACCTTTCGGAAGACATGACTTTACCTAGTACTGAGTGTCAGCAGCCCACCAGGCAGCCCTCAGCACAAGAGTACTAGCAGGGAATTTAAAGCATCTGTTTTAAGGACACTCAGTGAGTTATGGGGGAGGGTACCCCTAAACAGACACCTAACAAAGAGATGGAAGCAATTAATAAGAAATCAAATGCAGTCTTGAACTGAAAGTAGCATGTGGTGAAATTAAAAATGCAACAGAAGGCATCAGTGGCAACACAGATCAAACAGGAGCAGGAATTAGTGAGATTGAAGACAGGCTATTTGAAAATACACAATTGCAGAAGAAGAAACAAAGTAAGGAGGAATGAGAAAGCTTATGGGAGCCTTGAGGCAGTATAAAAAAAAAATAAATGTTTGTGTTATAATGAAAGAAGGACTTTATAATTCCCCAGGGTTCAAAAGTTCATGGTGACAGAACATTTATGGAAACCTTGAAGTGGGTTTCAGGATTTAAAAAAAAAGAAAAAGAAAAGAAAGAAAGAAAGAAAGAAAAAAAGAAAGAAAGAAAGAGAAAGGAAAAAGTCGCTGATAAACTTAACTCAGGCCCATGACATGTTCAAGTCTAACACCCAAAAGTAGAAGATGTGACTGAAGCAAGTCAGAAAATCAGCTGCTGGACAGAATTATTTCCTGCAACTCTATCTGCGTTTGGTACCCAGAGCATGTGTGGCATAATCTGTGTTCCAACAGGCTTTGTTAGCGTTGCTGCATATCTGCTGGCTTTCCTTAACAAACAGTCTCCCTTTCTGGCAAGAGCACCACCAGGGTCTCCATTGTTGCTTACGCCTCACCTTCAGTGTTTCTCACACTGGCCTCTTTGTGTCTGATCTTGCCATGCATTGTCTGGCCTCACCTGTTTTACTCTGGAACCTTGCTGCAGTCTTGATGATCCCACTGTTGCTGCATCCTGCATGCCAGCAAAACCAGAACCACACCGGACAATTTCTGCAGCCTGCCAGAGATGTACCAGGGTCCTCTCTCTCTCAGCACAGCTGCAGTGGCCTCTGAATGCCTTCTGGCCTGAATGTAGAGAAACATTTCCCAAGGTGGTTCTGCTGGAGCAGCGGACCCAGCTTAAACCAGCGTGTGTGTGCAGGCTTCTTAATCTTTAAAACATACATTCTCCCTTCTTAGACGAAAGAGTTTCAAATACGACTGCAGTTTTTTCACCTGGAACCTTCACTGGGTAGAATCTTTCTTTCAAGGCACCTTCCCTGTCTTCCTAGTGGCTAGATGGGAGTGTCCTCCTCCTCCCTTCCAAAACTGTGTGCTCCATCAGTTGAAGGAGATAAACTTGCTCTATAGAGGAGAACAGGTCTTCGGGAAAGGGTATATTAGTATTATTATCTGCAACCCTCGCTAGAGCCTCCAAGTGAGCTCTCAGAAGGTGTTACCTGGGTGACTCTCACAGTACCCACAAAACAAACATATGTGGTGTGCAAACACAAGTCAATGAGCAAGGAATCAAAATATACAACTAAAATCATTCACTTAACTGACAAGGACCACTATGAGAGGCAGGGAGAGAAGTAAGGGATGGAAGGAGGGGAGGGGGAGGAGAAGGGATGGAAGGAGGGGAGGGGGAGGGGGAGGGGAAGGGATGGAAGGAGGGGAGGGGGAGGGGAATGGATGGAAGGAGGGGAGGGGGAGGGGAAGGGATGGAAGGAGGGGAGAGGGAGGGAAGGAGAGAAAGAAAAAAGGAGAGAGAGGGGGAGAGAGGGAGATTCTTGTAACACTTTTACTATTAATAATTACTTTGAATGTAAAAGAACTAAATTTATCAATTAAAGACAGTTACTGAGTGAATTAAAAAAAAAAGATCCAACCATAAGTTGCCTATAAAAAAAAAAAACAAAACTCAGTTTAACTCCAAGGAAATGATGAAGCAAGAGGTTCCTTGCAGATGAAATTTACAAAGAAGCAGGAGCAGCCCTGTTAATTTAAGATCAAATGGACTTTAAAGACAAAGGAATACAAAGCAATGAGGAAGTACAGCAGACAATGACAAAGGCACCAGTTCAGTGGGAACTGAATTCTAAGAGCTTATGCACCAAATGGTGGAGGTACCCAACATAGAGCAAGTATTACAAGGCTTTAACATGCCACTTTCAGCAGTGGATACAGATGGTCCAGGCAGAGCATCAACAGAGAAACACTGGAGTTAAAGTTTACCACCGAGAAAATAGAACTAACAGACATCTATGAGGTACTAGAGAAAACCCAACGTTTTCAACAAATAGTGCGAGGAAAATAATCATATATCCATATGCAAAAAAATGATGGTGGGTTCCTATCTCTTACCATTTACAATGATAACTCAAATGAACTCAAAATGCAGCAAGATTTACATGTAAGTCCTGAAACTATGAAAACACTAAGAGAAAATATGAAGAGAATTATTCTTGACACTGGGATGGGAAAGAACTCTTTGGGCAAATCCTTAAAAACATAGTGAAAGCAAAGCAGACAAGTAGGATCATAAGAAACAGAGAGCCATCTGCACCGAGTAGGAAATGCTTTCTGAAGTGAGGACAACTTACACATTGGGAGCAAATGTTTGCTGACTGTGTAGTAAGGGGTCTATATCCAGAATATTCACTCAACAGCAACACCCCAAATTAACTCTATTAAAATATGCAATACATTTAAACAGACATTTATCAAAAGAAGATATACAAAGAGCCAACAGGTATATGAAAAAACAGAATATCACTAATGACCAGGGAAATGCACCAGGGAAAACTAGTGAGTTATCACTGCAGCAAGGAGAAAAGAGAACTTTTGCATACTAAGGGTGGAAACCGAACTAGTGCAGCCATGATGGAAGATAAGCTTTTAAGAAAATTAAAAATAGAACAAATCTTTTTAAAATTTTTAATTTTATTAATTTATTCAGATTATACCTCAGTTGTTATCCCATCACTTGTATCCTCCTGTTCCTCCCTCCCTCCTGCTTTCACCCTATTCCCCTTCCCTAGGTCTAAGACTGAGGGGGACCTCCTCCCCCACTATATAGTCATAGGCTATCAAGTCTCATTTTGGTAGGCTGCTTATTCTTTCTTTGAATGCCACCAGGCCTCCCCACCAAGGGGAGGTGGTCAAATATGGAGCACCAGAGTTCATGTCACAGTCCATCCCCACTCTCCACATAACTGTGAAGAATGTTCTGTCCATTGAGTAGATCAGAGTAGGGGTTCGATGTTTACTACTTGTATTGTCCTTGGTTAGTGCAATAGTTTGAGCAAGAACAAATCTTGATTCATCAATACTGCTACTGGGCACATGTCACCCCCGACTAAGATCAGCATGCTGAAGGAATATCAGCAACCCTATGTTCATTGCAGCACTGTTCACAATAGTCAAGGGATGGCAATAGCCTAGGTGTCTATCAAGTGACGGATAAAGAGAATGTGGAGCATGCATGCGATGGAACACTATTCAGCCTCCAGGAACAATGAAATCCCGTCATTTATGATCACATGGATGGCACCAGAGAGCCTTAGACTAACCGAAGTCAGACATGCACAGAAACACAAGGGCCGCATGCTCTTGCTCTTGTGGAATCTGAAAGAGCTGATGTCATAGGAGGAGAATAACAAGGACCAGAGTCTGGGGAGGGAGAAGGGGGGAGTGAGAAAAGACTGATCAAGGCTCCTATGATACAGCTGGCAAGAGGCTCTGAGGTAGTACCATACAGTATGGCAACTGGAGATAAAAAATTACATACCACAAATTTCCAAATGCTCGGGGGAGGCATTTTGAAAAGTTTTACTATAACAAAATGAGGACTGTTTGAAGACATGACTCTATTTGTATCAAGTTAAACATTGTGATATATATATATATATATATGTGTGTGTGTGTATATATATATATATATATATATATATATATATATATATATATACATATATATATATATATATATTAAACTTGATGGTACTCAACTAATGTATCATTTTTATTTTTTTGTGTATTTGCTTAAAAAAAAGATGGATGGATGGATGGATGGCTTCTTACCAGGGTTTCTAATGTAAATAATCTGATGGCCCTGGGCATATCTGTGTAAAATGTCACCAGATGATTCTTCCTTCAGGTGGCAAACTTGAGAAGTGCTGTTCTGGATTGCAGGTAACAGAACACTCCACCATAGTAGGCATGCCTAACATGACAGTAGTCTCCCTGAGACCCCACATGTGACTCTGGATTTTTTTCTCCATACATTTTTGTAATTATGATATTTTGTAAATATTTGATAGCCTATGACTATATAATGGGGGAGGAGGTCCCCCTCAGTTTATGTGATTAAATAAATCTCATTGTTATCTCTGTGCTAGACGGGCTTGTGCTAAGCTAGAACCCAAAAGCCATGTCTTGATGTTTTAATACCCCACAGCCACTAAATAAATGTCTTCGTGCCTTATATTTTGTCATTATCCTTCAGTGATGCTGGAGGAAAGGAGCATGAGGGATGAACTGATGGTGACGCAGAAAAGAGGAGAGGTTAGTGAATGCCGGATAGAGTAGAGACAAACTATTCTTGGTTATACATGGATAATATTCCATTGTCATTACAAAATGCCACTTTTGAGACAGCATGAAATAATCCCAATTGTTTCATTCCATGGCAGGCTTCCTTAGGATAGCTGTTTTATGCTGGCTTCCAAGGCTACAATGTTCATCAGGTAGGCACAAAGGAAGAACAGGAATCAATGCCAAGTATTAGGATTATCTTCAAGTGAAAAGTCAACAAAAACAATTCCATGGATAAGAAATTTTATTATTTAGTTACCCAAATTTAAAACAGCAATAAATATATTCTATAGGAACCTTCGGAAACAAATTCCTTGAATGCGATGGCTGAATTAAAAACAAAGTTGATATAACATTAATCATTTCTTAGGCTATTCATGTGTGTGTGTGTGTGCGCATGTGTGCATGTGCATGCGTGTGTATGTAATAGTTTGTGAAACAAAACAGTAATTTGGATAAGGAAAAATGGATAGGACAATAGTTACCTGGAAATTATAATTTTTGAAAAAAAGCATCAGGTGGGCAAAAATTTGAAAAGATGGAAATACCAAACTTGCAGAGGGTCTAGAATAAGATGATATGGCGATTTTTATGGCAACACCTCTACTAGGCTCATATGTTTGAATGCTTGGTCCCTAATTGGTAGAACTATTTTGGGAAGGATTGGGAGGTGTGGCCCTATTGGAAGAGGTTTATCAAGGGGGGTGGGCTTTGAGCTTTTAAACACCCATGCTAGGCACAGTCTCTGTCTGTCTCTCTATCTGTCTCTGTCTGTCTCTGTCTTTGTGTGTCTCTCTGTCTCTGTCTGTCTGTCTCTCTGTCTGTCTCTGCCTCTGGCTTGTGGATGAGATGTAAGCTCTCAGCTACTTCTTCAGCACCATGCCTGCCTGCCTGCTGCTGTGCTTCTCACCATGATGGCCACCCTATAAAACTGTAAGCAGCCCCCGATTACATGCATTCTTTTCTAAGTTGCCTTGGTAATGGTGACTCTTCATAGCCATAGAACAATAGCTAAGATAGGCATCCTCTCTCTTGTGTAGTGAAAGTAAAGGGAAAATAAATCAAACCACTTTGGAAAAATAGTTTGGCTTGTCCAAGGTGATCTTCCTTAAATTTCATAGCCTGTAACTGTCTTCCTAGACACTTTAAAAACATGTGTTCCTGTGTGGCAGGGAGACCACTTGCCGTGATCCCAACAGAAACAGTGTAATGTCCATGGCACAGCACAAACAAGAAACTGACACAGTAACGAGCTGACTACTGTCCAGCAATGAAATTGATATTCTTCAAATAAAAACTGGATGGCTTTCTTAAATATAGTGCTGAATAAAAAGATTTTCCAAATATTTTTAAGCATATAAAACTAATAATAACCTATAGGGGTAAATACATAATAGAGCAATACAGCAAAGTGGGAAAGTAATTCCCACAAATGTCAAAAAAGCAGTTAAGAGAGATCAAGGCCGTTGCTATCATTTAGGGGCACCAAGGGGTAAGCAGAATGCCCACGCTTACTGATAATATTGAAGGAGGAATGTATCATCTATTTCAAGACACTTAAAGTAGACTTGAGAGGCCCTGTTAGCCCAGGTCTCAGGCACATTGACACTGTGAGCTGACCTTATGACATGCCCACCTAGGCACAAGTCACTTTGTGCCTGTCAAAAACACACTTAAGACAGAAATTCACTAGCTTGTGTGCCCTTTTCCCTAAACTGAGACACAGACTGTGCTCAGTCTCTTTCTTTGCAAACTGTCAGTTGGAGAGGAGATAAACAAGTGAGGCAATGCTCTCACAGTCAGTTTAAGCACAGAGTACATTCTCAAGGCTCGACTTTGGTGTTCCTAGATAGAAGTCTTAATAATTTCCAAATAAACATAATTTTTTATCTCTGAACGCAAGTTTCCTGACCCAGGTAGTTGTCAAGCTTATAGTGTTGAAGTTATATAAATTAGATTTTAATGAAATCTTCTGAGTCATATTGTATTTCACAATAAAAAAGTTTCCTAACTTCCATTTTTTCTATGGCTTGTATATTAATGTATTAATTTAAGAGGCAGGATTTGTTTGTTTGCTTGTTTTGCGTGCGTGAACATCCTAGATTCTGGAAGAGAGAGAATATGATCACCCTTATATTAAGCCCCATTGACTGTCTACCCTGACCCATCAGAACTGTATGGAGTTGACAAGCACTGTTCTTCAAAGGCTGGTGGAGAGAGCTGGAGGTGAAGAAGACAGAGGCTAGACACAACTCAGTTGTTGGACACTGTCAAAACCAGCAGAGAGGCAGTGCCAAGATGCGAAAAACGTGCTCACGGGAGAACCATAGTGAAATCCCTACCCATGCTTCACTCCAAGGCTAGAAACAAGATTGATGCGCACATGGCCACCAGCATCATAGGCTAAGGTTCTTCCCACATTGTCCTAACTCATCCTATCTTCTTATTCAAGTAATGTGTGACAGCCTAAAGGTGCTCACTCCGATCCCTTCCCGGTCCAGAGCGTCAGACTCCAGCCTCTGATTGTGGTCTCTTCTCCACTGAGTTTTTCTATGGTAATGAAAGAAGCAAGAAAGGACTAAGGTATAGTGAAGATGTGCCAAGAGTCAATGGTCCTGGCACAGAGGCCATGCTCGTCATCTACGGGTCAGCTTCATCTTGTACACAGAAGCCATTACAGTCTAGAAAAGGCTGGAGGGGTGGCTCAGCTGTTAAGAGCATGTTCTGTTCTTGGAAAGGACTGGAGTTCGGTTCCCATGCAGGGCAGCTCACGACTAACTCACTCCAGCTCCAGGGATCCAGTGATGCCCTTTGGTGACTTGCTCTGGCATACATGCACATATAAATGCACATTAAAAAAAAAAGATAGTTTCAAAAATATGAATGTACATGTAGCCACACCCTTCTTCATAGCACCATCTGGACAGTGAACCACTCTGAGCCTACAGATGTTCAGGAGTCACATTCATCACAGAAGACTCAAATAATATTTGTTGTGGAGTCTGTAGCTATTCTTCTGGACAGGGGAGCAATTAATAAACATTAGCTCATTAACATTGATAAAAAGGAATCTTAACCACACCGCAATTCAGGGTTACCATCGTACTCGCTTTGGACCTAACCAAATACTTTGCTTTCGGTAAAGCTCCTATTATTGGTGGATTCTGGGCTGTCTTTGGCATCCACAGTCCCCATCTGATCTCATTATTTTGCATCTAGGCACCCTGGCTGGCACTGTGTCTTCTGTCTTTGGTTCTCCCATCATATAAATGGGATTGTTTTATGGCTTCCTTTCTCCAGAGCTTGGGTTTTTATCCTGGCTTGGAGTGCACTGCAGGTTTAAGGATAGAAACCTGAACGCAGGGTGAAGGTCTCCGGCTCCCAGGGGGCCCTTGAATGGGTGACCTCCCTCTGCGGGGGGAGGGTGCATTAGTCCTTGAGGCTTCTCTGGGGGCCCTCGGAGTTGAACATTCCAAGTTGGCCCAAGCACTTGGCAGACAAGCCCCTTGATTGTTGCTGGAGACCCCAGGTCAGTTTGGGGGCGGAGCAAGCCTTTTTAGGAATCCAAGAAGCTGGGACAGGCATGCTGATGAGGGAGAAACGTGCTGGGGAGAAGGTAGGCCTCGATGTATGGCCCGGTGGACAAAAGCTGCTAGTGTCAGCTTGATTTGCAAGATCAACATTCATGAGTTCAACTGCTTAGAAAGGGGGATTATCTACAAGCCGGGGTCTGAATGGGAGCCATAAATAAGTGATTTCACACTACCAAGCAGGAAGAATATTCTGCCTCCTAAATTATTCTGAACAGCATGTTCGGCCCCTCCCAGGTTCCCACCAGTGACTAGCCCTGGGGCCGGGAGGTGCTCAAATAAAGGACCTCTTGGCGAGGAGCCTCTGCCTCCTCCAGAGGCACCCCTTTTACAAAGCCCTGGTGCAGCGCCTGCTTCGCTTCCGAAATCCAATCCAGGTTTTGCCTCCTACCGTCTCTATGGCCCATTTCAGGCTCCGGTTTTGGTTCCAAGCAATGATTTCTCTCCAACCACAACCAACCCTGCTCTGCTGGGGTTCCCAGGCCGTGCACGTTTGAAACGTGCTCGAATATTCATCAAAGGCATTGGGAGGGTCTTTCATCCACTGCCGAAGTAGGGACATGCTCCTAGCTACCCCATTTGTAGCTGAGTTTGCTCTGAAATGGAAATGTACCTCCTGATGCACGGAGACAGGGTGGAAGGCTTCCCCCTCCTCCACTCTGGGCAACCGATTTGATTTCTCATTTTTTTTTTTTCTTGCCCTCCTCCGTCCTTTGTGCAAGCTTTGCTGTGTTAACCCCGTGAGGCCCTTTTTGCATGTGACTTGCCCTTGTTTTCCTCTCCTCTATAGCTACAGGGGGGCTTTCTCTGGACATCTTCAGGACGGCACCTATACCTCCCTTTATTAGGGGAGTTGCTTGGGAAGACATAGGATCGACACTGTTGGATATCACTGAAGCTATATAGACTTATTTATGTATGCCGATGAGTGGTTTGCCTGCATGTAGGTATGTGCGCCACATGCGTGCTCGGGCCATGGTGGGTATAGAGACCAGAAGAGGTCATTGGACTCACTGAGACTGCAGTTACTGGCGCTTGCTTGTGAGCTACCATGTGGTTTCAGAGATTCAAACCCCCGGTCCCCTGCAAATTCAGCCAGTGCTCTTCACCTCTGAGCCACCTCTCCAGCGCCCCGCCCTGGTTACTAAGCTTGTAGAGGGTCTACGTGATGGTGAAACCTGTAACTCTCCCTGCTGCCTGCTTACCTGGCCAAGCATCTAGGCTGTTGTCGTTCTTGTGGCAAATCTCCCCCATATTGCCTCTGCTTACTTTGCCTGAACCCCACTTCATTTCAAGAATTCCTGGAAAGAAGCTGTGTCTTTGGAGACTGCGAAGACCGGGATGCTGCAGATCTGGAGCTAACCACCTTATGCTGGGCTAGTTCTAGGCCTCTGGAACAACTGTTTCTTAGCAGCTTCTGCATCTGAACTAACATCTTGTAACTAATAGAAAACGTTTGGAATCTATTGCCTTAACAGACTGCTAGCTGCCATTAACCCAAAGCTAAGGATGTTATCATATAGCCTTGGGCCTATAGAAAGCATACCCCTGTCTTGCTGTAACTACCATTGTGATGTGCGCTGTTAGACAGGAGTCTGTGAACTCCCTCCACAGAACCACTTCTGTAAGGCACAGGGAAGAGTGTCCTGCTAAGAAACAGCCTGTAGCTGGGCTGAGGGCCACTGTGAACCTAGCATATTGTAAGGGGGGGGGGGGGCTCACTCATTAGGCTCTTTGGAAAAGAATGATAAATAAATGCAGGCTCTCTAGAAACCTGGTCTTCAAGGCTCAAAGAAATCGTCTTAACAAATTACAAAAGAGTTCATAAAGCATGCTACCTTTTGTGAACTAAAGGGAAAATGAGAACTACATATGTAATGATTTAAAAAATAAGAAAATAAGATGGTAAGATAATAAGATGCCAGGCAGCAGATATTATATTATGTGAAGTTTATTAAATAAGCATGGGGAGAGAAGGAAAAGGGGAGAGGTACCCAAGAGAGAGGGGGGGGAAGGGAGGGAGTACAGGGGTAAGAGAAAGAGCAACTAGGAGGGTCTGTCCTTTTATATAGCCCTGGGCAGGGCCACACCCCCATGGCAGGTAGGCAATGACATCACAGGTAAGCCTACGGAAGCAGAATCCTAGCAACACATATATGTCTATATGATACAGGAGAATTCTATTGGGAAATATGAGAGGGATAACATCTTTGGTACAGCTTTATGAAAAATTATTCTCAAAAGCTTGCTGATTTTCAATATATGTAAATATTAAAACAACAAATATAGGAAGAAAAAGCCCAAAACCAAGCCATGAAAACAAACTTAGCTATATTTCAAAGGAGTGATGAACACCTAAAAATTCCATATAACTCAATGGATTTAGGAGCAAGAAATAAACTATGCTGTAACAGGACTTGGGTGGTGTGGAGAATGGGGAGAATTATAAATAAATGCTAAACTCTTTTAAACATGTTTGTTTCTGTCGCGGCATAGACAGTATGAATATGGCTGTGAAACCTTTTTATAGACTGCATGCAGCATAAATTTGGGCAGATGCATTGATATTGTTGAGAGCAGGGCTCTCACTGTGAGGGGAGAGACTTGTAAATACAGAAAGGGGAAGGCAAGGATATAGGAAAAATAGTCTTTAGCTGGAGTCGTTATATATATATTTTTCTTATTTTTAAATTTTTTTTATTTTTTATTTTTTATTTTTTTAGAGCTGAGGACTGAACCCAGGGCCTTGTGTTGCTAGGCAAGCGCTCTACCGTTGAACTAAATCCCCAAGCCCCATGATTTCTGAAGTATATCTGTGCTTTTGTGTATCACACTGTGAATACCTATCCATACTGTTCTGGCTTTATCTGAAATCTCATGCAAATACCCAGGCTTGAAATGCTTGGCCACCAGACTATGATGATATTAGAGTGGGTGAGTCACTAGTAGGTGGGGCCTAGTGGGAAGAAGTTAGGTCTTTGAGGTTTATTGGCTTTTCACAGCAGCCTTCCCCTGCCAGACTTCCTTTGTTCACTTGGCAAACTTTGTATATTTTGTAGGAAATTGTCCCAGCCCCTGCTGAGGAGCTCCAGCAGCCAGGCTGGGCAGCTTTAAGTTTTGCTTCTGGGATCCCCCTACATCTTTCCCTGGGCACCCATTTGTGCTCTTCAGCTCCCCTGAGTGCCACACACTGTGGTCCCTGAAAGGGGTGCTTGGCTCTTCAGGTTGTGCTGCTGGCCTCTCTACTCCTCCAGACAGCAACACCACAGAACTTCAGAGTCGCTAAGGCTAAATCTCCACAGCCCTGGGACCTGAGATCAGACCTCAGGAGAAACTGAGAAGCTGAGGCCACAGAGAAGGCAGCAGCACCTGAGGCCTCAGTTACCACAGCTGCTGACAGGGAACTAGGGGAAGGAGGCGTGTTTAACTGGAGCTAGTCGGAGAGCTCAAACAGTGCCATCTGTGTGGTAACAGTGTATAAATTAGCCATTCCCCCAAGCAGGGAGCTTTACATTGGTTTGGCACTGTCAGCCAGGGACCAGGACCAGGAAGCTAACCCCTTAGAATAAGTTCATAGTTTAGTTAAGGAAAGTTGTTTTGTTTAGTTTAAGTGTTCAAGGCTGTGTAACCATCCTTAGGGTATGAGTTAATAGGCTCCTCCCTGACACCTCTCTGTCAAACTGGCAATTTGGCCCCTAAGTGGGGCCCCTCCCAGATTCATACTAATTTTAGTTGAAAAGGCTGAACAAAAACCTATCAATTGCTAAGCTTACCCCAAGCTCAGGACTTGAAATGCCACCAATCCTCATTCTGGAAATCTCTGCCCTAGAAAGCTCTGCTCTCTCTTAAAAACAAAACAAAACAAAACAAAACAAAAAACAACAACAACAACAACAACAACAACAAACTATATAAAGGTTGTGTTTGTCCAGTTCTCCGCTGTCTCCTGCCAGGAACAGAGGCAGCCACTACTGGATTTGTCCCTTTACTCCTTGATTCGTCCCTCTGATTTACTGTCTGGTGTGACTCTTTCATCAGAAGAAATGAAGAAGAGAAGAAAGAAGAAGAAAAGAAGGAGCAAAGCTTAGGCTCCTCAGCTCCTTAGGAGTTGGGGTAACCTTCCCCTGGGGCCTGCAATGTCTCTGATGAGGAGGCCTCCTCCCAGAGCTGTGTGGTTCTGTTATGCTCAAGTGGCGAGACCTCCGAAGACTACCAGGAACCAGCCAGATGCAATTTACACAGGGTCTTTTATTGAGCAAGCGCCAGAGCAAGGACCATCAGTTTCTCAGTAGCTGGAGGAAATTGTGGGCCCCGACTCCTTAGGGTACAGGGTTTATAAAGGAAAAAAACCACAAGGCGGGCTTTCCATGCCTTGGCATTACATAATTTGGTAAGGGGTTTATAGGAAGTTGGTCTTAACACTGCTAGGGTAGGAGGGTTGGGCCAAACTTCAAGGGGAATTTTTATCTACTGTGACATTGTGGGTTTTACACCTGATTAGTTGGCCCCCGGGGGTAAGGGAGATGTTACCAGACATACTTTTCTGGGCTTTCTGAGAACTTGGGGAACATGGGGAAAGAGGGGAGTTCACCATGGGGGCAAGACAGGGGCCTGACCCTAGACGGCTTTTGGGGAAGGGGAGTTCACTATTTGTTTAGTCCCCACAGTTCCTGGGCTCCTGTGTCTCAGGATACCCTTGGGACACTGACCTACCGAAGACCTGTAATGGAGGTTTTAGTGTATTTGTAAACTCAGCTGTGTTATGTACATATGTTTTTGTTCTAATCCCAAGGGTTAGGATTTTAGTGTGAGCTTTAGTTTATCCACACCTGTTAATTCTCTCCTAAGGGGCGTGGCTTTTGCCAGCTGGTAACAGCCTTAGGCTCCTGCAGCAGGGAGAGGGGCGTGGTCTAGAGCTCCGAGGATATAAGTAAGAGACAGCAACGCACTGTGGTATGAGTGTTGGTTGGTGTGTGGCCAGTAGCAGTTTGAAGAGACCAGACGGAGAGAAATACTTCAGGGCTCAGAGAGTTGGAGGAGACTGCTGGCCTGTTGATGGAGACTGGCATAGCCCAAAAGAACACGATTGACCCTAAAGAGCTAGGAGAAGTAAAGGGAGGGCCCTTCCCCAGTAACCTTCTCTCTCCTAAGTAGGGTTGGGAGGTTAGAAAGGAGGTTGAGACCTAAACACCCCAAATAAAGTAGAGTTTAAAAGAAAGAGCACTCCGCAGAGCTGCGTGGTTCCTAGGCTCTCATGTTCAGGATACCCTTCCCTTTCCTGGACCCCTTCCCACCCAGGAAGCCAAGGGATGTTAGAATCCCCCGGCCCCTTCTTCTCTTTCTCTTCCCTACTACCATGCAGTGAGTGAGCAGCTCCAAACAACAGGGTGGGGGATCATGGATTGAAGTCTGTGCGCTAAACTAAAATAGATCTTTTCCTCCCTGTAATGCTGGAGGCCACTGAGGATGGCTATCTGTTCAGGTTTCTTAAAAGAAAGCTGCTTTCTTTCTCTGTATCAATGGGGCTCAAAAACCTTCCTAATGCTATGACCCTTTAATAAAGGTCATTAGGTTGTGGTGACCCAACCACAACCAAATTAATTTCACTGCTACTTCATAATTGTAATTTTGTTACTGTTATGAATTGCAAGGTAAATACTTCTGGAGATAGAGGGTTGCCAAAGGGGTCACGGCCCACAGATTGAGAACCACTGCTTTGGATCAAAAGCGTGGGATCTACTTCTGGCCATGGAAAGCATGGAAGACATCCCTAGCCCTTTTGCCATGAGACTTTCTATCCACCACCTGGCTGCTTAAAAATGCCATAGCTAGGCTGGAGAAATGGCTCAGAGGATAAGAGCACTGTCTGCTCTTCCAGAGGTCCTGAGTTCAATTCCCAGCAACCACATAGTAGCTCACAACCATCTATAATGTGATCTGATGCCCTCTTCTGGCCTGTAGTGTACATGCAGGCAGAGCACTGTATACATAATAATAAATAAATCTTTAAAAAAAATGTCATAGTTGCTTTCTTGGCCAGATATTCTGTTGCCCTATTCCAAAGATTAGAACATTAAATATTATTGCTTCCTCCTTAAAAGTTAATTCAGCTGGGCCTGTTAATCAATTTTTTAAAGAAACCATCTCTCAGGAAGTAATGCTAAGGAGATGGGAGGAATAATTACTCCTTCAACAAGATGGTGTACTTAGTCTTCCCAGAGGCTCATCCTCCATACTGTTGACTGCAGAGTCTTCACCTTGTAGCTCTGCTAAGCCTGCCCATGTGGGCTACTCAGAAAAGTGTAATCTCTCTTTCCTTCAGTCTCTTTCAGATACAGACCAAAATTTGGGCGTGCTTTCCAGGCCACTCTGGGCTTTCTCATTTTTTTTCTCTGACTATATCCCTACCCTTATGCCATGGAATTGCCTATCATGTGGTTGCTTAAAAATGGCATAGCTGATTTCTTTGTTCTTCTTCTCCATATGCCTTTCCTGACTGTTGATGAGCTCGTCAGCCTGCCTGTACTGTTGCTTTTCTATCACACTAGTAAAACTGTTCTCAAGCTTCTCTATGAATCCATTTTAAATCCTTTTACTAATGAGACAAAGGACCTAAAAGCAAACCCTAGGTCCCCTGACAACAGTACATTGTACAGGTATTTGTCACAATGATGGAAAGTTGTATATGCACTCTCTTCCTCACTTCCTCTGTCTCTGAACACACACACACACACACACACACACACACACACAGACACACACACACACACACACACACACACACACACACACACACGAGAGGCACACAGAGAGAATCATCCCTAGGTATCTCAAATGGATTGGTTCCAGGGCCCACTGGATTTCAAAACCCATACATGATATAGGGGCCAACAAGGTAAAGACCCTTGCTGCCCAGCCTGATGAGCTAAGTCTAATCCCTGAAAGTCACATAACTAAAGTGAAAACTGACTCCCACACACGCACACTGTGGTAAATATATGCCTACCTCCTGGGCCCTAAATAAATAAATTCTTAAAAACGGTGTGGAATCTGCATTTAACCCATGCACTTCCTCCCACGCACCTCAAAGCATCTCTAATACAATGCAAGTGTTACTGCTAGTTTAAACAGCTATTACGTTGTATTGTTTAATGAATAACAAGAAAATTTTCTATGGTGTTTGGTACAGGTTCACTTTTTTTTTCTGAATATTTTAGTCTCACGGTTGATTGAATTTGTGGAGATCCAAAGGTAATATGTAACATTTAATGAGAACTTGGAGTCTCTTATTGTGCCCCAGTGTAAGAAAGCGCTCAAAACACAAGGGGAGTTTGTTCTAAGGACAGAAGGGCCTTCCTGGGAGGTTTATCACAACACAGAACTAAGACAATTTAAATGCCCAAATGGTTAAGAATAGTAACAAACGATGGGCCATTGAAAAGGAAAGTGGGAATTCATTTAATGTACTCATCCACATAAATGTGTATGCAAGAAGGGATAAATTTTGGGTTTTTGTTGCTATTATCTGCAACTTTTATTATTATTTTTAGACAAGGTCTTACTATGTAGCCCTTTCTGGCTTGGAACTCACTGTGTAAAACAGGTTGGCCTCATACTCACAGAGATCTACCTGCTGCTGCCTACCAAGTGCTGGGATTACAGGTGTCTGCCACCACCCCAGGCTTCCAGTCTAACATCAGTTGGTATTTAGAGGGACGTTTTGACAAGTCACAGGCAATTTCGTGGTCTTCATGTTTTTGATCACAGATTGCTTTTTAGTCACAGGGGAAAAAAATTACAATCATGCAAGTTACCAACATGGAATGATAAGCAACATTTCAGGCCCATCAGCTATGAGTTTTAGCTTCTACGTCACCTGTCAACAAAGTAAAGCTCGGGCTGAGGAAATCCCTCATTGGGTAAAGCACTCGTCCCATTATCATGAAGGCCTGCATGCACATCCTCAGATCTCAAGTCAAACAGGAAGTGGAGCCTATGTCTGTAATCCCAGAGTTCCTCACTGTGGAGAGAGAGGGGAAGTAGAGACAGGAGAATTCCTGCAAGCTCATGAGCCAGCTAGTCTAGGATCTGACTCTACCACAACAAGGTAAGGACTGATGCCTGAAGTTGTCCTCTGTCTCCCACATGAGCACCCCGCCATGCATACACCTGTATTCACACATATACTGTCACATAGGCTCACACAGGCACATAAACACACATACACACAAGACAAAAAGGACAGACAGTATGAGATAAAGAAGCCCTAGGAAGAACCATATTTCTATATTTAGCCGTGACTAGTCATTTTTCCCAAGATGTCTTTTTTTTTTTTTTTTAATACTTTTACTGATAGGAGCTAGGACTTTTAGGAAACTGGGGAGAGTTCATATTCTCTGACTTGTCCTTTTTTGCTATTATTGTTAATAACGGTTTTGTTAAGATACAATTTATATTGTATAAAATTCGCATGCCCCAGCTTGGCCAGCCATCCTGACTAGGTAACTTCAGAACATTTTCCACTCCTCCCACAACATCCCTGTCTGTATCTAAGAAGCTGCATCACATCATATTCCCTTTCCTCCTCAGTCCCAGGAGAACACTGATCTGCTTTCTGTTTGAAGACTGTCCTATTCGGTGTTTATTTGAATAGACTCATATGGTATGTCTTTTTCTACTGGGCCTAATGTTTTCAAGGTTAAGTCCAATTATAAGTTACTGGTATATTACTTTTGCTGTGAAGATTGTAACTACAGTTTTGTACATAACATCCCTACCACTGAGCTGTGCGGCAGTCAGTATCTCCATTCTTAACTGTCAGATACAATCTCATGATATAGAAATGACTATTTTTTCATCCATTCGTTAGTTCAAAGAAACTTGGCTTGATTCTATTCTGGGATACTATGAGTAATAAATACGAGTGTTTAGGTACAAGTTTTTATACAGGCATAGAGACATACCTAGGAGGATTGAAAAATCTATGAACAGAACCCCTAGGTCACATGGTAATCCTGTTTAAAGATTTTTGTCTTTTTCCTTCAGATAGGGTCAGATGTATCTTACGTATCCCAAACTGGCTTTGAATTCCTCACATTGCTGAGAATAATCTTGAACTCTGGGTCTTCCTGCCTCTACTTCCCAAGTGTTAGGATGACAGGCATGCCTGTACCCCCATGCCTGCCTTCTGCGTTTTAATATATTTTTGAATGCATTACAGATTTCCAGAATTGCTTATCTTATATCAGTGCTGTAATTGCCTGAATTTCTTTGTGGGTCCGTGAGAGACATACTTCTTCAGAAGGCAATCCGTGAACGGATTCCACAGGGTCTTCCTTAAGTCCTTCCTCCTTAGTGGACTCACTGCAGCCCAGCCTGGATGATTGTTTCCACTCCTTGCCAGCCATCCTGCCCCTTACCTTCCTGCCTCCCACTGTATCTTCACCATCTTTAAGCACATACCTTCTGTTTACCCCCAAATAACACGAGCTTCCGGAAAGCGAGACTCATGCACTATCTTTCTTTCGTGCCTTTCATCACACTTAGACAAGTGTGCGATTTAATTGAATGCTAAATGTTAATCAGGGACTATCTGCTAGACTTCTGAAGTTTTCTTCAGAGCTCTTGGCTGAGTGTTGGGCATATAAAAGGTGCTTACTTATTGTTAAAAGAAGTGGATTTCAGCTTCCTAAGATGTCTCCCTAAAATTACTTCTAGTTTTGAGCTTAACATGGCTCCCATTTGACAAATCTAGTTTTTGGGAACCAGCATGCTCATTCTACCTAGACACTAGCAAATCTCTCCATGTCTCAGCAAGGTTGGTCCCTGGTACATGTACCGTTGGACTTCTGATGAATTTGGTGGGGAGAAGAGAATGAAATGGGCGTTTCCCTCCTCTTTCTGATCCATAGCGACTTTCTGAGACACACTGGCTTGGTCTGTTCTTACCTTTCCTCTACAAAGCACTCTTTTGCAGCAATGTTTTTGGCATTGTGCTAGGCAGACTAGGAGGAATTAAATAAGCACTTTAGCTTTAAACCACAGCATCCAGGCCTCATAGGCTCCCTTCTACTCTCTTTCAGTCCCAGACATCCTGTCTTTAACTCTAGAAAGGTACATACTGCAGAGAGGCTCATCTGAGCATCGTCCTAGTTAATAAAAAACATGACCAGTCAAGACATTATACCCACAATACCGTGCCTGTCATTAAAAAAAAAAAAAAAAAAACAAGACAAAACCTAAAACATAAATTTACTCAGCACCGTAGTCATCTCTTTAGAGGATTCACAGGCTTTTTGTGGCATTTAGTATTATACTACATATATGTGAGAATGCTGAGAAACGGAGAGCATTCTGGATCACAGAATGACTGTTGTGCTCAAGCACTAAACTCCTTACATTCCTTCCTCAAGAGGAAGCAGAGGAAAGAGAGACCAAGCAAGCAACATTGGAAAGCAGACACGGGCAGCTTCACCACTGCTGTCGTTAGAAGTCAGGCCTTGCTTCTCACTGCGCACTCAGCTCTCCTGGTACTGAGATGCCGCCTTCCAGTCTGGGGTAGGGTGGGCAAGAAATCTCGGTTTGTTTATTGAAACTACCATGAGAGCATCTAAAAGGGATGCTCCCCCCTGGCTTCTACCACTCACAATTTCAGTTGCTCACATTTGCATCTTCATTGGGATTTTTTGTGTTTGAGTTATTCACGTCTCTTTGCAGCTGGACCACATCTGCTTACGCTTCAAATGTGCATTTCTCAGTCCAGTGGGGGCCACTCTCGGAGAGATTGGCTAGAAGGATTCTTCTTGTTGGGATAATGATTTAGACAGAAGTCTTTCCCTGAGTTCTCCTCAAGAACATTGGAACAGTCAGACCATTAAGAGGTTGAGCCTCGTCTTTGGTTTTCTTTGAGCCGTGTACCTTTGGCTCCGGGGACTGTTCACACACATCAGATTACTGATCTTTGCCAAACTGTAGGGATGTGTTAAAAAAAAAAAAAGCTTAAAAAATGCTATCTACTTTCAAGGTAGAAGAAAGTCACACCCTCCCCCAACTTTGGCCCCTGATGTGTTTGGGCAACTAGGACACTCACAGCAGTTAACAAGCTTATCTGTGCCATCAATCCCTTTGCTCTTAGAAGCCTTCTCTCAGCTAGTTGCAGTCACATTTTATCCTCCTATCCTGATTAATGTTCTTCTCAACACTTGTTACTATCTAATTTAACGTCACACATAACCTGATTAATGGCACACGTGACCTGATTTATTATGATTCCCATCTCCCAGAACAGATGCCTTGTCAGTGACTTAGTTTACTGCTTTCTGTAAACTTTCTCCCAGAGCCTAGCACACAGCAGATGCTCACTAAGTACCTGTGGGTGACTGGATTAATTATTTTAGTCTATTTTATTTATTTTTTGAGACAGGGTCTTGCTAGGTAGCCCATACGGGTTTGAAACTCACTATGGAGCCCAGGCTCAAACTCATGATTCTCTTGATTCTCTCTCCTGAATGCTAGGATCAATGGCATGTACTGCTGAGTCTGGGCTTGAGCCACACTAACGAGCCACAACTAATCCAAATCTCAGAAGTTGCTAGTTAATGTCAGAGGTAGCAATTCGTTTGGTTAATGCCACTGTATTTAAGAACTGGAGAAGTTTTGGGGGTACTTCATAAAGCCAGGTGTGATGGGGCATGCCTGTAATTCCAACACTCAGGGAGGTAGACACAGGAGTTTGAGGGTATCTCTGGCTGCATAAACCCACCTTGGGCTATATGAAACTTGTCTTAAAGCAACAACAAAACAGAAGTGGTGTACTGGCTACTGACATATAGAGGGTGTGTGAGAGCCAAAGTTACGTTTTAAGTTTTAATTGCCACGCCTAAGAGATCCATAAAACAAAGATGCCTCTAACCTGCAAGCCCCTTGCCCAAGGATAGATACTTCCTGAAATGTTAGAGACAATTGTTTATGAAAGATAATAAGACACATGTTGCCACTCCCTTACGTAAGTTTGTTTGACCCAATTGCACTGGATGTGCTTGATCACATGTAGGTGGGTGGTACCCAGGCAAGAAATACATCATGTTACATGCTTGTCCCTAATTGGACCTGGTGGGAAGTGCATGGCCTTATGGGTTTGCCTCTATCAGCTTCTTTAAAATGTGACATGGGCCATTTTTCTGGGAGCCTAGGAATGGAGCTGGCCAGAGTTCATCATCCTGGCTAGAATTTAACTAAAGCTTCCTTCAAATATGGCTCAAAATTGTGATAGTCGTCTTAGTCTCACCAGGAGGGATTAACATGTTCTTGAGGCATTAGAATCAAATATGTGGACTAGGCAAACATAACTAATAGCGAAGCCAGGAGCATCCTCAAAACAAATGGAGCCTGTATGATCTAACAATTCAGAGGAGGTAGGTATAGGTATAGGTATAGGTATAGGTATAGGTATAGGTATAGGTATAGGTATAGGTATAGGTATAGGTATAGGATAAGACAGGGAAATTTGGCTCAAGTCCAGCCTGATGACAAAAAGAATTAGAGCCCAACTTAGGCTAAGTAATGAAACCCTATCTCAAAAGGGAGCAGGACAAGGAAGAGGAGGAGGGAAAGGAAGAGGAGGAGGGAGGGAGGAGAGGGAGGAAGTCAGAAGTTCCAAAGAAGTAGTGAGCGGGGTTTTTTTTTTTGTTTTGTTTTTTTTTTTGTTGTTGTTTTTTTACTTTTTCCTCCTTGTGTTTTCTGAAGAATTACACTAATCAAGACAGGCTTCCTGGAGGCCATTTAAATTGCCACCCAGAAGGAAGGCACAGAAATTAGCTAACTGCAAAATAAGGGGAATAGTCCACATACAATATCTTACTTTGACACCAATTACCAAGTTCCAGGTTTCCAGAAACCACCCTGAGGTTCTGATACCTCAGCAGAAAGACTCAGTGTCAGCAGCTACGTTCTTGCCCACATATGGCTTATTTAGTGACGTTTGGAGACAAGGTCTCACTCTGTAGTCAGATAGCTGTAAGAACAGCATGAATCAGAGTTAATGATAGGAACTGGCTTTTCCATCATTCTTTCTCACAGAAGGAGAGAGGGATAATTCCCGAGATGCTATGTGTGATAACAGAGCATTGACTACAAGGAAAATAGTCATGCCCTCCCCTGCTCCATCACAGAGCTCCCTGCTCACGTGACTGCCCTCCCCTGCTCCATCACAGAGCTCACTTCTACTGTGACTGCTCTCAGTTTGCAGCCTTCTGAGCACTTGAGTTCGTGTCCTAACGTCCCTGTCCAGATCAAAGTCCTAATCTTAAATCCCACTGATAGAATGTGGTTGGCCCAAGGTTTCAGGGTACACAAAGACCCCCTTTCTCAGGTCTGAGATACCAGGGCTAGGAGGCTATTCATATGCCCTCCACCTGGAGTAAGTTCTCCGTAACACACGCGAGGAAAGACGTTAGATAGGTACCTCTGATCAGCTCGGTAGGGATTCTGCCAAGAATGCTGACTGTATTCTTTCAGGGAAATAAGGAATTCTCCAGTTTCTCAGATTTCTTTCTCTGAAATGGCATCTTTCTCTGTAGCCTAAGCTAGTCTGGAACTCACAGTGCCACTGCCTGCCTTAGCTTCCAAAGTGCTGGGATTATAAACCTACACTATCAAGCTTGGCTTTGTAGATATATTTTTTTTTATAATTAATGTGATTCTTTTCTAATGTAATATTCTTTACTATTTCTTCCAGAATTCCATACGATGTATCACCATCTTCACTCTGCCCTTATTCCTCTCCTAGTTCCTTTCAGATTCACCTCCCATCCCTCTTTTTTAATTACTATTGTCACGTGTATATATGTGTATTAATATATGAATATAACCTGATGGATCCACTTAGTACTGCTCATGGGCTTATGTTTTTTTTAGGAAAATGTCATTTTCTTTAGTTCACAGCAAAAGCAAACATGAAACCATAAATGAATGTGGTGAGAGCAAAGTTACTTATTGGTACATAACTAACTACTCCAAAAGTTAATGCTTCAGAATAACCCGCTGTATTTGTGCATGTATTTGTGCATGCCTCTCCTGGGCTCAGGGTTGTGGTTGTTCTTGTTTTAGCCTGTGTCAGCCTCGAGTCTGTATCCTGTTGTAGTTTGACAGGAACTGGGTGATCTAAGGTGGCCTCGCAAACTGCTGATTGTTAGCTGTTGGCAGGTGCTGTCAGGGTACATGGCTGTCTCCCATACTGGCTTCCCAGTAGACCAGTCCGTTGTCCACATGGGTCAGATTCCAAGAGAAGAATAGCAGCAACTCTAGGCCCCTCCACACTAATGCTGGGAAGGCTGATGACCAAAGCTTTTCAAAACACCCCCATTGACCAAAGCAATCCTCCAGTCTACCCCAGGTTCCAGAACAAGAGAAACAGATCTTGCATCTCAACAGGGTCAGTAGCAAAGGGTTTGTGGTCATTAAAGAAACTGCCTCAAACCCAACCATGACAACCACTTTCACACTCCAGCTTCTAAAAAGGCTTGGTAAGGGTCTAGGCTCTCGCTTCTCTAAAGCAAACAGTCTTTGTCACAGAAGTAGGAAACTGCGAGCTAAAGTGAGGGCTCAGTAGATAAATGCTTGCCATGCAGACATGAGCAATGGAGCCCTGATCACCAACATCCATTTAAAAACTCAGTGTTTGTGGCAGTGCCTATAATCTTAGCACTTGGGAGGCAAAGTCATAGGAAGCAAGGCAAACTTAGCGGGCCAGGCTAGCTGAATCAAGGTTCACAAGGAGGCCCTGCCCCCACTTAATACAGTAAAGAGGAAGATAGCAATTTGATAACCTCTGACCTTCACACACATGGAGACAGACATGTGCCTCCAAACATACAAACACACATACATGCATACATGTGCAGATGTAAAAACTAAATACAAAAAATCACACTGAGTTTTCTGGGATTCCATATGAATTTTGGAATTTGGAATTTGAAAAACATTTTCAAATGTTTGAACACTCCTTTCACATGTGCAAAGGCCCTCGATTTGATCCACGGAACCAAAATCCAAACCAAAACAAAAAGACCTAAACAAAATCATGTCCTAAACATACCCTAGTTTGGACCAAGGAGGCCTTTCAAGAGAAAAAGCAATAAAGTGGTTAGTAAAAGCAAAAACCTAATGACTGTGACATCTGTATAGTAACTTCTATTTTAAAATTGTATCCTATGATTAAAATAAAGGAGAAAAAAAAACCTGTGGCCCTCCCTTCCCCAAAATCAAGGCGCATTTATGTTTAAATGACATAGAAGTGTTTAAATGAACAGGCTAATGAATTATTCTCCTCCTCGAAGCTACCCATTTCTTGGGTTAAAGACAAAAGCCATGTGTGTCCTCAGGGGGCTTTGCTCTGTCTGGCCACACCCACTTTGGGGGCCTGACTTTATAAGGTTTACTCTAGCTGCCCTGATATTCTTCTTACACAGTGACCTCATACTTGTTCCCTTCTCCCACAGGACCTTTGCAGAAGCTGCTTGAGCAGGAACTCACCATCCATCATCTTTTTTTTTTTTTTTTAAACCTCCAACTTGAAATCAATTCATTATTTCAGGCACCTGTCCTGAAGCAGGCCCCACACTTTGGGTGTGATCATTGGATTAAAGTTGGAGACACTGTTTGCAAACGTATGGTCATCACTACTTTGTAGTAGTGTTGCATTGTTATGAAGTTTTAGATGTTTTCTTCTTCTGTTTGCAGTTTTTTTTTTGTGTGTGTGTGTGGGGGGGGGCAGTGCATTTTACCTAACTATTGTCTTAGTTCACTTTCTCTTGGTATAAAAGATAAGTTTATTTGGGTCTTGTTCCCAACACCAGAAGTCAGAGAGGTAGCATTTGCTTAGCATTGGGGGAGGACCTCATAATGGGAGCCACTTTGGTGTCTCTTCCTCTACTTAAGAAGCCACTAAAGCTACCATGGGGTCCACCCACCTCACCCTCTAGTCTTAATTCCCTCATAGTAAGCCCTCCTCCAGATACTTTCAGCCATTACTGTGGTGAGTTAGAATTCTGACACATAACTTGGAAGGGGCACATATGCAAACCATGGGAGCTAGGCTGCCTTCTACAGTAGAGGCTCTTGCTATCTGAGTCTACAAAATAACTGCCCAGCCTGTCTGGGATGGAGACACTTGTTTTGGGCCCGGCTAATGGCGCCTGCCACTTCCCTGAAGTCTAATGCCCTTCCCCGTAGGAAAGGCTTTTGGGGAAATAGCTTGAGTCACTCTGCGGAGGAGACTGTTTTATTGATACTGCATCCAAGATGCCGGAGGACTTTAATTTTGAAGGCTGGGGTGTTGATTTGAGGATGAGACTCCCCTCCGTCCCGCCCCCCCTCCCAGGCTGGCTCGGAGGTGGGCTGCCACGTTGCTGTTTTCCCAAAGCCGTGGACACTGTGATTGCTCCCAGTGGGACTTACATTTCAGAGAAGTAAAAATGGATACCACAGAGCAGAGCTAAAATCTCAAGTCGTGTAATGTGTCCCCAGTGCTCTTTGTCATTGCAGACCCGGGTCTCATATTAAAATGTTTTGTTCCCCTCCAGATGATGGCATTTTCATTTCTTAAGTGGTGCATCGCTCTTCTTGCCCCCTTGGGAAATCAGTGCTATTTGCCTCTCCGGTCAGCGGCCAGCTGGATGGCCATGGTCTCTGGTTCCTTCTTACTTTCATTTTTCTCTGCTACCCGCAAACAGGGGTCAGCATTATAACAATCTGCCCCCGCGAGGGCAGAGACTAGAAAGGTAGAGGAATCACCCTGCTCCTATCAGGAGTGAAATATTTTCAGAAATTGACCTTGGAGTTTCCGCCAGCTGGAAACCATGGCAACCATCACTGGCCCCTGGAAAATTATTTCTCTTTACAGCATCCCTGTCAATCAGGCCATGCTTCCTCTAACTTCTAAAGCTGTGATCCTTAAAAAAAGAAATGGCAGCAAAAATCCATCATTCGAATATGGGATGGCTATTGATGTCTGAGACCAGGGGAGGCAGCAACCTTTTGTGCTTCGGCCTTTTGTGTTTCACCCTGGTGTATCTAGGCATAACAATAGCTGGCTAGCATTTCTGTATCACTTCACACACACTGGCTACCTGCTAAAAGCATTTTTGTTTTGTGCCATATTCATTCATTTAATGCTCCAAATTCCATAAAGGGGGCAATATTAACTTTATTTTCTATACCAGGACACACGACACAGATCACTCAGGCCAGCGATCCTGCTCTGAGATCTACCCGACAGCCAACTGCGTTGCCTCTCATTGAAGACAGGGACTCTTTCCCAGCTTGAGGGGAGATCGCAACCCTTTGCCACTAGTGTTCTTCTAATTTCTTGTCACCTTGTCCTCTTAGCTTTTTAAGGCCCTCGACTTCATCTGAGTCTATCAGAAAAATGGAAAGCACTTTAGGGGTTTAGAAAAGAAGGACTTTAAACAGGGTGTTGTTGACCTAGAGGACGGAGGAGTTATGACAACACAGATGAGTCCGGAAGAAGCCTGTTAAGTGAAATAAGCCAACTGCTGGAAAACAAAGACAGTGCCGCCATCTCATATCTACATGTAGTGTAAGGCTGGGAAGGCTGGGAAAGATGGGGCAGATTGGTCAACGGGCACGGTGCCAGAGTTCTATAATAGGAATGGTGTGTGTGTGTGTGTGTGTGTGTGTGTGTGTGTGTGTGTGTGTGCACTAGGGTGGCTATTGTTAAGAATGACATATTGATGATGCCACAAAAGCCAGAAGAAAGAATTTGCAATGTTTTCTCCACAAGAAAAAGATGCTTAAGGGTATGGGTAGACTACTCTGATTTGATCAATACACAATATACACACATAAATATTATATTGTACCCATAACTAGGTATGACTCTGTCAATCAAGAATAAAAATGGGCCGGGTAATTCAGATCATTCCTAAGCAAACATACCCAGATTGATTACTGACTTTACTACCCACAGAAATGGTTATTGTATTTATAAAAGGCTCCTTTAAGAAACACAATAAAGTAATTTGTTCTTCGTTTTGCCAAGGAGATGCCAACAAGGCTTTCACTTTGCACATCCCTAGATGTCCTAGTAACTGAACTGTGCAGAGCTTAATACATAAGAGCTCGAGAACACTTCAGACTTTTTCTCCAAGCCATAACTCTGCTCAAGGGTCCATTGTCTGTTCAAAGCTAACTGATTTCTCCATTTGATTACTGGTAGTTAGGCACCCAGTGAGTTAGGAGTAAGGGGGTCTGCATTTCCAGAACCAAGCATCTTTCTGAGGAAAGGGCTTCTAAAAATCTAGGTCTTCTAGGGTCATACACCTCAGAAGAAGAGGTTTTTTTCCCCTCTAGTTTGATTAGGACTGATCGCTAATGAGGCAGAGCTATACGCTAATCTTGGTGTGCGGCAGGTGCTTTTGTGTTTATGGATTTGAAATTTCTGAGCAAGGAAGGGGTCTTGGAGGTCATCTAATTCAATTCTGCCATTTTGTAAATTGAAAAAGAAAAAAAAAAAAGCCAAAATGAAAGTCAGAGAGGTTAAATGAATAGCTTCTAGTCACAATTATGTCTACAGACTGCTTTTAACCCTGTTTGCCACACACCCTACTCACTTTGGGGAAAAAAAACTCCATAAATCAAAGCACATTGTCTAGTAGCGAGCACCCAGTGCTTTGCAGTTTCATGGGGATGCCCACTGCTCTTGGATGAGATTTTAGGGACCCACAGACAACAGAAAGACTGCCCAGCAACATCCTGCCAGGTTCATTTCCCTTTGCCCTCTTACATCCTGTTCCTTACCATGTCTGCTAATCAACGGGCCACAGTCCCCAAGCATCCCCAAAGTGCCACATTAACACTTTGAAATCTGGATTAGGAAGAATGACAAAGGAACCCATGATGCCACTGGCTGTTTCTGAGAATATAGCAGACTGGAAAATGTTCATTCATCAGCAAGATGACCCTCACTTTCTGACAACCCAGGAAGCGCCTACGTGTGGGGATTAAACACTAGGGGCCCCAGGGCCTCTATTCCCAGCCTAGCTGTGTCTAGAACTGGGGCCCATGTGTAATGAGGGGCCAGGAAGGAGCACGCTACTAGCTACTCCCAAGACTACTCCTGTGACATGGTAGGGCAGGTGACAGCTTCAACTCACAGAGCACTGACTTCACCCAGCATAGAGACAAGTGAGCCCAGGAGAGAAGAGGGACGTGGGCACCTTTGTCTCTGGGACCTTGGAGATGTTGCTAACATGGTACTTCACGGCAAGTCTTGGATGACACTAAAAACTCGTGATAAATGTGACTGCACCCTTAGATATAAGCTGGCTGGTGCTCATCGGAGTCTCTGTGGATGCTCACCCTCACACATAAGCTGCCTGCAGTGCTCACTGAAGACTCTCCCTCTCCCACGTTCAGTGTGGCTCCCATGTACAGGCAATAGTACGGAGCAGAGAACATGGTAAGGGCATAGTAAGGTGTGTCAGAGCTAGGTCAGCAGTTCTGAGTGTGTAGTCTTCCTCTTTCTTCCCCTCTTGGGGAAGGAGTCTCCACAGACGGAGGAGAGCTGACCTACAAGAGGCACGTGAAGGGTTTGAGTAGAACCTTTCTTGCAAAGCCACAGAGAGGTGGGGGTTATGACAGCAATAGCAAAACTTACACGGTCACAGCTAGGCTCTGGGCATAGACAGGGAAGACTGATTTTTGTTGCTGTTTTGTTGTTTAATACAGTCCCCACCTGGGGAAGCCATTGGTTCATAAGCCCTCGCTCCCCAGGCTCTACTCCATTCCATCCTGGCATTTGGTTTCTAGTCCAAGGGCTCAACTGCTTCCCTCACCTTGAGTCTCCCGTGCCTCTAAGCCATAATCATCTTAGGAAACACTTGTTTATAACATAAAACATGACTGTGCCAGGTCCTGAAAGTCTCTTAAGAGAAGCTCAAGCATCAGGCCAGCAAATGGACTGAATGTGGGGGTCCCTCAGTCACCCAGCATGCTGATCCCCATCACCTGGGCAAGTACGCTGCCTCTTGTGCAGCACTTTTGATTGTGGATACTGCAAGGAACTCTCTGGAGCTGAGATAAAGGGAGTCCAAATTCCAGGGAGTCAGGTCCAGTGATATCTTCTTTCTTTTTTTTAAGTTATGATGCCCAGCCTTTCTCTCTTTCTTTAAATACGTAGCTTCACTCGTTAGCCCATTTTTAGCTTGGAACCCATGGCGTCCCTCCCACTCCAGCTTCTTAAATGCTGAAATTATAGGCACGGGCCATCAAAATTGGATAACATTTCTGTCCGTTATGTAAACGCTTTGTTCCTGAAGCAAGGTGCTTTTGCTTCCAATATTTAAACCTTAAAAGTATTTAAAAAGTATAGTATTTGTTGTTAACCCAACCACAAAGTATCTACACGTGTTCGGTCAGTATGCAGAGGGGGAATCTATATGTGTACACATATGCACTCTTCTATAATGCAGACATATCATGCATGCTTCCTCAAAAAGAGCATTACATTCTGTGTTGTTTGCTATGACTGAAGGTCCAGCTTGCCAAGTGCTGAAAGCATCACATTTTGTTTGTGTGACATCTTGCCCTGCCACAGCTCCTTTCAGGGACATATATAATCAGAGATGTTTAAGAGATGACTCAAATAGGTCACATGGTCCTTCTCTTACTGCAAATGTGTGTGGTCTGCCACTGGTTTGTGTTCCTGGGTGGCATCTGTGGACTTGTCTCTGGGCCTTTTCGTCCTCTTCTGAGGTTTATGTTCCAAATGGCTGAAGGCCAGCCCAGCCAGCCCCCTGATGTCCTTTCTCAGCTGTCTGCACCCACAGCCCCTCGGTGTGTTGCTTAGCAATCTCCTCCAGTCCATCCTTGGACTTCTCACAGCCCCTCTTTAAGGGCTTGGCTGTATTTTATCAATTAAGTGGAGGAAAGCTTTACACAGCACTTTCCCTCTGAGTCACCCTGCCTCAACGAGGGGGATAAATCGGAGATGACAGTACAGTTAAAGAGGGACTGACTGGCACAGAACAAAGGGACCATGCTGTATGAGGGGGAGGTGTCCTTGCTTGGTGACTTGGCACCTTAGGGACAGGCTGTTTCTTGTTTGAGTCAGTGGCAGTTATTTTTGTTAAACTAAAGATGCTCTATTCAGTCCCTGGTGACATGAAATCAATGAGTCTTAAGATCTGGGGCAGGCTTTGGGGCCTGTGACATCAGAGGAAAACACTGGTTGAGGACTAATGTGTTCTGGGGAACACCCAGGCCCAAATAATGGCATTGACCTAGTGCCAAAATGTGGCTGGGCTAACCCAGCAGTCTACTGGGAGCCACTGAGACCTAGGGCTCTTTGATTTGTAACCTTTGAAGGGGTGAAAAAGCAGACGTGCTAGCAAGTCCCGAGTCCTGCTGTGGTGGTGGTAGTGGGTTCAGGATGAAATGCCCACTTCATCTTCAAAGACTCTGGAGGCCTCACAGCTCTGAGGGACTGAGGGGAAACTGTTATTTTAATAGTCACTGATCAAGTTCTCAAGTCCCACGTTCATGCATAGCATGGCTGCCTTTTATGTGTGAACCCTTGAACTGTCAGAGAAGCTCCAACCCAGTTATCAGGAACTTATCTGTGATTCCAAGTAGGGTGTGTGTGTGTGTGGGGGGGGATCCTTAATAAGACAGCTATCGTTTTGGACAGCCTGTATAACTCATATACAAACACCTGCCATGGGGACCAAAGACATGAGTTCACACATCAAGCATCCTCCCCCTCCCCCTTGCTTCCCAGGTGCTCCTGAGATGACATTGGATCTAGTGGAGACCAACATTTTCCTCTCTGGTTTCTGAGCAGTTGTAATGGACCATGGCAGCCTCAAGAACTGTCTCCAAGAGGCATTCAGGGCACATTCTAGGAAGGGGTGTCTGGGCTGGCACTGGATAACTTTATGGGCATCACAGGCTTCTACTAAGTTGTCCCCTTGCTTTCACAATTCTTGACATTATGCCAGGAAGGAAACGTGAGGTGCCTATGACTGTTAGCATCTCTCTTTCATCTCCTTTTAATTTCTTCCCTTGGCTCAGGACTGCAAAAGAAATGCTCCTCACAGGGATCTGGTCTTCCTTACCACATGGAGTGCTTGGAGCAGATCTGAGAGATGCCTTCCCCCTTCCTTCCTGATTTCGTTGCTTTAGTCATCTGAAAAATGACTAGGTTAGGCTGAAAATGGCCCTGTGTATAGCTCCCTAGTTCTGGGTGTTCTTTTTCATGCATTATTCATCTACCACAGCCTGATGAAAACCAATTGTCTTCATGAATCTTCCACCTCAAAAGTTCACGCATATTCTTTATCGGATCTCTCCCTTAAAGGATATCACGTATATTCGGTGGCTCTTACTCGCCTCCCCACTTATCGATAGAAAAGTGGGAATTCCAGGAAATGAGATGATGCACTTGCTGTTGGCCCAGGACTGAGACCAAAGCTCTTTTTTTTTTTTTTTTTTTTTTTACTGCACCCTGGCCCTTCAGCTGACAGAGGCTGCAGTTATCAGTCATGTCAACTCCTCGATGCTGTGGGAGAGCTTTGTAACCTATTTGGTCATTTTGCCCTCGAGTTAAAAAAAAAAAAACCAACTTGATTGTGAAGGATCTGGGAAACTAAGATGGATGCTTAAATATCCCCTGTCATAAATTCACTGTCCATCTGTCAGTCCCATAGTGTATATTCCATTTCGGCTCTTAGGGTTTTGTGAGGAGAGAGGAGGAGCCTGGGAAGGAGATCTGAAACCATCATCCTGGCCCCTCCTCCCCATTAGGAAGTGCCTGTAGCCTCCTGGGCTTCCCTTTGAAAAACAAAATCGTCCATGAGGCAGAGGCAGTTTGTCATGTTCAGACCTTTGGAAGAACCGCTTGGAAAATGGACTTTGACAGCTTTACAGACATACACTGCCGCACTGTTCCCCTCCATCTACCTCGCTTTCTTCCAGAACAAAGCCTCAACAGTTGGAGGAAGAGGGCTTTGAGCCAACATAAATAACCCTGTCCTAAGCACAGGCCTCAGGGGCCACTCTATGCCCTGCAGTCTTTTGCCACTTAGGAAAGGCTGTTAGGAAGGAAGGGGGAAGGGGGCTCTTACATGGGGCTTTGGGAAAAGATGGGCCCTAGGTTGTTAGTAGGCAAACAAACAAACAACAAAACAAAACAAAACATGAAACAAAACAAAACAAATCCAAACAAACAAGCAAACAAACAAAACCATTAAAACAAAACAAAACAAACAAACAAACAAACAAAACAAAAAAAAACCTCCAAACGTTTTCAGGGCTTTGACTCTTGAAGTACTTTGTAAGGTTTTATTCCAAGGTATGCTTTCTAAATGTAAAGTAGTCAAAAGACCCAAGTGGGTCAGGGAAATGCTAGTCTTTCAAGTCAACATCAAGAGTACCAGTCTACGAAGCAGATCTGACAGCACACATCTCTTCTGGTGATTTTCCCTCTTTGGTACCAGAAGGGTTTCTGCTAGCATGCCGCTATGGGATGTACTGTACCATATGCCCATCTCTGGGCTGCGCACTGGTGATGTACAAGTGGGCAGAGAACAACGAATCTACTCTTTAGGAAACTGAGCAATGCCAATTTGGTTGTTTTGCTTCAGTGTGCTTTAAAAAAAAAAAACAAAAACAAACAAACAAAAAAAACTCTACCATTATTACTGATTTAAGCCTATTTAACATCATCTACATCTTTTACATGAAAGTTTCTTTCAGGCTGCACTTAGATAATTTTGGGGGCCTGTTTTTCTTCCCCAAAGACTCCTTTCCTCTCTTTGTAAACACAACCCTTTACAGGATGGAATTCTGGTTTTGTGTGACTAAAAACATCTTCGCTTACTCTCATTCCTAAAGGTTACTTTTTTTGGGTTATAGACTCAAGGGTAGCCTGTGTTCTCTGACCTTTTAAGATGTCCCTCAACTGAAGAATGGAATAAGAAACTGTGGTACACTTATTTACACAATGGAATACTTCTCAGCTGTTAAAAATAAGGAAATCTTGAACTTTGCAGGCAAATGGATAGAATTAGAAAAGATCATCCTGAGTGAGGTAACCCAAACCCAGAAAGACATGCATAGTATATGCCCACTCATAAGCGGATATTAGCCATAGAATACAGGATAACTATGCTATAACATAGAGACTGATGCATCAACCAAGGACCATATATGATGTGGACCTAGACCTTCTGCTCAGATGCAGTAGATAGGCAGCACAGTCTCCCCGTGGTTCCCACATATGGGGAGTAGGGACTAATTCTGACATGGACTCTGGCCCCCCAGCTTTGATCACTTCCCCCTGGCAGGGCAGCCTTGCCAGGCCACAGAGGAAGAGGATACAGGCAGTGAGGATGAGACTTGACAGCCTGACGTCAGATGTTAGAGGAGGAGGGCTCCCCTTTCTGAGGACTTGGGGAGGGAGAGAGAGGTGATGAGGGAGAGAGGTAGAATCAGGATGTGAAGAACTCAAACTACAAAACAAGCAGGTAACTTATATTGCTAATCCCAGTACATGGGAGTAACTCTGAGAGTGGCTGAGACATGAATGTCTATGCATAGGCAGTGCTTCTTGCTGGCTACAGAGTCCCTGTGAATTATTATTAGATGCCATGTTTTGTGTGACACGAATGAAGGTTTACAGATGTCTTTTTTCTGCACATACAAAGAGTAGAGAACCAACCTTAATTGTTAGGTGCATCATGTACACCTTATGCATTTATAATTGTAGGACTGTATAATGCTTGTGGGAAATGATATGTCCTCAGAACAAAAGAACCAGACACTAACGCTGGATCAGACCTAACAGGATTCATTCCTCTCAGCATGCTGGACATTGACATCCTGCATCCTTCATGTTCCTGCCCCAAGTGCTTCAGTTACTGTGCCTCATCAGAACAAGACAGCCCCCAGGTAAGCTTCGAAGAAAGCTTCTGATCCCAATTGGTCCAGCATTTCAGACTATCCCACACACGACTTCTATTGAGCCTGGAATTTCTCAAAATTTAGAAACTGGACCACAAATGCTATTCCTAGATTGTTTAACCATTTCCCCCCATTTTATTTGGGCTTCTACAAAGGTATTATTTATCTCAAATCAGCTGGAAGAAACCTTAAGAGAAGGATGCCCCATTTCCCTTAAGAGGGGTTGGGTAGATTTTGGTTGCTTTCTTGGGTGACAGATGTTTATTTTCATTGGGAGTTAGTTATAAGTTATTATTAGTCTTATTTGGAGAGAAAACAAGGTTGGGCTCAGGGATGTCTCTCCTTTCTTTTATCTTTCATTCTTAGGTTTGGAGATAGGGGTTGAAACAAAAGAAGGGGGAATATAGAAATAAATAGGAATGATAGGACAAAAAGTAGATTAGTGAATCTGCTCCTCAACTTAATTGTCACTTACAAGGTTATTTTTTATTCACTGGTATAGAATTTGTATATAAATGCAAAATAAGTTTAATTTTAGATACATTGGTATAGAATTCAAATTTAAGATTATTCTTTACATACGTTATATATTTTCTACTCTAATGTGTGATATTGTACCCATAAAGCTAAATTATAATACAAGGTTTATTACTTCCAATACTTTGAAAGCGCTATTGCAGGCTGTTTAGGATAATTAAGTTATACAAGTTAATTGTCAGTTGATCAAATCATACTCATGTCAATTACTAGTCTATTTTTATCACAAAAATATACATCCTAGGTATAACAGATAGATATGATTCTATAGAAAGATAAGGTAAAGTAGATAAGGTCTTAAAAAACCTCAGAGACATATAGAATATGGCAATTAAAAGATTTTTTTTTATTATTTCAAAGACACATTTACAACAAGACAGGTTAACTCCTGGCAAAACCCAGCCTACCTCAAAGAAGATGAGCATCAAAGAACCTCCTTATAGAAATGGCTTCAAATGTGGCAAACAAGCCACTGGGGAAAATGTCCTCATTCCTACCACAGACAGAATTCTGCCTAAAAGAGGGCAAGCTTGGATGCAGGCAGAGTCGATGGCTAAACTCTGCCAAGACAGGGTAAGCAAGTCCTCAATAGTTCCTGCCTCACAAATATGTCTATCAGATATATTGGGCTGAAGATGATGCTCCAACATTATAGAGAATTTTGGGTGACTGTTCAGTCAACAAACTGTCTCTGTCCTCTTCTCATTTGGGAAGCTGCTAATCTGCACTCCCTGAATATTCAGGTAATTAATTTTATTCCTATTCAAGTCTCTGATGGGATTGAAAAACAAATAGAACTCACAGAAATTATAAGTAAACATATATTATTGCATGCACAGATCTTATTCATATTTTCCTGAGAAATAATTTATCAGGATGTTATTTGCCAACCAATAGGATAACTGCTATTGATAAAACAATAAACCTTTGAGTCTAGTAATATGTAAACAATGACAATATATTATGTTTAATTATGTTCTAAGTAAAAGATGTATTTCTTGAAGTGATGTGCCTAAGTAGACTGAAAGGGGACGATGTGAGAGATTAGCTTGATAAAATATTAGAGAACAAGATGAGGGAGGGGGTAAGGAATGAATGCAAAGGCATATGCCTGGATCCGAATGCCAGGCAATCGGGTGTCTTTCTTCATTGAGTTGGGAGTGCCATAGCACATTAGAAACACTACATCTGTAAGGGAGTTTCTAGAGGCCTTGGAAACAAAGCAAGAACCACAGTGTGTTCATGGTGTTTTTGTTTTGTTTGTTGTAGAGCTATGACCAGAATGCCAGAGAAAATGTCAGAGATGAAATGACTTGGTTTGGGTCACAGCCCTGGCTCAATCCATGACTGGTTGGCCCCATGGACCTGGACCTGGACAGAGCATCGCTGCTGCTGCAGCACATGTTGGGGCAGTTCACATTATGGTGGATAGGAAGCAGAGACATCAGGAAGGGGTCAAGATATAGCTTCCAAGGACATGTCCCTAGAGACCTACTTCCTTCATATAGGCCCCACTTTCTACCTTTTACCACCTTCTTATGATGTCATTGTGTTAGGGATTCATCAAGGAATGAAACCATTGATTAATCTAATCTTTCCTGGAAGTACCCTGATCTCCCAGGAGCTTCTCAGTATATTCAAGCTGACAATCCAAGCTGAATTACACACACACAGAGAGAGAGAGAGAGAGAGAGAGAGAGAGAGAGAGAGAGAGAGAGAGAGAGAGAGAGAGAGAGAGAAGAAGGAGGGGGAAGAGAAGGGGAGAGGAGGAATAGAAGAGAGAGGGGAGGGGAGAGATGAGAGAGGATCAAGAAGAGGAGAATCAAGAGAAAAAGAGAGGGAGCAGAAAGAAGGGGGAGAGGGGTAAAGAGAGAGAGAGAGAGAGAGAGAGAGAGAGAGAGAGAGAGAGAGAGAGAGAGAGAGAAAGGAAAGAGGAGGAACATTTGGACTGTTAAGAGTTCAGCATAGGTGCAACTAATGTCACAACTTCCCATAACTAGCTTCACCACATCTGTGCCATGTTCTGTATCCAAGGGATGGTGACGGGCTGAGAGACAATTACAACTCTGGCTTCACTAGAGCTAACAAGTGTGGCCTTGCTAGTCCCTCATGCTCCTCATCTTTCTCAGTCTGCCTATTCTTTTCCTTCTGCCTTTCTTCCTTTATGCCTCCTTTACTTTTACTTTCTTTGGCAGTATTATTTGGGTAGTGTGGAAATCTCTTGCCCTCTCTGGATCTTTACCAAGGAACCAAGAACGTTGGCCACAGCCCTCAGGAGTCAAACTCCTCCTGCTCTCTCTTGCTACTCGCCTTAAAGAACATTCTTTTTGGAATGCAGGTTTCCTGTTGCTCCCTTGTTCTTGTCTCTAAGGAGACTGCGAGAGTTGGATAACCGAGGCCACATATGATCCCCTCAAAGGACTGTGACTGGAGTGAGGTTTGGAGTGGGTTTCCTCCTGGATGTCTGTCAGCAGCTCAGTCAGCCCTGCTGGAAGAGAGCACGCTGGGGTCATTCTCTGTGCATTAACCCCGGCAGCTTGCTCTCTCCATCTCTCATCAACTGTTCCTTTACCATGGAAAGCACACACAGTTCAGATAATTAAACACTTGTGGGCCATTGCACATTTTCATGAATCAATCAGCGGTGAATTATTTCTGAATGTGCTCATGCGATGCACTCCAGGTCTCTTTGCCATATTTTGCAGATGCGCAGGAATGAGTTTGTCCTGAAGCCAATGAAATAGACGCTGGTCTCTTATGTGCTGGGGTCTCCTCTAAGGCCCCAGAGAAGGAGCCCTGGTGGCTTTCTATTGCAATTTGTGTGTGCGATGATAGTCTGCCCCATGGCAATTAGAGACACTTCAGATCCCACAGTGACTGGAGGTTCCCTTGGGGTAGGCACGGTATTTGAATGAGGAGATTTCCGAATGAGCAAGAGGCTGGGTTTCTTGCCATATGTGCCAGGTATCGCCGCCTTTTCTCCTGATGTCAGGTATAGACCTTTGGGTTAGGCCTGATGGAGACTTCTGTTCCTTGCAGGGGAGCCAGTTTATTTTTATATTTCCCTTTCTCCGCCTCCATCTTCCTCCTGTGTTTCTTGAGTATGGTGTGAAGAAAGGGCTCTGCTAAATTCCAGCTACAGGCAGTGTAGCCTCCCTGCAGCTGGGAACTGAAAACCCCGTCTACATTTCTGTTCCGGCTGTGCCAGGCTTGAGATGCTCATAAAGCAGGAATATATGGGCAAAGGCAGATCCGGGAGATGAAGAGCTGTGCTCAACGGCCAGCGCTGATGTGAGGACTTCCTGATTAATTGTCTGTCCTTGCTTCTGCTCCCTGGCAGCTTAGGTTGTCTCTCTTTCCTGCCTCCTTCCTCTGGCCTCAGACTTATGCAGTGGTCTGATGGCCTTCCCTGAGCTCATACCATTTCATGCTGTACATGTTTTTTCTTTAACAAAATACTCTCGGGGTAAATCCCAACTTAGTGATGTTCACACACTAGGACAACAGGAGAGAATAGGGATGGGGTGGGAGGCATTAATCAAAATCTAACTAAATGTTCAGGAAGTAAATTAAAATTTAAAAGCAATATAGTGCTGCATCTCCTTGTGCTTGACTTTTGTTCACACTTGAAATTTCATTTTCCCCTCTTTCCATCTAAATATTTAATATTTTAAATGCAACGCCATTCCATCTCTTCCATGAAGCCATTTTGATTTTTCCCTTCTTTTGAATTCCTATAGTCTGGCTTCATGAGCTTAATCCTGTTGATTCCAGATCAATTTGTAGTGATCGAGCAGTCAATCTTCAAGCCCCCAAAGGCCTCACTCAAGTTAACAAGCTCTACATGTCCTTCCCTCGGCAAAGCTTCCAGGATCAGTATTCCCTGAACTACAAGTCTAGTGACAAACATTCACATTTTAGATAGAAAGGCACTTTGGCCAAATGAATCTGAGAGAAATCTCTATTATGAACTGGGATCCTTTCTGTGGTGCTTAAATACATATGAGTACACAGGGGGGCTTAGAAAAAAATGATGGGCGTGATTTTCCTCCATGTTCGCCAAATCTTCATAACAGCAATGTGTTTCTATTAAATCTCCATTAACAGTCATGGGTTTTAAACAACAACATTTGAGGTCTATGAATGAAGATATTTTTTCCAGGAGGGCTTGTGCATCGAGTCCATCAGTGGGTGACATTTAGTGGAAATGGGAAGGAAGGATACAAACCAAATGCTATCAGTGACAGCCAGGACAGCTTGGAACCTCAGCAACGCAGCCCAAACAAGACAGGCAAGAAGAAAGGAGGTGCAATGTCCAAAGTCAGGCTGTGGAAGCCTGTGCAGGACAGAGTGAATTTACTCTTAGTAGTTAGTGTTTGGGTTGAGGTGGCAACAGAACAGCTGTCTCTCTCTTTTCCTGCACAGATACCAGCAACCATCATGTATACCCAGGACACTCCAAGGAAGACCCAGGAAGAGTCTGATGCCTTGCTTTGGCTTGAAGGCTATGTTTCACATAGTTTGCTCTACAGGCAGATTAAAACTGACACAAGGAATGTGTCTCGCCATTCTTTAATTCACCTCAGCATCTGGTATGCCCTCCCTCCCTCATTCACCTAGTAACCGTTTGTCTTGCTACAGCTAGGCACTGCTTTTGGTGATGGGTATTCAGCTGTGTTCAAAGTCCAGGCTTCCTTTCCTCATGGGAATCAAATTCTAGCCGAGCAGATAAAGAATAGCCCAAGCAAGCACACCAGAGTTTGACAATAGCAGGAAGTCCTCCACAGAGAGCGAATAACTCAGGATCACAGGTCAGTAAGCTAGGCTCAGGCTAGTCACCTAATAACTGATTGTTCAGGCATGGGCTGCTTTAGTGTCTTCTCTGCAGCCACCAGAGAGAATGTTAATGAGGAAAGGGCCATCTTGCCTTGCACAGGTGTGAGCATGCCCAGAAGGTGGAGAAGCCTCAGCGTGAGCAGGAGGCCTGTGTGTGTGTGTGTGTGTGTGTGTGTGTGCGTGCGCGTGTGTGTGTGTGTGTGTTTGCCTCTGTGAGCCTGCGACTCCCCCAGGCTCCTCCAGCAGCCACAAACTCGAGCCTCTCTTCTGCACTGTCAGAGCTGTCCACTTAACACAGTTCTTCAAAGCCGTGAACATCATCCAAACCATGCTAACTTCCGCCACCCCTCCCACTCCCTTGTAATTAATGCAGTGATTTCTAGATTAAGACATTAACATCCAGAATGTTTGTGGGGAAGAAAAATTGGCAAGCTGTCACCTCTACATTCCCATCTGAATTGCTGAATGAATAATAATGCAAAATTCCTTGCTGGAAATAAACAGAATCTCATTGTGGAGCAATCAATCCTTTCCTGCAAAACGCCGGTGAGGACCACAGCTCCACACCACCTCGTTTCCCCCCAAGTACCCAGGCTATTCTGCTCAGTCTTTTTCTTTTCCAGAAGTGGCTGGATGGGCCTCCCCTATTCTCCCTCATGGCATATTAATACAACAGGAGTATATAGGAAGGGATCCAGGTATGCAGTCTTGGGAAGAGAGTCCTGTGATTAGAATCAAGGATTAGCTCAGCAAGTGGTGCAGAAAGGGCCATGCTCACTGTGGGAAGAGTCAACACAGCTCATTTTTATTAGCCTTTAACCAAAAGAGATAGATCTTTTATTCCACCTAAAGAGCAAGATTCAACGGCATCCATTTTATCCACAGTGGGATAGCTCAACCCATGTGGAAGACAATGTAAATACACTGAAAGTGGCTACTTATCCATTTGAGTTGGAGATGCTTCTTTCTGGAAGGTTCTACACAGGTCCTTATCCACGGGGCAGACCTTGGGTCAAGCAATAAATGCCACTTGTTTATTTTTGTTGTTCTTGGTTTTGTTTTTTTTGAGACAGGGTCTGTCTACATAGCCCTGACTGTCCTGGAACTTGCTGTGCAGACCACACTGGTCTCAAACTCACAAAGATCCACCTACCGTTGCCTCCTGAGTGCTGGGATTAAAGGTATACACCCCATGCCCAGCTATAAAGGCCTCTTGTAATCCAATACTGAAAGAACTACTTATCTACTGTGTTGTAGAAAACTGGTTCTTAATATTTGCTATTAATTCATATAATTATTACAGTAGTATTACTTAACCCACTATCATATCAATAACAGACAGAGATGCCTGTTAGATTTTTAGTAACCTTAAACCACTGGGGTAAGGCAGATATAAAGCCCCTCCCAGCCCCACATCTCATGTCATGTGCTTTAATGATCCCTATCTAGGCCACGCCCCATCTATAATTCCCATAAACATTCGCATATTATTTTTTCATCTGTGCTGCTTCTCTCAGAATAAATCTGTGCTGATTCTCAGAATAAATTCTTCCTGGCCACATGGTTCTTCTTTATCCTAACCCATGATTACTCCACTTTTTTTTTCCTCTCCTCTCTCTCTTTCTCCTTCCCCTCTGTGATCCCTCTGTCCTCCAAGTCCTCAAACCTTAGCTCCTCCTACCTCACTTCTGCCCAAGCCAGGTGTGTAGCCAACTTTACTAAGTCAATCAGGGATAATTTGGAGGCAAGGTTCCACAGCATCCCTTTGGTATATGTGAGGCTTTGCTTGCAGAACAGTAAGAATCTCAGAGGGCAAACAATTAATTAGAAAGCACCAGACCATGCCATAACAGTATTGTGACAATGTCATACAAGGGACAAACTTTGCTCATTATCCCATCAGCACAATCTGCTAGACAGATTATTATAGATTATTGGATAATCAAAATTATTCTTCTCTACTTATTCACATGTGAGGGTCAACGTGTATGTTGTGATCTCTAAACTGAGAGTAGACTTTTTTTTTTAACCTTACCTTAAAGCAGTTGAAGTTTAGAGACATTAAATAATTATCCCAAGGCCTTACAATTAGCAAGTGGGCAGATCTAGAACTGAAATGCCGGACTCTCTGAGAAGTCCTTGAAAGGCCAGACTCAAATGGTGACAAGGAAGATCTGTGCCAGTTAATAGGGAGCTAAAGCAGGGCAGAGACCAGCAGCTCTAGAAGAAAATTTACAAAGTACATTGTTGGAAGTTTGGCATGGGAGCCAGAGTTTGAGTATTAAAAACATGGTGTTCTAAACCTACCAACTAACAGAAACCCAAACCCACATAAAACAGACAAACGCATAGAGTGAGGGGGAGTGAGATGTGAGAGTGCTCCATAGATCTGACCACCGACCTGAAGTGTAACCAGCATGTGACCACTGGGGTAAGCATCCTGTGCAACTCAGGAAGGCAGCAGAGCGGAGCAAAGTGGAACTAAAAGGTGGAGCTACACATAATAGCCCAGCCTTCTTCCCACCTGATTGGACCCTGAGGGGCTGGGGGTGGGACTAAGTTGTCAGAAGTGACACTTGTTTGTCTGTATGGGAACCAATCAGATAAGGCCTTGAGGCATGTTCCACCTCCTCAAGGCTTTTCCTCCCTCCCTCCCGCTCCCAATCTCCGCAGCCTCTGTAGTTGGTTTCTGAAGCCCTAGCCTCTGTGCCCTACCCTCTGTGCCAGAGCCAAATGTTCCCTTCTACTTTTAGACCCGAAAAAAAATCACACCTCTTGCGTTCTACACACTGAAGCAGCTACTTCCACGCTGTGACGGCGTCACAGAAGAGACAAACATCTGCTAACAAATACTAAAGGATGCCTCCTTCCTTCTGAGGACTTTCCCAATGACTTGTTTTTACCTTTTCAAATTAGATGCTTATTATGTGAAAAAAGGACCTTTCTCATAGAAAGTAGGACAGGGGCCACGCTATAAATGGCATCCGCGGAGACCCATCAGTAGCCTTATTCGATCCAAAGTCAGTTCATGCCTGCTCTTTAAGAAAGCCACAGCCCCAAGCAGTATGAATGTCTGGAGAACAGGGGGGACCTGCTCAACGTGCAAAGCTGTTGACTTCCTTCTATCTCTCACAAGACCAGGGCCTGGGGAGACGACTGTCAGTGGAGAGCTTGTTTTGCAAGCCCAGGGACCGGAGTCCAGTGCCCATGTTCCCATGTGCAAAAGGCTGGGTAGTGAGGTGCAGTTCTGACCCCAGTGCCCAGAAGGTGGAGACGAATGGGCTTCTGGGCTCACTGGCCAGTTAGCCTAGCTCACCTGGTAAGTTCCAGGCTTGGGAGAGATTCTGTCTGAAAAATAAGGATAGCGTCGGAGAATGACACATCCAAGAGGCCTCATCTCCACACACACACGCAAATATACAAATATGTACACACACACACACACACACACACACACACACACACACAGTGGTGCGGGTGGTAAACATCAAATTAGAAAAAATAGCTTTATCTTATAGGAGTGGAAACCACATGCTTTCTGAGATTGTTGCCTTTCCGTTAGAAGCCACCTACTCATTCCAGCTGCCTTGTGCTTGGCAATTAAGCATCTTTAAAGCAAGGAAATAAACTCATTTGCTCACTACCACCTACATTTTTCTATACATCTAGAAAAAGCATCAACTCCAATGCGAGACCATTAATTCAAGCTCTTCTTTCTTTGGGGGGTTAAATGTGTAGGGTTTGGCCTTAGTGGTGTTTGAGAAGACTTGATGAGTGAGAAAGGTGAACTGTGGCCTGAGAGACTATGTCCCAGGGGGTTGTGTACACCAGACCCAGGTTTTACCACTCTTTCACAAACTCTCAACACTGGGCAACATTTTTACAAACCTCTTTTGAACCATCCGAAGCAATATAATTTCTGAGGTTCACGTATTAGTGCATGACTGAGAACAGAAAAAAAAAAAAAAATATATATATATATATATATATATATATAAATGAATCTCTATAGAAGTGTAGTAAAGATATGGGATGAAACGCTGTTTAATTAAGAACATGATGGAAAAGTCTTTTATTTGATGTCTGTCTGCTTCAGATGTATTCATCACGCTTGCCATCTCCCTTTCTCTCAGTTCTTTCTTCTGTCGGCTCTTCTATTGTTCTTTCTTTTTTTCCCTTTGGCCCCTGGTTCTCCTTTCCAGCAAAGATCGACAGGGAGAGTCTCATAGATAATGAATTGCAGTTTTAATTTGGTTTGTTTTCAGGGATTCTAGCTCTGACTTAATGTATTAACCGAAGCACCAGGATTTAATCAAGGAAAGGAGACCATCAGGAAAAAGACAATCAGCTCTGCAGGTGAGAGGGCTCGAAGTCATTTGCATTAGAGATGTTTGGTCCAAGGTCTTTCAGTAGGGGAAAAAAAATGGAAATGAAGTGATTGGTGACTTTAGAAGCTGACTAAGAACAGGGCTCGCAGGAAGCTCTTCTGATTTATTTATTGTGTTAAGACATCAATCATCTGTGCTCACGGACCATTGGGAAAACATTAATTGACCAGAAAGAAGCCTTAGTTATTGTCTCGGAAGCATCTCTAATCCTTCGGAGATGGCTGGTCTTGACCAGGGTCTTGACCTTGGGGCCTCAGACTCCAGCTGTAATGAGCTGGGGTTGGGTCTGTTGCCAGTGGTCAGAAAGTGCCAAAGGGAAAAAAGGCTTAGTAATTCCAGAGCCTCACTGAGCACCGCCTCCTGATCACATTTGAATGTGGACACCTGGGTGACGATCTCGACTGTGCATTTGAGAGTTTTTGCCTGTAATTTAAGCAAGCAGGGGAAAAAAAATCCTGCTGTGTAGCAAAAATTGAAATGGACAAAGAACTGTTGATTGTAATTCCTCAACCCGGGACTTTAGATGCCAGTAATGATTGCCAGGAATAAACACCCATGGAGTTCCTCCCTGAAACCTAATTGCTTTCTTGTTACTTACTCAGAGCGTACAGGGCAGCTGGATTCATTTAAAGAGGTGTGCTCTCAGGCCTCAATGTATGCCAAACTGCGGCTACGCATGTCAAAGGGCATGGAGAGGAAGATGTTTATCTGCTCCTTTTCTTTGCTGTCCCAGGAAGATTTTTTTTTAACTCCCCAGCTTTCAAAAATAAGGACTCTGGTTCTCTTTTAATTCAGTCCCATGTTTACTGAGAAAAGGGATGTGGGCCCACCAAAGGAGAAAGTACCTTGAGGGAACTTGGGATGTTCTTAAGAGCAAAGGGCAGTTAGGAGGAGAGGCAGGATGGAGCTAGGAAGGGGGCTTACCAACCAAATTGTGTGGACTGTGCAGTGATGTGGGTGGGCCCTCAAGAGAGAGAATCACAATATGTGAAAAGTCCATCAGTGGACCTTCCCCAGGTCCCCGGAAGGCAGCTGCTTTAGTATGCAGAGGGACCTGGTACCAAAGCATTGCTAGGACTCCCTCACTTAGCAAGGCGGAGAGGTATGTGTTTGCTCCCTTTCCTGTGCCCAGGAACTGTAACGGAGAGCATCCTGTATCACATCCAAAGTCCCATTGCAGAACGGAGCCTAGATATCTCCTGAGGCTTCCGTCAGCCCTTTTTGAATTTATTCCCCACAGACATAAGCCATCCTCCAAACACTTAATTTTGCATTGTATGCATGAAGCCAGGAAAAGGAAGGAGGCCCCAAAGGCCAGAAAGGGGTAGAGGTAAGTTGGGGATTGAGGGAAACGTTGTCTCATCACTACAGGAGCCTCAGAATTCATCATACAGAGAGAAGGGTCAGTGACTAATGACACTCAGCTTAAGAAAACCAAACCCAAATCAAATCCTAGCATGAGCTGCCACTCAGCCCACTGGCCCCTCCTTTCCAGGTGGGATTAACTCTGGTTCTGCCCGGGCAGCCACATAACCCTCTGTGCACTTCCCTTTCACAGTTAGACTTTATTTCAGCTAGGAGAGAGGCCAGTGGAAGAGTTCAGAAGCCAAAGTCTCAACAGAGTCTCAGAGCCAGCTTATAGCACTGTAGAAAGTCAGAGGAGCCATGATTTACTTCCTCTGGTTTAGCTTAGAACAGGGGAAAGAGGCTTTAAACTAGAAAATCAGCCAAGTATGTATGTATATATGTCATATTTGCTGGCCACATTTAAGTTTAGGCCTTTAAGACTAGGGTTTTGTTTTGGTTTTGTTTTTTGTTTTTTTGTTTTTTTGTTTTTGTTTTGGCCTTTAAATGGTGCCTGGGGCCTGCAGATCAAGCCTTCCCCTGTAGATAGTGATAGATCAGTATACATTTCGAATGTCTGATATTACTTACACTATTTTTGGCCCTTCACCTATATGCAGAATGTTATCTTTCCAATAGGCATTCTGGTGGGAGCTAAAGCCATGAGGATGGAGACAGCAAGGCAGGGTGTGCCCCATCCCTGCAAATGTGTCACCAGGCAGCTGGCTAGAGCAACTATAGGTATTGACTGCTTGCATGAAGTGAGTCAGTTCATCCATAGCAGAACTTAAGGACCATCTAATCCAACTCTGGTCACCAAATAATAATAATAATTATAATAATAATGTTATTATCCTCCTCCTCCTCCTCATCATCATCGTAATCATAATCATCATCATCATCATCATCATCGAGACGGGGTTTCTCTGTGTAAACTTGGCTGTCCTGGATTCACTTTGTAGATGAGGCTGGCCTCGAATTCACAGAGATCCCGACTGCCTCTGACTCCCTGAGTGCTGAGATTAAAGGCGTGCACCACCACTCCTGCTTTAGTCATCTGCGTTCCTGAGACTAATAATCATGCTTTTTCTTAAACTTTTAGTGATTAAAAAAAAAAAGCACACAAATGAAAGTCTCAGAGTTGTGACAAGGACCCCTCAGAAACTGTATAATTATCCTAAAGCAACTTTTGAACAGTGCCTTACTTTCCCTTCCGAGTCAGCTGGGCCTTGCTGGAGAATTAGAGGCAAAATCTGTTGATCCTCACTCGCAGCTTCTGCTGGAGGGGAAAATCCCTACTGAGTCTGTCAGGGCACAGGCTCAAGGCTCTTTACAACCTCCACGCTAGGCACAGTTCATCTAGCGCTAGAGAAATCACCTAGTGGGACACCTCTGTACTCTGGCATCTGGGTGCACAACTTCTTGTGCGGATAATTAGGGTAAGTACCGGCTCAGCTTGCTGATTGACTGAAGCCACTCAGCCAAATTTAATGTAAGAATTTCAGGTTTTTATTGCTAAAGTGATATTCCAATTTTCTGTTAACTAGAAGGAAAAAAATTAGATGAGATTTTTCTAAAGAGTTGGAGGACGGGGTTGCTAGAAATGGCCTAAGGCCTTTTCTTCTTCTTTTTATCATATGCAATTAGGGTCAGCTGTGTGTGGTAGAAACCTGGTTTAACAAGAGAGGAGTGTTTAGTGTTCCTCAGGAAAATGAAATCTGGGCACACAAGATAGCTCAAAGAAGCCCAGGCCTCCCTCCTCTGTGCTTGCTTTTGTCATTAGGTTTAGATTCTCTTCTGAAGGTCAGAATTTGTTCACAAACCGTGTTCACTCAGATGTGCAGAGCCTAGGGTGGCAACCATAACTGAGTGATCCAGAAACTCCTGGGTGGGCATGTCATGGGCATCCCAAGTGCCACCGACGGGAAGCTGATAGGGCTCTCAAGAGAGTTACACATGGGCCCGGAACATAGGAGGAAGAACAGTGAGGTGCTTGCTCTGCTTTCTGAAGAATGCCTAGGAAAAAGGCTTTCTCAGAAGTCCTGACAATTGACCGTTAGCATCTCCTTGCACTCCAGCCTCCCCCATGAGGGAATGCAGGATTCAGCTAGGCTCCCTACCACCCTCAGTGATGCGAGGGGAAGGAGCAATTGATACACGGCAGGTTAATAAGAAGAGAAGATCAGTAAGGTGCAGGGGCTGGGTGCATTTTGCTAATGGTTTGAACTGACTAGACTGGGCAGTGAATCATTCAGCGGGTAAATGACTTTTGCTTTCAGCCTGCCGCTCTGCCCTCTCCAATATCAAAGGCCTCACGGATCATGAATATGGTCCGAGCTGGTTGAGTGAGGAGATTCAATGTCTGTTCATGTGAAACAAGACTTTCGCAACATTTTCTCTAGTTGAGCTTCACATTTTTTTTCAAAGGTAGGGAAAAGGTGCTCCTGCTGGCAGCAACTTTTAAGGGGTGCTTTTGGACATCTGTTCACACATAGTCATATTGCTTATAGACTTTCCATACCCTTGGTTGAACAAACTGGCCTGTGAGAACTACTAAAAAGTCAAAAGAGGGGAAATCCAGGTTCCGGCTCCTCAGAGTGCGTGCCACAATCCCTCCGTTCTTACCCGCATCCAGTTTAGAAATACGAGTTCAATAACACAAAGTGACACTTACCTTGGGAATCTTCCCGAGACAATGAACTCACCTTAAGTCAGCTAGCTGCTCACAGTGGCTTCGCTGTCACCTTTCTGTCTCCATCTACAGCTGCAGGGCTGTGTGGTGGTGTGCCTCTCTGTTCGAAACTGTCTTCAGTTAAATTCTCTACAGGAGAGGCAGAGACAGGGTTTGTCCAGTTATGGTGTCTGTCCCACAATCAACGCCAGTGTGAAGGGAGGCACGTGGAATGTGAGGGCCCTGTTGTGCTTCAGTACCGCAGCAGAGGCAGCGTCATCATCATCATCCAGCTTGGAGCTCTGACCCATAGCTTTGTTTCAGGTGTGTGGGAAAAGAGAGGGTGGAGACTTTCTACCCACCCACTGGCTGCCCCTGGCTGGAGACCTGCAAGCTCAGGCTTGGCAGTGCCTATAAATCAGAGATTTTAGCCAAAATACCCACAGCTGGGCCAGGGAGTACTTAAGCCCTAAAGGTAACTCCAAATGTCTGAGTTGTCCAGAATAACATCCAGCATAGTAATGTCAGACGATTTTTTAGTTCTAGTGTCAAAAATATCTAGTCATGAGAGGTACTCTGGTCGAATCTGTGTCCTCCCCCTGGTCTACAGATCTATACATGATCCAGCGCCTGTATCACCTCCCAATTTCTCAGTAGCTTTCTCCACCCCCCACACTGCTCTTACAGCAGCAGTTGTCAACGTGTGGGTGGCAACGTTTTAGGGGTTCAGATATCATATACCCTGCATATCAGATATTTACGGTGTGATTCCTAACAGTAGCAAAGTTATAGTTCTGAAGTAGCAAGGAATTAATTTTATGGAGATCACCTCAGGATGAGGAGCTCTATTAAAAGGGTCACAACATTAGGAAGGTTGAAAGCCACTGTCATGCAGTGTCCTGAGTACCTCAGTATCAGTGCATTGCTGTTCCCTCTCCTGGACTGTGTGTCCCACAAATCACAGGTCTCCTCAGATGTCCACTCTGATAAGACTATCTTAGCAAATCTCAAGCATCTCCATTATCTTTCTGTCTATTTCTTTGTTCAGCCTCATAAGATTTGTTACCGCCTCACATTTTATGATAGGCCTTTTTGACTTTTGTCTGTCTTCCACCCATAAAAGGAAAATCCATGAAGTCACAGGCTGGTTTGTTGGCTCAAGGATACATGAGGCTTCTAGAATAATGCTTGGTACAGGGTGGAAATTCAGTAATATACAGTGAACCAATAAATTAAATTCTCTGTGATTAATTCCCTGAAGTGGAAAATGTTACTTTTCAGCAGAAATGAAGAAAGTTAATAACGATCTTTGGAAAAGCAGAAACTTAGAACCAACATGTCCCAACCCTTGGCACAAGCCCTGTGCTTGGAAGGACGTATCAGTAATGCTTAGCATCTTGTATCCCCTTGGAATCAATATCCACAAGCTTAATTTACATGTGGCAAACTGTTTTCTGCCTGTTCAATTTTGTACAGCCTTACCTCTGGTCATTTTTGGAGGGGGATCTGTCACTTTAACTAGGTCCTGTGGAGAAGGGCTATCAGGGACAATACTGGACATGGCTCACAGTTGACCCTTCACTTCTCCCCCGACCCCCTGCCCCATCACCTGGAACAAAATCAGAGTGGGCTTTTTAATTGTCCTTTCTTTAGATGTAACCAAATATCTGATTTTAGGGTTCTGCATCATCAAGGTGGGCAAAGGGCTTCAGTGGCCCCAGTACAGCAATGCTCTGGGCTGATCGAGTTCTAGTCGGTCCCCGCTAAAGAGGTCTTCTCCCTCTACCTGTTTGATGATGTCCTGGGGGTGGGAATATAGACCTTGGAGGACATGCCTGGTCTCAGAGGTTCCTGTAAAGGCAGCTAAGTGCTGCTGTGGTATTGCTAGCCAAGGTCAGAGGTGACAGACGTGATCTCATGGAGACTCTGAGGGAATCCTGACCACACGCAGAGTAGCAGCCGGGCCAAGATTAGCCAGGTTGGCCCCCAGAGTTAGGGACTCACTTATCTGATCTCTGCAGAGTACCTACAGTTCTGTTGTACCTCACCCCCAAATGAACTTAAGACTCATAGGAGACCCCCCACATATCAGAGATGAGTAGCAGAAACAGGGGCTTTATTTATTCACCATGGCAAGCGGGGGTAAGGGTGGGAAGGGAATCAGGGATGGGGTGGGGCAACCATAGTTTCCATTGCTGTGGGCACACGGAGACATCCCTCAGACCCTTCTGGCAATAGCTGTGGCAAGGGACAGAACAATTAGATTGAGTATCTATGGGATCGAGAGCCACTGTGATTTCCCCCCTCAGTTTAGATGTGACCCTGTTTGCATCCATAGCCAGGTGGCTTTTGGGTCAAGGGATGCTTGGCCTGGAGTCTTTGCAACACAATTCTCCTGGAAGCACTGCTTCTTTAAAAAAAAAAAAAAAAGCTTAATTTCCATCCCAAAGAGAGCACATCTGTGTTCAGATTCACTTTTCTTACTTTCCTACAAAAATGTAAGTTCTAGCCCTGCAGAATCTAATCGATGGACAATTAGAGGAACTCAAATGTACTTGCCCTGCCTTGGAAAGTGCACAAAGCTGGTTTGCTCTGTCCTTACTCCACCAAGGCTTGGACCTCCCGGGATCCTCTTGTTTCCCTCCCTCTCACTTAAAAAGTGACAGCTGACATCTGTTTCTGTTCTTGTCATCACGCCTATTCTTTTGGGTTTTAACAAATATTTCATATTTATTTCTTTTAATCAACTCTCCCTTAATATTAACTACCCAATGACGTAGAATATAAAATGTACCTTGCTATCACAGAAGGGGAAATTGAGGCAGAGGGGTTAAAGACATGGTTAGAGAGCCACAGAATGGGACCTCAAGGTCTTTCTCTGATCACCACTTTGTTCTTCCTTCTACTTTTTCCACAGCTGTGGCCCTGTGCATGCCATCCTTAGGTCTAAACCTAGTGACACACAATCACCGCTCAGTGAGCTTTTAGTGTGTGGCCAGTTGATAGCTGGTAAAATGAGTGACAGGCTCTTTTTCTGAGTAGCGACATCAAAGGTCTTCAGAGCACACCACTTGCAATAACACCGATGACTGAGGACCGGCTCAGGCCCTCCAGCAGTACGGAGCACCTGCCTGGCTACCTGCAGAGCACCCACCTGCTCTGTTATTTCACACATCTTTTTTGGCCGGTGTTTGTTAGAGCACTTGAAGTCCGCAGCAGGTTCCTTTCCCCGGAAGTCTCAGGCTCGCTGATATCCTGACGGGCAATGTGATTGATCTCGGAGCTTTCATGTTGGTCCTGTCTGAGGTAAGAGTGGCACGGTGTTTGAAAGCAAGTTAGAGTCTGCAATTGCTTTTTATCGAGCACGGGAGAGCCATCAGGTCTGAGTTTTTAATTAAAACCGCACAGGCTGGCCAAGAAAGTGGAAGCTTCAAACAGCCTAGTTTAGGGGACTTGGTTCCGGGCTTTCGGCTTGATGGAGTCCCTCCTGAGCACATCCGACTGTTCAGCTGCCTGGGCTTGGGGACTTCAAAGCGCCACCTCCCTCTGCATCAGGCCTTCCTGTGCCAGAAATTCAGTTTCAGCTCTGACTCATTAATGACAATGTTCTTGCCGCCGTAGCCTTTATTGATATTTCATTAACAGGACTAACAGTCCTTCTGAACGATGCTCCCGCACTCTGTAGAAACCCATCCCGTGGGATCCCAGCACACGTTTTGCTCTCTAAATTTAGAGTTGGTTCTCACACTTTTTTTTTTTGCCCCCACTGTGAGTTGAGTTGGTAAAACTTTGTTGAGACCAGTTTGGTGTTTTCCCTTTAGTTTGGGATGGCTTGTCTGCTCTTCTACAATCCCTCTTCATTCACAAACCAAAACATCTGCTGGTCCTGAATCATTTTTTTGTATTATTTCTGCAGAGCCTTCTTTGAAACTCTCTACCAGGTGTTCTATAGGAGACTATAGTTGTGACTCATGTAAATAAATGTGACTCAATGGACAGACAGATGGGTATCAAGCAAGACAGAGTGAAAATTTTTTGAGACAAAGTCTCACTATATTGCCTAGATTTGCCATGAACTTACATTGCCCTGTGTAGGTGTATCTCATCTATTTTATTTGGGTTCCTATACCTCTACCTCCCTTCCAATTCCTGAACACTAGGTAGGGGATAAAGAAGGTTGGAGGGGAAAGGTGACTTAGACCTCCTTAAAGAACATCCTGCTGACTAGGGGCAGGGTTGATCTTCCTGACATGATATCCAATTTCTTCTACTTTGTTTCTTTGCCTACAACCACTTGACAAACCACAACAACAGCAACTAGGAGCAGAGAGAGTAGCAGCCTTCTTCTTCTTCTTCTTCTTCTTCTTCTTCTTCTTCTTCTTCTTCTTCTTCTTCTTCTTCTTCTTCTTCTTCGAAGTGTCCCTGTCCCTTTCTGGGCTCTGGAATTTATACCTCTCAAGACTTTCCAGAATTCCAAGTTATCTGCAGCTGGCAAAGATCACACCTTGTGCACCTAGTGCACAAGGCAAATCATAATCACCTGCAGTGAAGCAGCCTCTTAGCCCACACCTGGGATTAAAACAAAACCTTACTCTGATAACCTAACTGGGTTTTTAAAGAAACCAAACTTCTCGCTACAGTACTGCCTTGGTGTTTGGGGTGCCAGGATTACAGGCAGGCAACATCATGCTCAGCCCATTCTATGAGGATTTTGGCAAAGAAATGAATGAAACTTGGAAGCCTCAAAGGGACAGAAGAAGTGTCTGATTTCTAATGAAGGAAACATATTCTGTATGTATTGTGAATTTTTTTTTTCAGGGCCCATTTTATCCCATAGTTCCTAGGAAAGGGTAGCCAACAGAACTTCGGAAGGTGCCACCTGATTGTATGCAGAGAAGAGGGGACGAAAGAGGAGGTACCTGCCTCACGGTACACTATCCAGAAAAGTCATCTGACACGTGTGATCCTGATTACTTCTCCCTTCAACTTTCTCAGTTCCTTATTCTTCTGCCTTTGCCTCATTAGGTACCACAAGAAAGGAAGGAAGGAGTGATACCCATTGATATCCAGTCAGTCCATCATTCCTGCATATTGGCCCTCGGGGGCTGGTGCCAGTAGACCAGCAGTGTGGGGCCCCTGCCTTTCTTGGCATGGCTCAGAAGCTTCTGAACCAGTGAGCACGGGGCAGTCACCTAGAACATCATCCTGTCCCTCCCTGGCAGAGGGATGCTCTCAGAGAGATGCCTCAGGAACGCATTCTTCAGCCTCGACATCTGTTAGCTGAGCTTCCTATTTAATTTTATGAAGATTTTAATCCCACAACTACTACACGAATATATTTTTATTATAAACCTTAAAATCCAAGGATAGAAATAAAGCCAAAGTTGTGCCTTGCCTGTGTTTTCCCCCCATTCCTAACAGTCACTAGTTTTAATTTTCTTATGCATTTAGAATCCTATGATGAAGATGCAGGAAAAAAATGTGTGTTTTTTTTCTATTTTAAGAATGTAAATATCATCATATAATGTGGCATTTTCAGTAAATTGCTTTTTGCTTGCATCGATATTTCTTTTCTTGTCTGTTTATACAGATTGGCTTCATCTTGCCTCGCTGCTGCATGCAGAATGGCTGCGGGCAGTGACGTGTTTAACAGCTGCCTCATTTGTAGAAATTCAGGCTGCTTACAGCGCTTTGCCACTAGAGACGACAAAGCCACAGAGATCCTTGTGCTGGCTTGTGTGTGACCGAGTGAGACTGTTGCTATGAAGCATGAGACATTATAAAAGCAGATACAAAATTTCAGTGCACACCAGCAAAGAGCTCTTAAAGCAATTCCTAATTCCACCAGGTAAATAAGTACTATTTATTACTTGTTGGATAATAGTTTGTCATTTCTTATATTAAAATGTCATATTTATCATATATTTACTATTTGTATTTATCTGGTTACTCACTGTCTTATTCAACAAACATGTTCTGAGTGCCCTCACCCCTACCCCATTTCACCTACAGACAATGGGATCCATAGGCAAAAAGGGCTTCTAAAGACAGCAGCTTTGGGCCCAGTGGTGGTGGCACATGCCTTTAATCCCAGCACTCAGGGGCCAGAGGACAGCCTCGTGTATACAGCAAATTCCAGGACAGCCAGAGCTACACAGAAAAACCCTGATTCAAACCAAACCAAACCAAACAAACCAAAACAAAATGATATGACAGCAGCTTCACAAGCAGTAACCGGCAGTGTCAGGAAAGGCCCTCTGCCTGCTGTGGATGCCCCTTACAAGGAGACTTCTGCTCCTGTACCTGAACAGCCATAAGGCTGTTACTGCAGAACTGCTGGAGGCAGGACTCATAATCACAGGAGAGACTGGATCATTTTGGAGAGGGTGTGGCTGCAGGATTTGGGAGGTGTGGAGAATGGTCAACCACAGACAAGGGGAAAGACAGAAAGGTTTTACCCACTTCAAGCTATCCTTAGAGTTACCTGGGTATTACTATAGGCTCGGGGGCTTTTGTATATTTCTCCTCGAGTGGACAATTATAACGGGCTTACCGTGGTAATGATGGCGATGAAGACACTGACAGTGATGAGTAATGGCTTTAGGTCCATTGATTGTTGACTCGTTATTTTGTGAGCCACTGAGAAAAAATGCTGCCAATCATAACTGGAAGATGCTACTGATTATAAGTCCATCCTGCTTTAATAGATGTAAAAATGTCCAAATAAAGAGTCTTAGATTTTATAACATATGTTAACAATTTAATTTATTGCAATAATTATAATACCCAAATACTTACTGTATACACAATACTCTAAAACCTTTCAACATCATCTTTTTTTAAACAGCTACCTTATTTAATTCTTATAAGTTTGATAGCTCATTCTCCAAAATAAATACATAAATAAAACTAAAAAATAAACAAACAAGCAAACCCACAATGCTCTGATTTGTAGAATTCACCAATTTCCATGGTGTAAATACTCCCAGATGGTCATTTTTGACCTCCCAGCATGAAGCCACTGAACTCAGAGGAGGGAAGAAAAGCAGAAAACCAGCGATGCAAGCCAATGGCAGCTGGTCCAGAGACTACTGGAGACAAGGATGAAGATGAAAGGTTCAAAGCTTCACCTGGAAGCAGCTGGAGTTGCAGCATTAGAGCAAGAGAAGCAGTTGTTATTGCTGTACCGCGTAGGAGGTAACTGAGGTTTAGGGAGCTGACATAATTTGCTCAGGACTATGCAGCCAGTAAGCTGGACTTGTCACCTCCTTATCTCCTTATGAAACCATGAGAACCAGAGGTGGGGAGGTGAGGTGGGGGTGAGGAAGGATGACTACCCACTGCACTGAGAAGCCAAGCTCAGCTGACCTCTTGAGGGTCTGGAACATCCTTGGGGACCATAGGGACAACTGTGCTTGAGTCCACCTGTTCCCTGCCTTCTTTCCTCCATGGACGAATTTGTTCTTTTGTTTTACTTCAATGTAGCAAATGCCGGTGGAGCGTTTTCAGCAGGGAAAGCATCGTCTGTGGTACCATCTACTCAGCTTCCCAAGGGCATGGGAAGGCACCCCTCCCTTCCACTTCCCAGCGAGAGGAGAATAACTGCTTAGTATATATTGGAACTGTCAAAAGTACGTGAGAGTGCCTATGAAAAATGTGAGACCTAAATCAGGATTCTGTTTGTGTTGGGGTAGAATAATAGATCATTTTTACTCGAGGAAGAAAATTAAAATCTACTACCATATACTCTTCGCCTTTCTCCAAAACATTTTAATTAAACTCCACAGTGGAAGACAGGATAAGGACAGCATCTCTCCGACTTTTCTCATTATCTATATCCTTGGCCCAAACATGTGATTAGATTGATTGGATCTTTCGAGCCCCAGGAAGCGCTGGGAAGTTTGTGTTGTCCCAGAAATGATGTTATCATTCATGGGATGAACAACCCAAGAGTAAAGTATGCTGGAGAATTCAAACTGCAAGTTCACCATTCTGGGATAGAAATGGCTACATCTGTGCCTTTGCTGTGGCTTGGAGCTCATACTCGGCTCCCGAGGAGTGGATTACATCCAGATGGGGTCTGTCACCGCCTATACCAACAGCGTGCCACATACTGAATTTATTTCTTTGCAGCCACGCCTTGTGTCCTTTTGTTGTGCTTAGCTATTCCCCCATGTAGCCCACAGGCAGGTGTCAGGTTCTCGGTGGCCTGATCCGCTTGTAGGGACATCACCAGCACACCAGGGCATGACTGTCTGGGCAACAGCCAGATGATGGAAATAGTCAGACACTGAAATGGTGCCAAGTTGCAGGCATTCTTGCAAAACCGACGTGGCTTTGGAGACACGGGGCCCTGATGAGGGAGAGAGAGAGGCTTGATGACATTTGTAGAAAGCCAGCTGTTGCAGACAGTGACGTTAACTTGCCTGGCTTCCGTGGTAGTTGTCTGGGTTTGGGGTCACGGTACCTTAATATAGATTTGGCTTTTTGTCTCTACTGCTGGTAAGCTGTGCCTAAGGACCTCGGTGGCAGCTGTACACTTCTGAAAGGCATGTGTATACAGTTCTATGAGCAGGAATATATTGGATCACATGGCCGTACAATTCACCTCCAAACTGGAAATTCAACTTTAGCTGGAAGCTGGCCTAGCAGGAGAACAAAGGCCACACAGAAGTTTCTAAGAAGAGGGTAGTTTTCTCCAGGGGCTGCGGGCCCTTTCAGCCATGCAGGCCTGTGGCTCAGCAAGGAGGCTGAGTACAAAGAGAAACAGGGGCCTGCTTTTCTGATTACTTGTCAAACTGATACACAAAGCTGGATTTAAGAGGAAAGAGGGTAGACTGAGCTGGGACATTATGAATCCCACTCATAGTCCCAAACACAAAGAAGACTTTTCATTTATTCTGTTTCTCTTTGTTTCATCTTTTCCATGGGAAAAATGCATGAGATTTATTTAGTAACTATTATCTATCTATCTATCTATCTATCTATCTATCTATCTATCTATCTATCATCATCATCATTATCTATCTATCTATCTATCTATCTATATATCTATCTACCTATTTTTGAGACAAGGTTTGTCTCTGCAGTCCTGGCTGTCCTGGAACTCACTAATTAGATCACGCTGTAATCACAGAGGTCTACCTGCCTCTACTTCCCAAGTACTAGGATTAAAGGCACGTGTCACCACGCCCTGCTTGTGAGACACTTGTCTCTCAACTTCCTTCCGACCTCTTGGCCTTACATTTAATTTATTGGATGTTTATCTTAGTGTCCAGCAATGTGCCAGAGATGCTCAGTGGTACACAGTGCAGCAGGACTTCTGCTCTTGAGATATCCTTACAATGACAGCATGCATGCACATATAGCATAGTAGAAGAGGGAGAGGAAATCTCCTGAGTATGACATCACTTTCTCACGGTGACAGGTGGCAGGCTGTGGCTTCCTTTTCTTCTTCTTTTTCACTTTCCTTCCTCTGTTCTCACTCTCTGGAAGGAGGAGCAGACTTTAGATGGGTGACACCAGGCAGGGAACATGAAGGATTTCAGGAAACCGAGTAGTGAGAGTGACAGTGGCATGAGGGGCTGAAGCAGCCAGCTTTGAAACTGGTGCTGCAGCCTTCAACCAGGTGGACTCTGCCCAATCCTTCTGTGGCTTCTACTGCCTCCTCCGTGTCACACCCTCAGCATAGGTCTCAACTTCCTTAGCCCCTCATGCTAAGTGCTCAGCTCTACGCTGTGCCCTGCTTGTCTCTGCTGTTCAGCTGCCACTTCCTGAGCCATGCAATGGCCTCTGTAATATGGGTCTTCTTTTCCAGGCAAGCAGAGATGGGAAAGGGAAGAAAGTGCCCTGTGTGAGCACCCAGTAGGTGGCAGGGTATTGTGAAAACTCAGGTTTGGTGGCGTTCAGAGCCTGGGCTCTTGTTCTCTTGGAGTGTTGTGCAATGTGGAGGTTTGTGACTGGGGAAGTGAATAATGCTAAAATACCCCGAGGGTATATCTGAGGCTTTCCTTTGCTTAGTTGGATGATATGCTTCTTTTGTTGGACGTTTCTTTAGCTCTGAGATGCCCTTGTCATGAAACAGACTCATGTCACGTTAGCTCAGGACGGGCTGTTGCCTCTTATTCCTGGCAGCTGTGCTCTGAGGCAGGAGAGCACATATGAGCGTGCTTTCTGCCCAGCTCAGAGTATTTCAGCCATTTGTCCCACAAAGCATGCATGCTTGGAGGCCCAAGAGATTTGATCTTGGCTTTGGGAAGGCAGCATTCTTTCATGTGGGGATTCCTCCATGCATTTGGAAAGGTGGAAGAGGTCCAATTTGGGGTATATCCTTTGATGGAAGTGTATGACAAAGTTTTATAGAATGGAGATTTATTTTTTTAATTTTTTCTTTTATTGAAAATAGTTTTTTCCCCATATAATATATCTTGATTATAGTTTCCCCTCCTTCTACTCCTTCCACTTTCTTCCCAACTCCATCCCATGTGGATCTACTCCCTTTCTGTCTCTCTTTATAAAACAAACAGGCTTCTAAGGAATGATAATAAAATAAAATATAATAAGAGAAAGCAAAAATAAACGTATTAGAATAGGACAAAACAAACAGAAGGAAATTAGCCCAAGAAAGGATGCAAGAACAGAGACCCATTCGTTCTCACACTCAGGAATCCCATAAAAACACAAAACCTAAAACCATAATATATACACAAAGGATGTGTAGGAGAGGGAGAGAGAGGGGGGGAGGGGGAGAGGGAGAGGGAAAGAGGGGGGGAACAGGAAGGAGGAGAGATAGAGAATAAAAATAAAAATATGAAATTAAAAACAGAGTAGAAAAGGAAAAATACTGACATCACATTATAAAACAAGAAACATCCTAAGATGCCCTTGAGTTTGTTTGTGTGTTGGACATCTACTGTTGGCATGCAGCCTATTTTTAAGAGTAGTTTGTTTCCTCAGTGAGCCTCCCTTGCAGAAAACTAAATTTTCATTTGCAAGTGGTTAACAATAGGAGATAGCTTCTAGGCTGGGGATTGCGCACATGTATTCACTTCTTTCAGCTCTAGGGCTCCATCTAGCACAGATCCGCCCCCGCCCCCCCCCGGCCCCCCCGCACCCCTTGCCAGGTCCCTGCCCATGCTACCTCAGTTGCTGTGAGTTCTGTTGTGCATTGGTCCTGTTGTGCTAAGAAGCCCTTGTTTCTTTGACGTTTTTTGTCCACTCTGGCTTTACACTATTTCTGCTTCTTCTTCCACAGGGTTCCCTAAGCCATGAGGAGGATTTGATGGAGATATTGTGTTTAGGGTTGCAAGTTCCCTTACTATACATATGGTCTCCCTATGAGTCTCTTTATTTGTTCTCATGTGCTGCAGGAGGAAGTTTCTCTGAGGGTGGCTAAGCCAGGCATTGATAGCATAATGACTACATTTATTCAATGGAATATTAGTCAGCTGTTAAAAATAAAAAATTGCAGGTAAAAGGATGGAACTAGGAAAAAATCCACAGACAGGCAATCTATACTCAGAAAGACAAAATGGTATGCAATTATTCATACATGAATATTAGCTGTTAAGTCAATGATAAGCAAGCTATGATCCATAGACCCACAGTGGTTAGGTAATGAGTAAGCTGATTGGGGAAAACAGAGAGCTGGCCCTAGGAAAGGGAAATAGAGATAATTTTGGATGTATGGGGTGGGGTGAGGGGGACTGAAACAGGAGGATCAAGCAGGGAGGGGGAGCGGAGAGGAAGAAGATGGAGAAATACAGGGAGGGACAGCTAAAATTAAGAGCCAGTTGAGGGGTAGTTTGGAAACCCAATGCAGTAGAAGGTTCATAAAAAATACACATATATGAAGCTGCTCTAAATGTAATAGCTAAATAACAAGGAAGACAGAGCCCCAACTGGACACTTCTTGTCATCAAATTAAGACTTCTAGGACTGGGTTACATCAATTGAGTTGTTGGTCAACAGGGCCCCGTGGAAACCCCCAAATGACCCAGGTTATTTCTAAGGCTCTTTATTGAACTCTATAACCTTAAAGCAAGGGCCCTGTTGCTGAAGCCAACACCTACACAACTCATTGAGTGTGGAGAATTCCAGATGATGCCTACATAGAGCCTTCAACCCTATAGGCCAGTGTTCCTGGTACCAGAAGGTACTCTGCTCACTAGCAAGAAACATCAGCACCAAGCCAGCTACAATCCCTTTGATATATAGTAGTGCCCTGCCTGCAAGATATGCTAATGTAATGGTGGCACAAATTTTATGGGAGTAACCAACCAATAACTTCAGGCTCACTACATGAAATGAAACTTATACTTAACAGTCCTTGGGTGACCAAAAAGCCTGAGACTAGAAAGTCAAGGGACCTAGCATAAAACCACATACTACTATTCTTCTAAAGAATGTAGCAATCAAATGACTCCTACTGGTATTCTGCTACACTCAGAGAAAGGAGGTTTAAATAGTTCATATGGATGAGCCTGTATATACTGCTGGAGCAGAAACCTGGGAAAGAGTGTTTTTTTTTCTCCAGATCACATGGAAAAGAGGCAGAAGCACTTTTACTGCCAAGACAGATGACAGGGATGGTTAGAGAAAAGCCAAGGGCATATTACAGTAGTCTTGATGAATGTCAGCCCCAAAACCAGCTCAATATTTGGACGCTATAAATTGTATTAAGAAATTTAAGACCAAATAAACCTCTGGGACTGGCTGTGAGTGATTCAAGATGGCTGAGCTTAAACTGCTGTTGGTAAAATGGATGGGGCCAGAATAATGGTATTAGCAATTTGACAAAACCCTAATAAATCAGGCATGAACCTGAATTAACTTAGACAGTCTTGCCAGGGCACACAGGCTGAGTTTGGCTGAGGTTGGTGGATCAGATGGAAATGGAAATTGGAGCCCGGAGTCAGTGCTGTTTGGACTCACATCTGTATCTCCAGGAGATAGGTGTGGTGATTCGGGGAAGATGACTTCTCTCTCTACATCACTGTCTATCTTATAAGCCCATGTGTCGTACTATGCCAACATCACTCATTCAAGTGCCCTGTTTCATTAGTACTTGGTTTGGGAACCTCTCTCTTATCTCAGGTTTCCATTGCTGTAAGAAATATGAACAAAAGCAGTGTGAGGGAGGAAAGGGTTCACTGCTGCTTCCAAGTGTGAGGTTATGGTCCATCACTGAGTGAAGTCCTCACAGGAACCTGGAGGGGGAGCTGAAGCAGAGGCCATGGAGGATTGCTGCTTACTGGCTTGCTCTCCATTTCTTGTGCAGCCTACTTTCCTATAAAATCCTAGACCACTTGCCCAGAAGTGGCACCACCAAAAAGAGGCTGGACCCTCCCACATATAACACTATTTAAGAAAATGCACCATAAGCTTGCCTACATGCCAGTCTTATGGAGGCATGTGGTTCCCTCTTCTCAGATGACTCTTACTGTGTCAAGTTGACAATAAACAAACTAGGACATCACCCATCTTTCAGTTGCCACCTTAGGGAAAATGATTTATTACCCACTAAGGATATATGAGAACATTCTTATTCACTAAGTCTTCAAATGTTTCATGGAATTGGACTCAATTAAAATTTTAAGGCAAATACTAGTAGAGAAAGGTGGTCATAGTCAGCAAAAGTCCCTGCAAAAAGATGGCGAGACATTTGTAGTTGCCCAAAACTTGAGACTACCCACATATTATAAACAAAATATTATATGCTTATATATTATATAAGGATCTAATATTATATGCATACGGCATGCTTATATATGCATATGTTATATACTTATAGTTACTATAAGCATGCATAAATTGTGGTATATTCATAGAATGTAATTCTATTTAGCCATGAAAATGAAGTAACTACAGCTATGTAGAAGAAGATAGATAGTACTCAAAAGGATAATTTTGAGTAAAGAAGGTAAGATATCAGTTGGAAAAACTGTAAAATTCTGTTTTTATAAGATCTTACCTGTGTGGTGATATTCAGTGTGCCTGGAGGGGTGACGGAAGGAAGGGGGGCTCCATTTCTTAGCTGTGCTCCTTCTGTGGTAGCTCCGTGAGCTGGCTGTTTATGCACTGTGCATGATTTTGGCCTCTGCTGAATATTTACTTTAAAAAGATTAGAACATGATGGATATGGAGATGTCTCTGTGGATAAAAGCACATGCTGTGCAAGCACGAGGGCCTGAGGTTTTTGTTGTCATTGTTATTTTTAAACATTTACTCATTTTACATCCCAATCATAGCCCCCTCCCTCATTTCCTCCAGGTCCCACCCTCTGATACTCCCCTCCCTTACTCCCCTCCCCTAGTCCTCAGAGAGGGGGAGTCCTTCTCCACTACCAACTGTCCTGATCCTATCAAGTCTCATCAGGACTGCCTGCACCCTCTTTCCCCGTGGCATGGTAAGGCTGCCCCATGGGGGAAGTGATCAAAGTGAGGCAATATAGTCTATGGCAGGGATAGCCCCTGCTCTCCTTAATAGGGGACCATATGGAGACTGAGCTGCCTATTGGCTACATCTGAGCACGGGGTCTAGGTTCTCTTCATGCACCGTGCACGGTCCTCATTTGGTGCATCAGTCTCTACTGTATCCCCCCTGCCGCACCCCCTCCCCACTGATTTATTGGCTCTATTGGCCTTCTTGTAGAGCTCCTTGTCCCATCCAGGACCTTCTATCCCCCAACTCATCTGTAGGACTCCCTGCACTATGTCCAACATTTGGCTGTGAGACTCAGCTTCTGCTTTGATTCCCTTGATGGGTGAAGTCTTTCAGAGGACCTGAGTTTGAATCCTCAGAACTCACACAAAACAGGCAGGGCAATACACTCCTAGAATCTCAGTGTTCACACAGTGGGAAGTGAGGCAGAAGTGGAATCCCTTGAGGCTATGGGACAGCTGGCCTGACATACATAGCCACAAACAAGAGACTGCCTCAAATAAGGTGAAAGGTGAGGACTCATACTGCGGTTGTCCTCTGACCTCCACATGTGTCTCCTGCCACATGTGTGCCCACACTCACACATGAATGTACACATATCCTAAGTTTTAAAATGCCAAGAGCATTATGTCAGCAGGTATATGATGTTTCCTGTGCAGGGCCAGGAAGCAATGGATTATGGGGGTACCCAGAAGCATCCCTCCAGTTCAGATGGTGCTACCTCAAAGGACTGGTTAAGGTAAAATCCTTCAAGTCTATCTTTCGTGTTGCTGTCACTCATGGCACGTGGCTCCATTTTAGACTATGTCATAATTCGTTGTCTCACTAGATCCTTATATATATAATATATATATTATAATATATATATATTTCCCTGTTGAATTCAACACCCCGAACTCATGATAGATTTTTCAGTATCCCCTAACAAATCCAACACACTAACCCTTCCATTTTCAGGATGCATTTGTGGACTCAAATCACCCCAGGAAGAATGAATAAAGAGTAATTTTCTTTCTCAAGAACAAAGGGTGATAGATTAGCAAGAAGATTCAATCTGTCTGTCAAGACATTAACTTGCTGGAGTCACCACTGTCTAACTTAGAGCAGGGTGCAGCTGTGAGAAAGAACAGCTCTCTAGTTCACTGGCAGCTCAGGGCAGGACCCCTGTGCTCTGTTCAAAAGTGCTGGTCCATGCACCTTCTACCATGGTCCTATGGGCCTCACCATCATGAGCCCCAGGCACTGTGCATGCAGTCCAGCCAGCATCCTGCAGCCTCACTCACTTAGTGGCTCCCTGGGGCCTGGTGGAGACCTTCTGCCCCCTGCTTTCTGCCTCCTGTCTTCTGGAATAGCCCTCACAGTCCATGATATAGTTCAGGAAACTCTATAAAACATGGCTTAGAGCAAGCATTATTCTACCAGAAGGCAAACTATAATTGATTTCTTCCTCTAATGGTCCCTGGTTACAGAGAATGCATGTTTTGATGGGATGAGGGCCACTCCTGGTACTCGATCATCCTTCACTATGGGGAACAGTTCATATTTTGTGGGAGCATTAGCACCTCCTTGGCCTATAGGACACAATTCATCAGCCTTTCAAAGGGCAACAACACTGTGTCTCCCAGACAGTGCCAATGTCCCATGGAAGGTCAACTTACTGAGACCAGTGACTCAGAGGAATTCCAGCTACAGGGTCATATGTCCCTTTAGACAGAAATCTGACTCAGACACCGCCTGCAATTTGACTAATATATGTTAATAACAGTAGCTTAATATTCGGCGTTAACTTAATATTATGAATATATTATTAACATCAATAGTATGTTTTATCTCTTGGGGAGAGAGGTAGATGAAGAAGGCCAGGGGAGGGAAGAGCAAGGGCCTCAGGGCAGGCACAGACATGGAACCTCATTGGCCTTGGCTTTGGCTTCTTAGTGAATCTCAAAAGCCCACAAGCGGTAGCTGATTTAGTTGACATAATTTCAGGATAAGAATTAAGACTTGGTTTTTATGTCATGTATTGATAGGTGAGGGGATGGATGGGTTGGAATAACAAGGTTAGGGGAGATGGAGCATAAGAGAACCTCAATTCTAATCGTGCCTCGTCTTAGATGGGTGTACGCACTAAGTGTCTTAGTTTCTTGCTTCTTGTTTTTGTTACCACTAAACAGGCCTCGTAGCACACACCCCTGGACTGTCACCTGCCACTGTGACATGACATGGTCAAGTCAGGCTGGCCTGTGGGAGGCAGCTGTTGTGCAGGACCTAATGATATAGCACAGCCCTGTGCCATAACTGACCATGGGTGGGGCCGTCAGGGGGTTGTTGCCAATCATGAGTATCCGTTTCTAGTTCTATAGAAGGACTGAGCTAGGAGAGACTCAAGATCACGTCAGAAAAACTAAAGCTTAAATAAATATGATGTCAAGGCCAGTGGGTTAGATATGAGGCTTAAAAAAAAAAACAACAACAACACAAAACAAAACAAAACAAAAAAACAAAAAACAAAAAACAGATTGAAGATCTTTGATGCTTTTTTACAGTGCAAAATGCAATTTCTATGCTTATATTTGAAGTGCGTCCCTTGAATAGCCCCTGCATTGAAAACTGGTTCCCCAATGATGCCTCTATCTTGGGAGGTTTTGTAAACAATAGGAGGTGGGGGCCTTCCTGGAGCAATGTGATCACTGGAATTGGTCCTTGTAGGGTATCTTATCCAGGGCCCCTCTGTGTTCCTTTTCTTTTTCTTTTCCTTAAAAAATTTTTTCCATGATGGAGGCAGCCCCGCGCTGCTCTGCACCCCTGTCTTGATGGACTGAAACCGAGGAAAATAAATCCTTCCCCCTGTTAAGTAGTTTATGTCAGAGATTGTTACAGCAGTGGCGAAAGCCGACACAGAGAGAAATTAGCTCCCATCAGCAGCTACTCTGGAGGCCGCGCGATTTGGGCTGTTTTTCATCTAAGAGAAGAGATAAGAACGCGCCACCTCCAAGAGCTGCCTTGCTCTGCTTATTTTTATAGACTGCTCTTCTGTTCGCTCCACCTCTCTGTGTCTGCACAGCCATTCATCCTGAGACAGCGCTCTTCCTCACCTTCCTCTGGGGAGATGACTTGCTCAGGCCCCCATTGTAGCCCACTCAGCCATTTGTAGCAGGGCAGGGAGCACGGGGCATGTAGGTGCTGAGCAGGCGAAGCGCTGGAGCACATCTGTTGTACTGCACAAAGGCCACAGTGTTTGGAAAGAGTCACAACCTCTCTGCTAGCCTCTGAGAGGACTGATGAATCTGTGCGAGTTAGTGAACTTTGTGTTTAACAAGAGTTTAAAGTTTCCTCAAGCACTGACTGTGATGTGCAAGTGAACTGACACGGAGCCCCACCCCCACCCCTAACCAAGAAGCTATTTTATGTGCCCTCTTCCCTTCCTCCACTTTATTTGTTGACTTTCTCCCCACACCTCCCGTAGGAAATTATTTTTCCCTCCAACATAGTATTTTTATTAATTATTTGGGAATTTCAGACAATGTACCCCAATCATACTTGTTTCCCATTCCTCCCATGTCCAGCCCCCCCCAAAGGCAACAAAACCCCCCACCAAGTCCAATTTGTGTTTGCTCATATGGGCATATACTCATAGGAGCATGGGCAAACTCCCAGTGGCCAGCCCCTTAAAGAAAACTGAGTCAGGTAGCCATGTTCCCCTCACCCACCCCTCACCCCATCCCCACAAGAAGCCAGCAATTGTGAAGAGCATCTTTTTCACAGAATTTAAGTACTTGTTTCAATAGCTTCCTGTCTGGACTGTTTCTTTTTCAGGGGGTGGAGAGGTTGCCACAGAAGCCTTCAACTTCTCTCATTCTCAGTTGTGAGTCTGCAGTTGTCAATACCACTTTGTCCAAAGCAGCTAGTGCTGGCAAGAGGGTTCACGGACATCAACATGTTCTCCAGCGGCAGAACAGACCATGGACCTCAACATGGCTTCCAGGGGCAGCACGGAAACATAGGGAAGTCTTTCGAGGAGGCTTAGTCCAGAAAATGAACCATTGTTCATCTCAGATAGCTTATTGTTGCTAAGTCAGGGCGATTGTGTGGCTGGGCAGCATGTTTGGGGGCAGGAACTGTTCCAGCCGCAGGCTGCTGCAAACCACCCTGCTTGCGGTGCCAGCCCCCATGCAGGTATCCGGAGTAATGACCTCATGCTCCTTTCTGTCCAGCAGGGTGAAGGTGAGAGCCACAGCATCAGCAGCTGCTCCATGCTGTAGGCTGTAGGCTAGCCTGGTGGTTGGCACAAGTCTCCCTTTGCCTCTACTTGGCAACACCACCTTCTTTTGTCCCCTGAGACTGTGTTTCCGTACCTGATGCCACTGCCACTCCACTCTGCCATCTTTTTCCAGTTCCATGAAACCATTTTTTAAAAGCATCTTCCTTTAAGATCTGGTTTTTTTTTTTTTTAATTTTAAGTTGTTCTGGAGAATTTAAAACTCTTCAGGCTCATTCTCCTCTGCTTGGCTCCCCTCAACACCTCCACGGGCCTCTCAGGCTCTCAGAGCACAGATGCTGGCAACCACACCATCTTGAATCTCTGTTGTTGGCTTCCTTCCTTCCTTCCTTCCTTCCTTCCTTCCTTCCTTCTTTCCTTCCTTCCTTCCTTCCTTCCTTTCTTTTCTTTCCTTCCTTCCTTTCCTTCCCTATCTGTTTTGATATTAATTTTTGTTGGTTTTTCCCATGGGTTTATCACTTTATTGGGTGACAAAAGGAACATGAAGGTAGGTGGGTAAGGAGGTAGTGGAGGGGAGATCTAGAAAGAGTTGGGCGAGGGGGAAGAATATGATAAATATATATTACATGAAAAAAATTAAGGTAAAGATTTTTTAAGAGTTTAAGGGTTCCCAATCAAGGATAAATGTGATCACTCTTTGAACTAAGCAGCAGTACCCCCCAAACACAAGTCCTTGGATGAAGTGGAAAAGGCAAGTTTTACAGCTCAATGGAATAGATGGTCACCTACAAATACTTTTGCAAGGACTTTCAAATAACTCTCTGGTGTTCAAAAAAAAAAAAAAAAAAAAACAACAACAAAAAAAAAAACAAAACAAACAAACAAAAAAAAACCAACCCAGTTTTAGGGACAACTAAGGACCCACAAGTTATCACTGATGGGTCTAGATGGTGGAAACAGAATATGTACATACACACAAGATGGACTCGACAGCTGGTATTTAACGTGGTTATTAGAGATGAGAAAGATGCCCAGCTTTTGAAATGAAGGCATTTCTCTACTGACATCTGCTGTCCTTTTAATCATATTCTCTCACTGTTATGCAATGACAAGAACTCCTTGGTGTTTTTTTTTTCTTCCACAAACACACAAACACTAATGCACTACAGGCCGTTACTGAAAAGAAACAGCGTGTGAGTCTAGGCATGGGTAGGCATTGTCATTAACGATCCCTCTCTGTCTTGTACCGTAAATCTCCCCATTTCCACTGGTCTTAGTTTCTACGTTGCTAGGAAAAAAATACAACTTAAAATGGGGAAGATGCACTTTTGCTCACGGTTTCAGAGGTTCCAGTCTGTTGTCAGCTGTCTCCGTTGCTAGGGGACCATGGTGATGAAGACCACCATAGCAACTAGAGCATGAGCACTCACCTCAGGGCAACCAGGGAACAGAGCGTGTGTGTGCGTGTGTCCCCTTCTTTTATTTTTTACTCGAGTCCTTAGCCTATGGGATGCTGCCACACACATTCAAGGAATGCATTTCCCTTTATTAAACTGCCTCTGGGAATACCCTTCCAGGCACATCCATAAAAAGGCTTTACTCATCTTCTAGGAAGTCCTCGTTCCAATCACACAGACAATTCTGATTGGCCATCACAGCCACTGATCTCCAGCTATCAACAGACCCAAATCTCCTCTATCTTAAAGAAAAACCCAGTCTTCCAAAGCACGCCACTCCCCCAAGCATCCCCTGAGGATGCTGTCTTCTCCTTCCTCTTTGCCATTTTCCTCTGACATGCTTCTGTCTTTGCACATTCATCCAAGGGAACTGTCTAGAACAAGCTCTTACTTCCCTCCCTTGCTTAGCATCTCATGGTGGCCTCTTCTCCCCTTGTCCTGGCACTATACAGCTGAGTTCCTGTCCGCTTGCCAACCTTATCCCTAGCCATTTATTATCTGCTCAAATTGCATGGGAACCCTTGTTGCTACCCATTGTTTTCTGAACACTGCCAGGGTTTTCTTTGCCTCGAAACCTTTGTCCCTATTAATTCTTCTGTCTAGATGGCTTTTCCCAGTTCATATCTGATAAAGTCCTCTTATTCTGTATGACTCAGCTTGGGACATCTTCCTTGTGTAAGGAGCCTAACACCCCGATCCCCTTTTAATCTAAAGTTTGGCTAGTCTCCTTTCCCAGTAACTGCTATGTAAATATTTCCCCTTCTGCAAGGATGCCCACCTTTTATACTTGAGTTTTTATTTTATTCATCTTTATACCCCACGTTTTAATGGAGTGCCTGACATAAAAGGATATCCAAGTGTTTATTGAATTAAGTTGCGTATGAGTTATTTTTTTAAAAATTTCATTTCATATTAGGATTTTAGACTTAAAAGTCATTATCACTTCAACCTAGAAAGAGACACCTACAGAGACGTAAAGTCAGAAAGCATGTCATAGCTCCAGGGAGGTGTACAGCTATGGATGGGCTCTAGCCTCTCAGAAGAAAACAAGTTATGGAGAATTACCAGGCCCCTTAGTTCTGAAATTTCTCTCCCCAGCTGTCTTTTATTTGATCTGATGGAAAAAAAAACATAGAGTCTCTGACCTCCTGGGCCATCAGAGATTCTGCAGAATAAACTGGCTATCACAAAGGAGGACGTGCTGGACCTAGGCCCCGTTCCTCAAGCCCACCCTATCAGCCAGAATCCACAGGGAAATGAGTCGTAGGCTCAAATGCTCAGGCCTTGGTGCTTGTAGGATCCGAGCAGGAAAATGAAATTAAGAGGCTGAGTTATTTTCATCATGCAAAACTTAATATTTGCTTATAGGTCAAAGACACAGATAGGGAACAAAGGCCTTAAGGGGAGCACCTTACAGAGCCCGTCCCCACCACCTTCTCAATCTCTGCGTAGACTCGGCTGGCTTCCAAACTTCATGTACATGTTTTCTGGACTACGCAGAGATTAGCTGCCCAGGTCCACACTGCAAGCAGAAGAGCCAGCATCCTAAAGGCTCCACGGCTTGCTTTAACTGTGTTGACTTGCACAGGCTCTCAGCGTCTAAAACAGGCTGGGTGGCAGTGTGCATTTCTGTACTGGCCATGGGTCTACAGCAGATAGGAGAGTTGTAGTGGATGGATACATGTTTTTCTTTTGATCCCAAGTGTGGGATGTGAGACAGACTTGTGTGAGGGCTTTGAGTGGTTGGATCTTCCCACCGCCACCAATTCTCCTTGCGTCCATACAGTGGAAGGGTTCTGTGTACTAGGAAGATGGATATGTTCTCCTTGTGACTCAAGTTGAGCTTACATCTTCATGAACTGACTCTGAAATGGATAGTAACTTAACAACAACAACAACAACAACAAAAAGACACCAGTTGTATGTGCTTGATACTAGTAAGTGCACGGCAATGCTATGATCTTTATATTATTTACAGAAATAATTTCACAATATTCCTTTTAAGTATGAAAATACATGGGGTTTCTATCTGATCAACAGTGAAGGAAAAAACTGAGTTCTGAATCTTTTACGACTTGAGATACACCCAGAGTTATTCATGACATTAAAATTTCAAATCCAATAAAACCATGCTCATTTAGAAAGCATTCCTCCACGCCCTTATAACCCTCCAGAGGAGAATGAAAAAGAATCGATAAAGGCAGGCTCCTATAGGAAAGAATATTTCATTCTCTAGCTCAAAGACTTTCTGAGAAGCAGGATATAAACACGCCAGGAGTGCAACTGATGCTGCGAAGCCTGCATTTGATACCCCATCTGCATCTGAGGAAGGTCAAGGAGTCAAGGGCAAGCCAATGATGTTGGCTCTGAAGCTAACTCATCACCAGTGTCCCGGGAGCAGAAAGCAAACCGTGACAAGGGAGTTTCTCAAAGTTAATAAAACATAAGGGTGAATGGCAAAAGGGAGAGAATTTGAAAGAAAGTACTGGGTATCAATTTCTAAGTCTTTATTCTTCATCTTTTGGTCTTCCTCCATCTTCTCAAGTGCCAACCATTTATCAATATCTGGAAAACTTAATACCAAAGCAAACATGAGCTGTGACACTGGTCTGTGTGCTGTAGGTTGAGGTCAGCTGAGCCTTTCTTTAAGTAATATTCAGTTTGCCACTTTCCAGAGTTTTGATCCGCCCTTTATTTTGTACAAAGTTGTTGAATAATATTGGGTTTTCTTCATCTTGTTATTAATAAATAACCTTGAGAGAATGCTATGTGTTTCCTGATTGTACTTTCAGTTACTTACCTTTGTACTTTCTCTAGAACCTATTTTTTTTTTTTTTTTTAGTGTTTACTCTAAATTCTTGGCTTTACATTTTGCTTGATTAATATAAAATGACAGTATAGATAGATAGATGTTAACATTCCTATTTAATGCTATGGAAGTTTCAGATGACTAAAACTAGAATTTTGTTTTGGCATTATAGATAAAATAATAAAATTAAAAACAATAGGTAAATAGTATAAAGCCACAAATCTCTTTCTGCCTTTCCCCTCATATCCTGGCTACCACCATTTGATTAAATTGCATGCTTAATACATTCCTCAGAGCTCATCAAAAGAGGGCAGGCAACCCACCATACCTAATGCCATATTCTGGTTTCTCCCACATTACAATGAAATAGAAATGTCAGGCCCCAAGAAATGGAGGTTGAAGCAGAGGTCATTTGTAGGTACGATGAGTTTCCTTCCTTTGTTTCAGAGTCTCAGCGTGTCTCTCAGTGTCAAAGGTTTTCTCAGTGTCAAAGAGATAGATGGTAAGTGGCCCACCCAGGATTCGAATACCAGTGAAGCAGTTCCACGAGCTCATGTCCCTCAGCAGTGTCCCCACACTGCCACATGTGTCTGAGTCCCTTGAAGGACTGGCCACACACTGCTGCTTCACACTCACAGAGGTGGGACCCACAGATTTGTGTTATTGTGATACTGCTATTGTGATGCTGATGCTACCAGTCCTCAGAGCACATGTAGAGAATCACTGTGCTGTGTATATAGCTCCCCCATCATCACTCCTAGGCAGCTGGACCACACACTATGCTAGCAGTAGCTATAGTCAGTCGTATAGAAACTGTAATTCCAAACATGATGAAGAACAAATAAAGTACAAAACATGGGTTTACAAATAATTAGCAGTGAAAAGCAAAGAGGAATTGCTTTTGAATAGGCCATGGCAGGAATCAGAGACATCTTCAGTGAGACACTTGAGCCAGAGCTAGATACGTAATTTGCAAAGTCTGGTACAAAGCAGACTAGACATCTGGGGCCCACAGTTTGAAAAGATGGAAAAGGGTGTCACTCGTGGGACTAAAACACAAAAGTTTTGCCTTCTATTCTTAGCCTCTCAGCTTGTCCTGGTGTTCTGATTTGCTATGCAATAATATTATAAATAAAGAACAATTTTAAATTTTCACTTTTGCCATCCACCTTTATGCACATTAAAAACACATTTAAGAACATTAATTTTGTATTCAGAATCACTGGCATTCCATAGTTCATATTTCAGAGTCTTACATAGGTGCACATTTCACTCTTACCAGAGCGGTGGACAGGCCCCTTTCACTTCCCATCTTTATACGTGCCTGTTCTGCTAACACTGTCTGCCTTTGGGTTATTGCTAAGGAAAGCCTAAAGGAAAAGGAGCTACTGTGCCCTATCTGGTTACTATGGCAGCTTAGGTAGTTAGCTAATACAGCAAAGTGATATGGGCCCCATAGGGCCTTTGTAGGTTTTGTTAGAATACCATAGTCTTCTCAGTGGGTAGAAGCGAGTTCTAGTTAGAACAAAACAGGACTTTCGAGGTGTCTGGTGTCCCTCTTATTCTGCCTGCTACAGAGCATGCTCACTGACCTCGAGCACCTGAGCTGGGTACCCACGGTGTGTCTTGAAAGCCACTTGTACACACAGTGAGCAAGAAATGAGGGACTCTCAGGTTTACACACCCTCTGCTCAAATACACACACTCTCCTGCTCCAGTGGGCATCTCAAAACATAGATTCCAAAACAAAACCACTATAAATTTCAAGGTGGTAACAGCAGGACATTAAACCATGCGTGTATTTAAGCCTGTGCCACACTCAACAGGCAGCATGACCCTATGCCAGCAGACTTAAGATCTAAAATGATACTGTATTAAAAAGGGAAGTAATAAAAAGAATCCCAGACGCAGTGACCTGGATCTAGTGGAGGAAGGGGAGGGGAGGAGGAGATAGACATCAGCACCATAAAAATACCAAGGAAACCACATCCTGACTGGGGGCAGCTTCCTTCCTTTTAGACCCGTGTTCTTGTCAAGTGGCCAAGAATCTGGCCAGCTGGCTGACGAGAAGAGGTGCTCTCGTTGACGGAGGAAGCTGTTGGAAATTCTTTTTTCCTTTGCCCATCCCCACCCCCAAACTGACTTAAGCTCATATGTAAGAATCAAAGTAGATGTAAAGTCATTTTATTACCATGGCTGCCGCATTTTCTCTCGAAAGCAAGGGTCTATCTCATAAAAGGCCCACATGTGTTATTGATCAGTGTAATAAAAGCATCCAAAAAATAATTTCTAGTCTTTGGCTGCCTAGAGGGCCCTTTCATTTCTTTAATGAGATTATAGAGAAATATATCCAGTTGTTTGTTAGCCTTTCCATAGGAACAGTGTTTATTAGATCATGGTGTTATTGCCTTCGCTTTCCCTTGGTTAATATCGTGCAATTGTGAGAAACGGTGCCATCGAGGTTCGGGATTGCTTTGCAACACAACTAACATTTTAGGAAAGAGTAATATAGCTTTCCTTTTCAAACTCCTATCACGGGAATTAAAATTAGGCCTCACATCTATTTATAGTATCCAAACCAGGAGAGCATTCTTATCAAAACTCCAGTTTCTGATTTCACATAAAATACAGCCACTTTCTGACAAGAGATGAGGTTCTACATTGTAAATCACATTAATATTGCACATATGTAGCATTTAACTTTTCAATATAAATTTCAGTTAGAAATGCTGCTTAAACTCTGTGATAACGAGCCTTTTAATGCCTGTAGGTAACACACCAGGGCTCGTGACCAGCCTCTAATACTTGAAATTAAAGAATAGTTTGTAAATTTATAATTTTCAATATATTTGAATTTGACGGTAACTAACCCGCATCTTTTCATTATAAAACAAAATTCAAATGTTGTAAACACTAGTCAGTCTAGAGCATGGCTTCTCAACCTGTGGGTCGCGACCCCTTTCCCAGAGATTGTACATCAGACAGCCTGCATATCAGATATCTACATTACAGCGCACAACGGTAGCAAAATTATAGTTAGAAAGTATCAATGAAATAATTTTATGGTTGGTGGGGGGGGGATCACCAGAACAGGAAGAACTGTACAGAAGGCTCATGGCATTAGGAAGATTGAGACTCACTGCTCTAGTGGCAACACTTACTATCAGGATGACAGGCTGAATTTTTTTTTTTTTTTGTATTCAGATCCTAATGTACAATTGTAAATCGGGATTTTAAGTGATATCTTTGTCATTGTTTTGTTCAGCTATCTATATGTCATAGAGTTACAAGCAGATTATTTTTATAGATCATGCATTAATTTTGAGAGCTGTCAACATCTCTTTTATGTTTTGTTAGCTGCTTGTTTTTCTCTGCTGGCAATGGCTTGGCTATTTCCAGGTTTTCCTTTCCTTACAATAGTGTAATGAGCAGCCTGGCACATGCCTTCTCGCTTACATGCAAAGTTATTCTTAAGGATGATAAGGGAGAAAATAGAACCGATACTCAAAACATACTCTTCTTTGTACTCTGCCAAATTGCGGTCAGATAAGGCTCTGTCCCGTTCTAATATCCATCTTTACTCTGCATCTCTTTCAATTTCTGTCCCTTGATTTGGTGTCACTTCTCTGTACTCCTCGCAGGTGGGAGACTGAGGCAGGGGGAATTCCTAAGTTCAAGACCAGCCTAGGATAGCTACCTACTGAGACTCTGTCATGTATACACACAATTGACAATCTACAGGACAGGGGTTCTTAATAGTGAGAGGAGAATCTAATGTTCAAAATTATGCTAGTAAAACAAACTATGTTAATAGAGAAGAACATCATATATGCTACAAATGCCCTTTTCTGTATGTGTATGAATGTGATGTGCAAGTGTGTGCCTGTGTGCTGTGCGGAGGACGCAGGATGACATCTGATATCCTGGTCTTTGACAGTCCACCTAACTCCCTTGAGACAGGTTCTCTTATTGCGGGCAGGCAGCAAACTCTAGTAACTTTGTCCCCCCCCCCCCCTCCACAAATGCTTTTGACGTTAAGTCCATCTTTATGGTAGTTAATTGAATGCATAAACATGATCTACATGAGGGCACTCGGATATTTGGCAAACATTATTTTAGATGCTTCTATGAGGGTCTTTTAAGAAGTATATTAACATTTAAATCAGTAGATGTTGAGCAAGGCAAGCAAGTACCCCTCATCTTGGGAGTGGGCCTCACTTAATCTGTTGACAGTCTTAAGGGGAAGAGGCTAGCCTCCTCAGGACTAGGGGGTTCTGCTGGCAAATGGTCTTCAGGTCCAAACTGCTGTGTCAGCTTGTTCCTGTGTCTCCCATTTGCCTGCCTACCCTGATAGGCTACAGGATTTTTTGCCCTCTACAAGAGTATGACTCAGATTCTTGTAACTCTTTCAATTTGATCAATTAAACTATCTACCCACTCACCATGCCCATTTGTCCTTCTTTTTGGTTGTCTGAATCTTGAATAGTACACCCCCTAATTTAAAAATGGAAAGAGACTTTTTTTTAGCTCCTCAGAACTAGAGGGAGCCTTCTTTAATCTCACTAGCATCTACTGGAGGAGGTTAAGAAGCAACGTGTTGAATGTTGAAACAGATGTAATTTCTTCTTGGATAGTCTGCTTAACAACAACAACCAAACTTATATAAATTGCACCGGGGAGCCTTGACAATGTTATTTTAAAAAAATAAAGAAGTATGAGGCATAACTGCAGTTATTAGTGGGTGTTGTGATAGCCTCTGGAACAGTCTGAACAGCCAGCCAGCAAGGCATGGGAAGGCCTCTCACCTCTGCACAGCCTCTCTGTTCTCAAATTAGCCTCCAGCTTCTACCATCCCTGCCCTTTTCTGGTAAGTGATGATTGTGGCTTCAGTGTGTCTAGGCAGGAGACTTCCTTCCTGTCATCACAACTTACTATTCCCAGCAGGCCAATCATGAGCAATGCCGGTTCCATGGAACAGAGCTCTGCCTTCATAAACTCATCTTTTAAATATATATACATAAGGGAAGTGGGGCCTTAGCAAGCCCAATTCATTGCTACTTAACACCTAATCAAAAAAAAGAAAGATAAAAGAAAAGAAAAAGAAAGGAAGACATGTAGATATGTAAATATCCCTTAACTTACAATGGAGTTACAGTTTTAGAAACTGTTACATGTTGAAAATATGAATCGTAAGTCTCAAATGCACTGGGCACTGCTGCTTGCCTGTCATCTCTGTACCACATAGAACACTGACTATTTCCCCTTCTGATCAAGTGGCTGATGGGAGCGCCAGCTCACTGTTACAGCATAGTCTCCTGAGAGAGTATCGTCCCATGTCACCCTAGCCCTGGAAAGACTGGAACTGTGCCAGTGCACCTGAACGCAGGCCACTTTCACACCACCATGAAGTCAACCTGCCATAAGGCAGGGGCCATCTGAATTTGGCCTAAGTGAAGGAGATGAGACTGAGACTCTGAGGCGTTGGCTCCTCGCCTACTGCTCTGTCCAGGTGCCACACATACTTATAAAATAACACCAGCAGCAGCTGAGTATTGGCCTATGTTACAAATCATCCTAAGTGCTTTCTGCAAACTAACCTCTTCAATTCTCTCAACAGCCTTGTTAAGCGAACTAGAATTTGAGCCCAACTACGTTGGCTTTTTCTGTCACCATTATCTTATTCTTTTAAGCAGTTCTTAAGGGAAATCCCCTCCCCCACATGCACACCCAGGATTTATTATTCTATGAGAGGGAGAGAATATAAAAATCAGGTCTCCTAAAAGATGAAGATAGGAAAAGCCGTTATCCTGGCTGTGTCCTCACCATTCCCATGCCATCAGCTGCTCCTTTGGTTACTTGCCCAAATGTTCATTTAATGGAGATTCTTCATCTGCTCCTTGGGACTGATCCAGGTCAGATAGTAATACGAATGCATTTATAGAAATAAAAAGGACTTCAAAGCATAGACCTGAGCAGGAAGGTGGATTGTCCCTCTTCCTAGCTGTCCATGTATTCTCATAAAGCTGTGTCATCTTGCGAGATCATTGTCAGGGTGAAATAAGCCAATTGTCCTTTCACTTAACTGATGTTTTCAAGACAGACACAGGCATTACACCTGTTAAGTAAGAGCATGTGCTGGGAGCCAGACAGCAGAAAATCTGTGCCAACCCTTATCGCTCATCAGCTGAGGGACCACAGACAACTGGCCTAACCTTATTAACTTAGTTAAGTTATTCTGTACTTTTCTTACTTCGCCTGTGAAGTGGGGGGGGGGGGGGAGGGGGGCGGTTCTAGGGAGTTCTAAACGTGCTCATGTTGCAAAGCTTCAGACAGGGCCTGGGAGACAGGGCACACTGAATGACAACTGGCCATTGTTATCATTGACATTGTGTCTGTCCTCAATCTGAAGCTCATGCTAGAGGGCTCAATGTAGCACAACACACGCACAGAGGGATCTCAAAGTACCAAAGAGAGGCACCAGACCCACTCTAAGGATGCACGGGGTCTTAGCTGGTACATTACCTGAGTGAGGGCAAAAGAATCAGTCCTGAAGGGCAGGAGCTGTGACACATACATGCCAAGCCCTTGAGCTAGCACATGGGAAGTGCGTGTTCTGTTCCTCCTGTCTAACTCCATCTGCCCACCCACATCATACCCTGTAGGTGGCTGTGCTCCATGGGATAACCTCACACATGCAGACATGGATGGGCTCTGCTGGTCCTCTGGGTAATTCGGTGACATGGTCTCTTTATCTCCAGGAAGCCTATACTTTTCCCCATTACTAACGTCAGAAACACTGTATTTTCCCTATAACCAAGTAGGTCACAGCAGCCAAACTGACCATGTTGAATACATAATAACATTATAATCTTGTAAACCCAAATTTCCTTAAAGCAAATGGAATAACCCCACTTAAGCTAAAGTTGTCCCCAGGTAACAGGAAACCACATCGTTAGCTTACTAGTTTATTGGCTCCTCCAGATTTGCCTGTATTTATAAGTATAAATTAGTTCCCACTTCTAGATTGTCAGCCTTGCTCTACTGAGCACACATTTTATCTGAGTGCTTGAGGAACACTGGGAGACATATTCAAGGAAATCAAAGATTGGTGGCCAAGATTTCAACTAGAACGCTCATTTCCTAAACACATTGACTAAAATGAAAAAAAAAAGTGATCATTCTTTTATACAAAAATTGTAATTATTTGTAGACAAGCATCCACACATACACACACACACACACACACACACACACACACACACACACACACACATGCACACACACAAAGCATATAAGCACGAATGCACACTCACACTCCTTGGCTAGGTAAACAGAATACAAACCATAAAAGGAGCTGACTTGATATCAGAACACCTGCGTTCCATTCCTGATTTGCCATTTATTACCTGTTTTGAAAAGTTATCTATTATTGATATGATATAGCTTCATGATTTATAAGAATAATAAAAAAAATAGTAGCATTCTAGTCACAGACTCACAGCTTCTAAACAACTATTTATTGGAGGGGTTGCTACAAGACCCTCAGTGCTAAGAGCTTGTTTTTAAAGGAGTGGACCTGTTCCACCCACTCTACTCAGATTGTCTTTTCATCTATCCTTATTTAAACTGATTCAGCTGTCGGCTTTGAGACAAGAAGCCTCCATTCTTTCTTGCTTTCAGATGAAGGGAACAAATATGAATATTCTGGCTTTGGGCTTTATGTAAGAATAGATTTGGCTTTTACAAGCAAAAATATGCCCCATTAGTATGAAAGGAGAAAATAAAACACAGATGTGATATTGTGAAATACATATATTTGGTACTTGTCTTGTTTTCTAGCATACAAGCCCAGAAGTCTTTGAAATCTCCAAAATGATGGCATCTTTCTATATGTTAATGAATTGACAAAATGGCTGAGAGGCCCTGGGTAGCTTTTGGTTAGGTCCCCAAAAGACCTTGAGAAAATTAAGGAGTATTTTTAGTCCTGCTCCCCAGCCTCTAGGGAGAGGAGATGTGATCACCCATGCCTACACAATAAAGCATCCATTAAAACTTAAAGGCCTTCTGCATAGCTGATAATGTAGAGGTCCCCTGGAGGTCGGCCATGGATGTCCCAAGCCCTTTACCATATACCTCTCCCTGTGAACTTCTTTCTCTCTACTTTTAAAAGTTTTGTTTTAAAGACAGGATCCTATATAGCTAGTCCGGGTGTCCTTTACATAGCAGAGAAGGATTTTGACGCCCACATGCCTCCACCTCCCAAGCACTAGGATTTCAGACATGCATCTAGTTTATTCAGGGCTGGGAATTAAACCATAGAGCGCCATGCGCGCCCTCTGAGCCAGAGCCCCAGACTTGCCAGTGTCTGGCATCACTGTGTTCCCTTGAAATCTGTGAGCCAACCTAGTATACCAATAGAACCTGCTGAGGGGTTTGTGGGAATCTTTGTTTATAGCTAGTGTGTCAGATAGAACAACGTGGGGTTTGGAATTGGAATCTAGCATGAAGAGACAGGTCATAGGGACTGAGCCCTTGCCCTATTGGATTGGTGATACGAAGGTAGAGTGTTTAAGCAGCGAATTGGATTAGAGGAGACCGAGTGGCTGTCTGTTGCAGAATGGATGTTTCAGGGAGAGAGCTCTACAAGTTCTGAAGTCATTCAGGATGTCTGTTGCTTACTGCACAGTAAGAGCGGAGAAAACGCACTCTACTTTTCCAATGTTACCCAACATCCCTACTTCAAGAAAGCATCCAGACTCAGTCTTGAGAGTGCCTCGCATACACTGTGCTAGCATTCTGGAAGTCATACTAAGAAAGCCGGTAGCCATTAAAGAGCTAGCTGACCGATGTGATCTCACGAAAACCATAGCTCTGGGATGATGGAAGCTACTGCAAAGTTAAAAAGATAGGTGACAAATAGGGTAGCTGCAATATATACGGTAAATCAAGATTTGCATCTAGAATCTACACCGAGTTCTTAGAAATTGATATGAGAAAGACAAACACCTCGGTAGAGAAATGGGCTGTAAATGAATAAGCAATCTGCACAAGAAAAGCAAAATTCAATAAACATGGGAAAAGATGTTCAACCTAACTGGTAATTATAGAAATGTAAATTAAAACTATAATGAGCTATCTTCTTCCAGTTTAAAAGCCTGGCAATGCATAGTGCTGCTGGGGATTTGGGGAAGCTGGCATTCTCAAACACTTCTGCAGGGCAGGGAAGAGGTAGGAATGTTGGGACTTAAAATGTGTAATACCCTCTGGATCCCAGCCCGCCAAACTGTGTAAGTATGTGGTAGGTGTTGATTTCATCATAGTTTGTAAATAGCAATAAAAGGTAAAAAATTATAACAAGGAGAGTCTAAATAATATTTTTTTCATCAACAAACTAAAAGAATATTTTGCTGGGTGTAAAAAGACTGATAGACACTGGGAGGACATTGTCGCCAAAGGACACTCATGGTTAAAAAAGTAATAATACTGTCATTGTTATTATTTAAAATGATGTTTAGGCAAGGAACAGTAGCACATGCCTATGATCCTGGGACTCAGGAGGCTGAGGCAGGAGGCAGCTTGCCCGACCTACATAGTGAATTTTAGGTCAGTGGTCCCTACAGAGTGAAACCCTAAAGCAAAAGAAAAGGAAAAACACACAACATGACAAAAACCAAACCAAGCCAAACCAAAACAAAAAATGCAGCAAAACCCTAAGATGACATTTAATGTATTAACACCTGTTTTTTAATTTCTTGAGCAACCTTAAAACACAAGGGCTGCTACACTGAACTGCACGACACTGCAGTCTTTGACATCTTTTGGCCCACCTAAAACACTGCAGCATCACATAGCTCACACTAATATTAAAAAAAGTTAAAAGCTACATTTAAAAAATGCAGCAAAATATAGAAGGTGTACTCAAGAAACACTTTGCGGCCTTATATCATACCTTAAGTCTTCACCATGAGCACACATTGAATGATCATGAAATAGCATTTTAATTTTTTAAAATGAAAGTTGGGCTTTACTTATTATTACGATTAATGATTACCTGCCTTGTACCGTGTATCTAGGTGACATACGGCATACAGCAAACACTCCAGGAATGCTGTTAAACATCCTACAGTGCCCTTAGCAACCAAATGTCTGCTGTTCACATTGAGAAATTCTGATTTAAGGTAACAGATGAGAAATGATGAGGTGCCCCAAACCCAGAAACAGAAACAAGCTGTTACGTTATGTATGTCTGACGGGGCGGGTACTTCATCTAAAGGGACAGCAAGAAGGCAGCTGGCCTGCAGGGTGAGAAAGGTGCTTTACTAAGAGCCAAATCAGCCAGCACTTTGATCTTGAAACACCAGCTTCCAGATTTGTGAGAAGTACATTTTTGTTATTTAACCTCACCCACCCCATCTCACCTCATCTCCAGTCTGTGCTATTTTGTTACAGCTGCCAGATATGACTGACTCTCTCTCTCTCTCTCTCTCTCTCTCTCTCTCTCTCTCTCTCTCTCTCTCTCTCTCTCTCTCTCGCACTGTGTGTGCGTGTGTGTGTGTGTGTGTGTGTGTGTGTCTGTCTGTCTGTCTGTCTGTCTGTCTCTGTCTCTGTCTCTGTCTCTCTCTCAGCCTATTCCAGGATATCACCATATTTGATAGGTCTCAGAAACATGGTCTTTAGGCAGATTATTCTCTAACCCTGGACCCAAGAACCCTGTGGAGTCCATTAATCCTTCCTGTTGCCCAGGTTCCACCACTGACAGCTAGTCTGAGGCAGGTATTACGTACATCTGATTCTCAACAAAACCACAAGGACTGCTGTGTCAGAGAGCCACTACCCCCTCCTCCTGGCTCCTTTGGCACTTTGAAAGTGTCAATCAAAAGTAACTCACTTGTCACAGCCTCTGTGAAGTCCAGCCAGGCCGGGAGTTCCTAAAGCAGCAGAGATGCCTACTGGTTCCAGGTGCCACCACACGTTCTATTGCATGTCAAGTCAACTGAACATACTGCTTTTGTTGGGGAAAGCCTATCCCTCCACGTATTGATGAGGAAGGGGCACTCATAATAGCAAATTTGTGTCCTCTGTTGAATATTTACAACCGTATTGATCCAAAGACCTTAATCCTCCTTAATAAGCAATAGATCCACGTAGCAGACATCTGAGACATTTAAGTTAGTGCCATGGGGTTTCCAAAGAGAGAACTGAGTGGGCTAGCAACCCAAGTTTTAGGACAAAAGCCCAGGCTCCACCCAGTAGCCTCAATGGGCTAGTGCCAGCCATCTATCCCAGGATGACAATTAGAAAGACAAAGAACGGTGATGTGAAAGGGGATTTAATCAATGTGCTTTAGGAAGAGTAAGAGATAAAAGGGTGCAATGTCCCCAAGTTCTTGTCTTTGTCTTTGGGGTACTGATAGAAGCTTTGAAATGGAGAAAAGACTGGAGCAGGGGGAAGAAATGCACCTAATTAAACATTCCTCAGCAAGGCTTGGGTCTACCTGCCATTCTCAGTCCTGTCTTGCAAGGTGGGTGGTCTGATAAGAAGCTAGCAGTTAATTGCTGTCATCTATCTTGATGGTTCCTACAAGATGATCCATCACAGATAACTGTCTTCCTCTCTAGGATGGGCTGTCCTGTCTGGGAGGTCCTGTTGCTCCTTGTTCGCCCAAGTGAGGAAGGAGTCAATCAATGCTTTTGGGATAAAGCAGTTTCTTAGGTGCCTGTTACAGACTGAGGACATAGGAGAGAGGCTCTTAAGGGGAGTGGCTTTGATGGCATCCTAACTGATGTGTAGCTGCTGCAGCAGAAAGACAATGAAATTTCCATGTGGGGGAGGGGAGGGGATACTTTAGAAGAGCGTCTATGTTCAGAACACTTGCCCGAATAGTCTTATACCACCACAAGTTGCACAGTACAGTGGTTAAAGGCTCAGCCTTTGGCAATTTTGCAAATAGAAAGCCTAGCTCCCCTATTGGACAGATGTCAGCCCTTACATCTTTGTGCCTCAATTATATCACCTATTTTCACTGACGCGGTCATAGGAGCTTAGTTTACGGGCTCATGGAAAAGACCATTGCACACATGAGACCTCTTTGGGTACCCACTCCAGGCTAACTGTTCTTACTGCAATAGCCCAATCAATCAGCTCAACTGGGGGATGCGCTCCCCTGTGGACTGCCAAGAGCTCCTTGCAGATGAGGGATATGCATGTCAGAAGAATCTTTTCCTCTGTGTGGGACAGCTGGGAAGAGGAAAGGCTAGGACTGAAACCAAATCTTGTCTGTTTTCAAATTCTGCATGCCTTTATCTCTCTTCCAGCCCGGCTCTGCCTTTGTGCTTAAAAATTGTGTGATGCTCTGAGTGCCACTATAGCTCTATCCTGTTTCCTACCCTCTGGCTGAAACAAGGAAATTGTAGTGCTGTGCTATGTTCTCTGACACTGCCATCGCACCTCTTGACCATGCCACAGCAGATAGGTTGAGAGTCAACCACACGCTGGGCTTGTTTCTTTTTAAAATGATTTTTCTACCATAGAGGTGTTTACATTCCACCCATTTCCCAAGCAGCAGTAATTATAAAAATAACTCCAGGTTACCAAGAAGAGACTTGATACCCTATGAGCATATACAGGGGAAGGAGGTCCCCCTCAGTCACAGTCATAGGGGAGGGGAGTAAGGGGAAAGCAGGAGGGAGGGACGAATAGGAGGATACAAGGGATGGGATAACAATTGAGAAGTAATATGAATAAATTAATAAAATATATTAAAAAATAGATAACTCCCCCCATTTACTGAATACCTGTCAAGTGGGCCAAGCACCCTCCTGTGTGCTAAGCGGTGTGTGGACGACACTTCCTTTAATCATCACAGCAACATCTTCTTACCACTACGCCTACAGCACTTGGGGCAAGGATAGAAGAAATAAGTTGCTTCTTCTAAATGCCACCATTGCTCAGTAGGTATTCTGTTGGCACTTGATCCGAGGTCCATGTGATCTCATTAGCCTCTCTTCCCCCAATTCATGACATTTGTTCCCTTAGAATGTTCTTGAAATAGAAGAGTAAGGATGTGAGTGTTAGAATCATCATTGAGACCTCAGAGTTCATCTCAGATTACAGGATTGTTTTGTATGGTAGAATCTTCTCTTCTTGACAAGGAGAAAAGGCCAGCACCTGGGTGACTTTTGGTCTGATTGCTGTGGAGAAGTGCAGAGGTGATTTGCCTCCATCCGGGTATACCTAGGGTCGCAGGTAGGACCTGTACCCTTCTACATACATCTTTCATCCTTACTTCTGATGAGAAACTGAGGCATGCATTTAAAAACATACAAAATGCTAAAGTGCTGCTGACCATAATTGGCTCTTCCTGAGAGATAGTCCAATGTGTACAGAAATATGGTGATTCATTCCTGTGTAAAAGCTTACCACTAACATCTGTGTGATGTACATGGTCATCCTGTCCTCAACAGAAATGAAAACACATGAGGACAAGGTTGCATGTTTTCCCTAAGACGCATGGTATATTCTGCTTGGCAATGCAGAGGTTCACTCATATGTTACAGGGAAAGTGTCTCAGTGGCTAATGGGATGAGGGTTCGCTTTCCTTTTGATGCTCTGAATCATCCTCAGCTCCAAGATCTGTGCTAGCAGAGCAGGAGTGGTCTAGGAGTTTCTTAGTAAGCCTCGTGAAAGGAAAGAACACCTCTGCAATCTCATACCAAGGGTTAAAGGTGCTGGCTTAGAAGTGCATGTTTTTCTGAGAAACTCATTGGCCATAGAAAGTCAAGTGGTTTCTCTCCTCCAAGAACCACAGGAAATACCTGAAGTGGAACAGAGGAAGAAGCCAGTGACATAAGCACCACTGGTTACCTGGGAGCACTGTTCCGTGACTGCTTAGGTCGGATGCATGAACCCTGAGCTGAGCCAGCAAAGCAGTTGTCCTGACAGTAAAGAAGCAATGTTGTCTAAAATACAGAGACCATCAAAACAACTACGAGCAGCACTCATTCTCATGCGGCCCACGGTGGCACATTATGCTTTAAGGCAAAGCAGATTATGAATACAATATCCGAAGTATAAAAATGTTTCATTCACTGTTATGTATTTTGCGGTGATTTATACATATATTTGTATATTTTAATTTACAGAGAAATCGATAGAGTGTTCCAGATCACTGAAAAGTCAAGTTGTCCTTTTGTCTGTTACTTGCACATTGAAGATGTTTTAGAGCCATAATGATTCAGCCCACGGCCCTGAGTTCCTCAATGCCATTCCAAGGGTACGCGGCTTATTATAGGATTTCCTGATGGGGACTGGAGAACTGAACTGAAATCTAGAATGTGAATAAACCAATGGATTGTAAAACTCTGTCATTCCTGAGACCAGGCCTCCAATGAATTTGTAAAGGTTGGGCAAAACTTTGAGCTGCTGAAGAGACCAATTTCACACGCCAATGCCTCTGAGCATTAATCTAAAAATAAAGAAGTGATGAAAAGATAGAGAAATTGCAGCTATCATTGATAGTTTCAAAAATTAACAGAATGGACATATTTGTGTCATTTTAAGATAGGAGAATGAAAGATTTCTCCCTACGTGGTTTTTAATTCGCAGGCCACACAAGCATTGTGGCCACAGAGGAATGTAGGTCAGAATTTTGTGATGTGCCCTCAGCATCTTTCTTCTCATTCAGCCGCCTTAAGCACCTGAACCATAGACCTCCCACACTCCCCAGCATGGGGGCTCTGCATTGGATCTTTACTGGTCACCAGAGACAGTAGGATAAATTAGGCTATGCCTTGGATCTGGATACTCAGCATCCTTTGGCCTCTAGGAAAGACATTTCCCAGCACTGCACTGCTCCCCAGACTTGGGCAGTGGCTGGAAGGAGAGAACTATCAATGACATCTCCTACACGCCTTCTAGCCTCCAAGTGCTGGCAACCACAGGTGTGAAAGCCCCTTCAGTGGATGCATGGGTTGTGAGGAAACGCGGGGTTGTAGGCTGCCTCCTTAGAGATATATCAGGGGTGAGTGTCTCAGGCAGTTTAGGCTGAGAGTTGGGCCATCCCCCAGATCTCTCCCACTGCTCCAGTAACCACTCTGTAGTCTTCTCCTTCCAAGTTGCCTGTTTTCAGCCTTTCTTCATTCTCCTGTAACCACAGCATAACCACGCCCACACGGAGACTTCCTTATTTCTTAAGATGAAGATTCACTGTCCAGCCACCCCGTGCCATCTCATCTGAACATGTGGATATATTATTAGAAAAGACATTTAAGGTGCAAGGATACGGCCAAATCCCTATGATATCAGCTCAGTTGCTGTTCATTCTTCTGTAGATAGCTCAATACCATGGAACCACCATCAGGTCACAGCTAAATGATGAGTTAATATAGAACCAGCTATGAGAGTCATATGAGAAGATCTGTGTGGCAAACATTAGCTTCTGGGAACTTCACCCCCTTGTAGCCCACATGGTCCCTGGAACCAGCTTCATATTCAATTGGAGCTCATGGCTTCAGTGCAAGCAGGGAAAGAAACCATTTAGGGACAATGCCGCCAGACTGCAAGGCCCTCTCGGTAGGACTTTCCCCTTTCTAGCCTTCAGTAACGCAGCTTCTTGCAGATGGAGTCGGCCATGCCACTACGGCCATCTCTGCATTTACAGTGGGTTGTGATCCATGAGAAAGATGTTGCGAAACGTGGCCTGGGGCTCTTGAGAGTCATAGAAGCCAGAAACCAGTGCGTGTGAGCAGTACATCCCAACAGCCAGGAGGGGGTGTGATCAGTGAAGACTTGGCCCCATGCCTGATGACTGAGGCAAAGGCCCCTTTCACCCTGGACCCTACCTGCCCCACCCATCATGGCAGCCCTGCACATAAGCAACTTCAGGTTGGGACTTCTTAACAGGAGAGTTAAGAAAGAATTGAGTAATCACCTCTTTCTCCTACTATGGAGTACGATAGTTACTCAGTAGTAAATATTGACTAGTGTACACTTTTGCTCACTTCAGAGAATCCAAAAAGTCATCAGTGTGATAGCGGAAAGCTGCTATGTACTCCTCAGTACCACACAACTTCATCTCTTCAATTTTAAAGTGAAGGGCTTCCCAGCCTAAAATCCTATACTTCAGCCTGACAGAATATCAGGAGTTGAAGCTGGGCATGGGAATATGAGGTTATATTGCAGTCTTCTCCATACTTGGAGTATGTTCAAAATTTTATCTGAACACTCAAAAGCAACCTGCTGTTTATAGACTTAAAAAATGTGTGTTTGTGAATGTGAGTGTGTGTGCAGGTATGCGTTTATGTGTGAGTAAGTGTGTGTGTTTGTGAGTATGTGAGTGTGTGTTGTATGTACAACCTGCTGTTTATAGACTTAAAAAAATGTGTGTTTGTGAATGTGAGTGTGTGTGCAGGTATGCGTTTATGTGTGAGTAAGTGTGTGTGTTTGTGAGTATGTGAGTGTGTGTTGTATGTACAACCTGCTGTTTATAGACTTAAAAAAATGTGTGTTTGTGAATGTGAGTGTGTGTGCAGGTATGCGTTTATGTGTGAGTAAGTGTGTGTGTTTGTGAGTATGTGAGTGTGTGTTGTATGTACAGGTATCTGTGTATGTATATGTGAGCGTGTGTGTATGTGTGAGTGAATGTATGTGAGTGTGAATGTGTGGGTGTTTGTGTGTGTATATGTGTGTGAGTAAGTGTGTATGTGTGTGTATGTGCAAGTATCTGTGTGTGTGTGTGAGTGTGTGTGAGTGTGTATGATTGGGTGTGCGTGCATGCGTGTGTGTGTGTGTGTGTGTGTGTGTGTGTGTGTGTGTTTACATGCATTGAAGTTCCCAAGGATGCTAAAAGAAGGTGTCAGATCCTCTGGAGCTGGAGTTACAGTTGGTTGTGCGCCATGTAAAGTGGGTGCACAGGTCCTCTGCAAGAGCACTACATACTCTGAACCATGGAGTCATCTCTCCAGTCCTACACTCTATTGTTTTTCTAACCATCTTTCACTGCTGTCCATGTTTTGAAGGTACATATCATAGATGAGTATTGACTCACACATTATAAGGATGTTCAAATCTTTAGTCATTAAACAATTTATATAGCATATAATTGTGGCACTCTGATGGATAAGGTTGAAGTCTGACTTCTCTGGATAGCTATTTTTCACTCAATCTATGATTGTGGACTCACTTTTCTCAGTCGGGGTTCCCACACTACCTAATCTGGTAACTCCAGATCTTGTAAGGAGTGTTGCATAGTCCTCCAGAAAAATTACATGCCCTACCTTATCCTGATAAGGAATTTGTTCAACAAGCACAGGGAATTCTTAGAAGTACCCCACCCTATGCTGAGGAGATTCTAGCCTCTTGCAAATGACCTTCCACTGTACTTAGAAGTTATCCCCTCACCCATAGGATAATTAAATACTCTGTTTTCCTTCTTGTGATAGAACTTGTATTTGCTGCATGTAAATATACTATACCACTATATGTAGATTAAGTATTCTGGCACCCTTAGCCTAGCAAATCAGGCACATTCGCCCCCAAAACCCATCCCTACTGGCCATGGTTTACAAATAAAGGCTGGCTGACACGCTTGGGAGCTCACTCTCTTGCTTGTCGTTCCTTCACCATGACCATCGGAGACTCTGTTTATTCCATGGGAAACTGACACTGGATGCTTGGTGGTCAGACAGCAATGGCAGAACTGCCTTTGCAGCTGCTGGGACCTGCTCCACCACTGCTGTTAGCTTGGTGCTGACCCCTGGTGAAGACCTGCATCTCACTAGACCTGCCTGCCAGCAGGTTTCAGATACCTTCCTGTTCCTGCTGTGCTTGGCACAGTAGCTCAAATCAAGGGCTGTAACACTGGGTATAATCATGAGCTTGTGGAGCTCCTGTGTCTCCACTGCCCTCTGAGACCTGCAGTCTTGTTCTAAGAAGAGCAAAACAGTAACATCTGGTGGAGGGTCAGGAGGCAAGCAGCACCTGGACCAATCTGAGTAACATGGAATCTGGACCAACTCATATGTGGTGGCACCCACACCACTTACCAGACACTGTCCTGACCCACCCCCTTCAGTTCTGGACAATACAATCCAAACTATATACATTTACTTCTGTGACCTTTCAGACCCTCAGTGAAGATACTTTCAAATGTAGTAGCAATACTGAAATGCTTGGTCAGATAAAAGCATATTTTAGATGAATAATAAATTTCCCTGTGTAGGATTCAAGTGTTCATCAAAATGACATCTTATTATATATATACTTATAACATATAATAGACATAAAATTCACATTATATACTTATGCCACATCATATATGTGGGGGTCATGTTATACATATCAGCAAACTTTGGCCACCTGCAGTGCACCTGCAGGATACTCAGACAGCAAACAATGGCTCCCCAACTCAATGTGAACAAGATGGGGCTGTTTAAACTTTGTGCAAATGAACAATCTCATTTCTATTTCAAGTTCTCTTTATGCTAAAATAACATAGGCTGAATCATAGACTATTTTGGGAATCTTCCTTTCCCTGTGGTAATCTGTCATTTGGGGGGAGGGACTTTAAACTGTATGAGTGGAAAATGAGGGTGTTCCACATTGTCATTTTGCCAGACAATTCTACTGGCACTCCCTCCGCCCATAAAGCAATCACTAACTGTCCCTCATATTAGCTAATAAGGTTCCCTGTGGAGCAGGTAGCAGTTCTGTGGCTCCTATACCAGTTTGATGACAATGAGATTTAAAAAAAAAAAAAAAGGATGTGCTAGGTTCAAGCATTCAGCACACCACACAGCTTCTTTCGATAGAGCCTGGCCTTTTCCCTGGGGTGTCTCCTAGGGGCACAAGGATAGTGATCTCAGATTTTCTTCATCAAACTGAAGGTACTACTGATTGAACTGGCTTGCCTCCATCTTAGGCTTGAAAGCCATCTTATAGTAAAGACAAACTAGACTTATCACTGTTTATGATTAAATCTCTGTTTCTCAGAGAATGGCTAGGCCCTACCTGTAACATTAACTACAAATGGTCCTGTACTGCCTGTTCCAAGAAATGGGAACTATATCTTTGTTTCAAGAGGTTGTTTTGGCCATTTTGCAATCCTACTTTTGTATCAAAAGGTTACTATAACCACCTGATGCTATGAGTACCTGATGTAGTGACCATCTTGTTACGGGTCTGCTTCTGTAATCCTGGCTATTTGCCTGCTAAATTCCTCATTTGGAACCCCCCCTACCCTTTAGCTATTAAAACCTCATCTTCCCCAAGTCTAATTCTGACCTCTTGAACCCTGCCTTAGGGGGAGGAGGCCCATGTAAACCAATAAAAGATCTTGCCTTAATTAATTTTGTCATAATTATTTGGGCCAGTGATCTTTCTCCTTGTATTTTTGGGATTAACACTTCTCGGGTTTAGTACCATGTTAATGCAGAACACTCCTGTGTGTCTCCACCACAAATCCACACTATACACTCAGTCCGTTTACCATGGTGACCACTGTATCCCTAGTCCAGGGACTCTCCTCTGGTCTAGAATGGAGGCCTCTTCTAACTCATCAGGCAATAGTCCCAGCTTGTTGTTTATGCCTTAGGTACCCTTGGGGATAGGCTTTTGAAAATGAAAGTCTTTTTTTTTCTCTTGTTGCAGTCACACAAATTCACCATGACAATGAATCCCTGAAGCCTGGGCTTGTTATGGGGTTATAGGATGAGAGCAAAAAATGAGACAATTAAGACTCCTCTTACTAGTTTAAAATACTTTAGTTTTGCTGCAGCTCACAATTTGCAGAATCTCAGCTTACCTTCAAAGCTCTCCACGCCTTCAAGGATTCCTCCTGGGGTCCTTATAAATTCTTTTGTTCTCCTTCTCAGCAACTAGGCTCCAGTTCAAGCCAGAGGCTGCTACAAAGCTTCCTATGGCTGCCTGACCAAGCCAGTGTAGGATTTTTGTTTATTCCAGCGACCTCATGATTCCAAAAAAACAACGTTTGGTTTGGCCACCCTGATGAAAGAACTGGATGTGAGCCCTTGAGGCTAGAACAGGAAGTGGGCTCAGTAATAGACATGGCCTGGGTCCTCAGCACCCTTGGATCACTTGGCTTCAATGTTAGCCTGAATCTTTTTCTGCAGGTTCCTAGGGTCTACGGGTGAAGGTTGCTGGGTGGCCTCTAGGCTCTGTGGATGCCTTAGAGTTGAATCTCAGGATATAGCGGCTTCCCAAGTTGAACCTCACCCACTCCCAGGATACTGGAAATTCCTCCCAGAAATGGTATTTGATCCTCCAAGGCCAGGACAGAAACTATTCATCTCTACTCATGGATATCCAACTAACTCCCTCCCTGTCTACTTTGGTCTCCAAAATTAAAAAGGATATTCTTGAGGTCACTCTATGTTCCAAGGATGTATCAGGTAATTTCTTCCCCCATTATTCTGAACATAGCATCCTTCATGCTAGAGCTATTTGCACATGAAATTTATATTTGAAACTACAGAGGAGCTATATTTAATTTTAAACATTTATATTTAAAACTATTAGAGTAAACACAATTCTCCTAAACAACAGCTCCCAAATGTGAGGACTAAAGTTATGTTTTAAGATTTAACTATTGGCTGCGCCCCATTCATGGTCCAGACCCTCATCCCCAGAGGCCTGTGGTGGGTACGTACGTCGAGCAGACAGGTGAGACCTCTGACTGTCTGCAATAGGCCACTTGGCAAACAATAGCAGGGGTGAGGTACAACTTGCCCCCTGAATGCTCTATCTATTGGAATCCTGAAGGAATCCTAGAGATGGAAAACCTAGGGAAGAGAACAGGAACAACAGACACAAGCATCACCAAACAGAATCCAAGAGATGGAAGAAAGAATCTCAGGTGTAGAACATAGGATAGAATAAATACACAAGAATGATACACCAAAAAAATATTAAATTTAATTCCTGACACAAAGCATCCAAGAAATCTGGAATTTTATTAAAATATCTAAGCTACAGATAATAGAAATAGAAGAAGGTAAAGAATTCCATCTCCAAGGACAGAAAATATTTTAACAAAATCATAGAATAAAATTTCCTGAAGCCAAAGAAAGAGATGCCTAAAAACATATAAGAAACATAGAGAACACGAATTAGACTGGACCAAAAAAGAAAATCCTCTACTCCATAATAATCAAAACACTAAATCTACAGAACAAAGAAAGAATATCAAAAGCTTCAGGGGAAAAAGGTCAAGTAACAAATAAAGGCAGATCTATCAGAATTACACCTGACTTTTTACCAGAGACCCTAAAAGCCAGAAGGGCCTGGGCAGATGTCTTTCAAACCTTAATAGACCACAGATGTCAGCCCAGATTACGATAACCAGCAAAACTCTCTGTCGGCATAGATGGAGAAAACAAGATATTCAAAGACAAAGCCAAATTTAAGCAATATCTATCCACAAATCCAGCAACTCTGAATACTAGAAGGAAAAATCCACCCCAAGGTGGGTAACTACAACCAAGAAGTTAAACAATTCCACACCAGCCAAAATAAAAGAAGGGAAGCACGCACAAACACAAACACACACACACACACACACACACACACACACACACACACACACACACACTACCAACATAAAAACAACAATAATTAACAATCACTGGTTATTAATATCTGTCAACATCAATAGTCTCAATTCACCAATAAAAAGGCACAGGCTAACAGAATGGATACAAATCTAGGACCCATCATTCTGCTGCATACAAGAAACACACCTCAGCTGTAAATATAGACATTATCTTAGACTGGAAAAATATCTTCCAAACAAATGGATATAAGAAGCAAGCTGGAGTAGCTATTCTAATATCTAACCAAATTTATCTAATATCAACCAAAATTAATCAAAAGAGAAGGAGAAGGACACTTCATACTTATCAAAGGAAAAGTCCACCAAGATGACATCTCAATTCTGAACATATATGGCCCAAATTCCAAGGGTACCCACATTCATAATAGAACCATTACTAAAGCTTAAATCATACATCAATCCCCACAAATTAAAACTAGGAGACTTCAACATCCCCCTCTCACAAATGGACAGGTCATTGAGACAGAAACTAAACAGAGAAATGATGAAACTAACTGACATTATGAGTCAATTGGACCTAACAGATATCTACAGAACATTCTGTCCAAACACAAAAGAATATACCCTCTTCTCAGCACCTCACATAATCTTCTCCAAAATTGACCACATTCTCAGTCACAAACCAAGCCTCAACAAATACAAGAGCTATCAGACCACCATGGATTAAAGTTGGACTTCAACAACAGAAACAACAGAAAGCCTGCAAACTTGTGGAGACTGAATAATTCTACTCAATGACCACTGGGTCAGGTAGAAAATGAAGAAAGAAATTAAAGACTTTCTAGAATTCAATGAAAATGAAGGCACACATACCCAAATTTAGAGGCATTGCTAAGAGGAAATTTCATAGCACTACAAATACTAACAATTTAAAAGCACACCTGAAAGTTCTAGAACAAAAAAAAAAAAAGGAAACACACCTAAGAGAAGTAGATGACAGGAAATATGAAACTCAGGGCTGAAATGAATACATTAGAAACAAAGAGAACAATATAAAGCATCCATAAAAACAAGAGCTGGTTCTTTAAGAAAATCAACAAGAGAAAGAAATCCTTACCCAAACTAGCTAAAAGGCAGAGAGACAGTATCCAGTTTAAGAAAATCGGAAGTGAAAAGGGGGACATAACAACAGATACTGCTGCATGTGGTGGCAAATCCCTGTAATCTCACCACTCATGGAGGCAGAGGCAGGCAGATCTCTGTGTGTTCAGAGTCCAGCCTGGTCTACAAAGTGAGTTCAGGACAGCCAAGGCTACATAGAAAAACCATGTCTTGAAAAAACAAAAGAAAGAAAGAAAGAAGAACAAAAACAACAGACACTGAGGAAATCCAAAGAATCATAAGATCTTACTTCAAAAACCTGTATTCCACAAAATTGGAAAATCTAAATGAAATGGACAATTTTCTTTTTTTTTAATTAAAAAAATTTAAAATTTTCTTGATATATACCAATTACCAATGTCAAATCAAGATCAAGCAAACAATTTAAGTAGGCCTAAGTGGTAGTCAGTAAGAAGTAGTCAGTAAAAGTGTCCCCCCCCCCCAAAAAAGCCCAGATGGTTTCAGCATAGAATTCTACTTTCAAAGAAGAGCTAATACCAATAGTCATGAAACTATTCCACAGAACAGAAACAGATGGAACATTGCCAAACTCATTGTATGAGGCCAGAGTTACCCTAATCCTTAAACCACACAAAGACTCAACAAAGAATGAGAGTGTCACTCCAATCTTATGAACATTAATGCAAAACTACTCAATACAATACTCACAAACTGAATCCAGGAATACATAAAAAATATCATCCACCATGATCAAGCAGGCTTCTTCCCAGGGATGCAGGATGGTTCAACATATGAACATCCATCAATGTAACCCACCATATAAACAAACTGAGAAGAAAAAAACCCACATTATCATATCATTAGATGCTGAAAAAGCTGTGGACAGACTACAATACTCCTTTTTGTTTAAAGTCTTGGAGAGATCAGGGATACAAGACACATACCTAAACACAATAAAAGGAATATACAGCAAGCCAATAAAACACCAAATTAAATGGAGAGAAACTTAAAGCAATTCCACTAAAATCAGGGACTAGACAAAGCTGCCCACTCTCTCTGTATCTAGTACTTGAAGTTCTAGCTAGGGCAATAACACAAATAAAGGAGATCAAGATAAAAATTGAAAAAGATAGATCAGAGTAGGGGTTCGATGTTTACTACTGTATTATCCTTACTATTGTATTGTCCTTGCTTAGTGCAATAGTTTGAGCAGACCCCCCCACCCCTGCCTTGGTCCCGATCTACCCATCACAGTGTTCTTCTTGTAGGTGTCTAGGACTCTCTGGGTTCTTCTATTTCCCCATATCCTATATTTCTCTTACCTAGAGTCTCAGTAGGATGTCCTCATATCTATCCCAATCTCCTGGTAAGTGAGGACTTTTGGGCTAGTGCCCAACTATAAGTGAGTATATACCATGTGTGTCTTACTGCTTCTGGGTTAACCCATTCATTATAATAATTTCTAGTCCCATCCATTTGTCCACAAATTTTTGGATTTCCTTGTTTTTAAAAGCTGAGTAGTATTCCATAGTGTAAATGCACCACAGTTTATTTATCCATTCTTCAACTGAGGGACACTTAGGCAGTTTCCAGGTTCTGGCTGTTATGAATAAGGCTGCTATGAACATGGTTGAGCATATGTCCTTGTTTGGTGGATCATTTTCTGGGTGTATTTCAAGGAGTGGAATTGCTGGGTCTTGAGGAAGCCCTATTCCCAGTTTTCTGATAAAGCACCAGATAGATTTCCAAATTGGTTGTACAAGTTTGCATTTCCACCAGCAATGAAGGAGTGTTCCTCTTTCTCCACATCCTCACCAGCATGTGGTGTCACTTGAATTTTTTTGATCTTAGCCAATGGACAGGACATTCTCCACAATTATGTGGAGAGTGGGGACTGACTTTGACATGAACTCTAATCCTCCATATTTGACCACCTCCCCTTGGTGAGGAAGTCTGGTGGCACTCAAAGAAAGAATAAGCAGGCTACCAAGATGAGACTTGATAGCCTATGACCATATAGTGGGGGAGGAGGTCCCCCTTAGTCAGAGAACTAGGGTAGGGGAGTAGGGTGAAAGCGGGCAGGAGGAAGGAATAAGAGAATATAAGTGATGAGATAACAATTGAGTTGTAATCTGAATAAATTAATTTAAAAAAGAAAAAGACTTAAGGGCTGGGGAAACGGTTCTGCAGTTAAGAGCACTGCTGTTCTCGCAGGAGACCATGCTTTGGTTCCCAGCACCCACATGGTGGCTCACAGTCATCTGTAACTCCAATTCCAGAAGATCTTACCCACTTCTGGCCTCTGGGTGCACCAGGCATGTACATGGCATACATGTATAAATGTAGCCAAACACTTATACACATAAAATAAAATTAAAGAAAACTTTAAGAACTGCCTTTTAAAAAAAATTGAAAAGGAAGAAGTCAAAGTATCACTAGTCACAGATTATGATAGTATATACAAGTGACCCCCCCAAAACTCTACTAAAAAAGTCCTGCAGATGAGAAACACCTTCAGCAAAGAAGCTGAACCAAACAATAGTAGCCCTCCTTTATACAAGCATTAAAAAGGCTGAGTAAGAAATTAGGGAAACAACATCCTTCACAGTAGCAACAGATATCTTGCTGTAACTCGACCCAAGCAAGTGAAAGACCTGTCTGAGAAGAAGTTCAAGTCTTTGAAGAAAGAAATTGAAGAAGATCTTAGAAGATGGAAAGATCTCCCATGCTCATGGATAGGCAGGATTAACATAGTAAATGTTAACAAAAGCCATCTACAGATTCAATGCAATTCCCATCAGAATTCCAGCACAGCTCTTTACAGACCTTGAAAGAGCAACCACAACTTTATATGAAAAAAAAAAAAAAAGACCCAGAATAGCTAAAACAATTCTGTACATAAAAAAGAAAGAAAGAAAGGAAGGAAGAAAAAGAACTTCTGGAGGCATCACCATATCTAATCTCAAGCTGTACTATAGAGCAATAGTAATAAAATTTGCATGGTACTGGCATAGAAACTTATAGGTAAATCAGTGGAATCAAAGCAAAGACCCAGAAATAAGAAAAGAATGCAAATAGATACATATTTATCATCCTACAGAAAACTCAAGTCCAAGTGCATCAAGGACTTCAACATAAAACCTGATATACTAAATCTATTAGAAGACAAAGTGGGGAAAGCCTTGAAGTCATTGGCACAGGAGACAACTTCCTGAACAGAAGACCATTGGCTTAGGTTATAAGGTCAACAATTGATAAATGGGACCTCATGGAACTGAAAAACTTCTGTGAGGAAAAGTACACTGTCAACAGAACAAAGCAACAGCCTATAGTGTGGGAGAAGATCTTCACCAACTCTACATTTGACAAAAGGTTAATGTCCAAAATATATAAATAACTCAAGAAATTAAACACCAAAAAACCAAATAACCCAATTAAAAAAAAATGAGGTACAGAGCTAAACCGAGAATTCTTAACAGTAGAATCTATAATGGCCAGGAAGCACTTAAAGAAATGTTCTGTGCCTTTAGTCATCAGGGAAATACAAATCAAAATGACTCTGAGATACCATTTTATACCTATCAGAATGGCTAAGATAAAAAACTCCACCACATGCTAGAGAGGATGTGGAGAAAGTGGAACATTCTGCCATTGCTGGTGGGAGTGCAAACTTGTTCAGCCACTTTGGAAGTCGATCTGGTGGTTTCTCAGAAACTGGCAATCTATCTACCTAAGACCCAGCTACACCATTCCTGGGCATATACCCAAAAGATCCTCTAGTATACCACAAGGACATTCATCTGTGTTCATAGCAGCTTCATTCATAATAGCCAGAAACTGGGAACCACCTAGATGTCCCTTGACCAAAAAATGGGTAGGAAAAAATGTGGTACATTTACACAATGGAATACTACTCAGCTATTAAAAACAAAGACATCATGCAATTTGCAGGCAAATAGATGGAACTAGAAAAGATCATCCTGAATGAGGTAAACCAGACCCAGAAAGACATACATGGTATGTACTCACTTATAAGTGGGAATTAGTCATAATGCACAGGTTAACCATGCCACAATCCACAGATCTAAAGAAGCCACACAAGGAGGGTTCAAGGGAGGGTGGGTAAGAAGTGTGGGGATATAAGATGTGGGGAGATCAGGGGAGGCAAGGAAGGGAAGGACCCAGAGAGGGAATGAAAACAGATGGCAGAGCATCACTTATATAGGGGATATTCCCAGGAGTCTATGGGGTTGACCCTAGCTGAGAATCCTAGCAGTGGAGTATCTGGAGCCTGAAGTCACCACCTCCTATACTCAGGCAGGACTTCTAGTGGAGGGAGGGGACACCAACCCAACTATAAAACCTTAGACCCACACTTTGCTCTGCCTACAAGAAATATAGGGGTAAAGATGGAGCAGAGATTGAGGGAATGTAAATCCAATGACTGTCCCTATCCCATTTGAGAGAGACAACTGATGACACTATTAATGATAGTCTTCTCTGCTTGCAAACAGGAGCCTAGCGTAACTGCTTTCTGAGAGGCTTCCTCCAGAAACTGATGGAGACAGATGTAGAGTCTCTCAGTCAAACAATAGGAACTTTTGTGGAAGAGTGGGAGGAAGGATTGAAGGATTTGGAGGGGTCAAGAACATCATAAGAAGGCCTATAGAGTAAACTAACCCAGGCTCATGGAGGATCACAGAGACTGAGCCAACACCCAAAGAGCTTGCTTAGGCCAGACCTAGACCCCTACACAGATGTATCCGATGTGCAGCATAATCATCATAGAGATCTCCTAATAATGGGAACGGGGCTGTCTCTGGCTCTGCTCCCTACCTTTGGGCCCCTTTCCACTAGCTGGGCTGCCTTGTCAGGCCTCAGTGGAAGAAGATGTATTTAATCCTTCTACAACTTGAAGCGCCAGGGTGGGTTGGTACCCTTAAGGCTCCCCCTTCTCTGAGAAGAAGGAGAGGGGTATATGGAAGGCAGGACTGGTTGGAGAGGGGGGACAGGGCCTGGTATTAGGCTATAAAGTGATGAATAGAAATAAATAAATACATAAGATCTAATTACTGTGCTTAAGAGTTCTATAAAACAAAAATATGTCTAACCTATAAGCACCACTTGCCCATGGACAGATAACTTCCTGGAATGCTGGGGGCTGTAATGTAACAGCCATGTTTTCACGTTAGTAAGAAAGGTTGCTTCTCCCAACTGCACAGGATGATCTGGAACACATGGAGGTAGGGGTTGTGGAGACAGGAATTATGTCAGGATGTATGCTTGTCCCGCTTTGACAAAAATGGGAAATATGTAGCCTTGTGAGTTTTGCCTTCCTAAGCCCCTGTCTAACATAATTTGGGGCCATTCTTTGGGAATCCCAGGTAACGGACCTGGCTAGTGTCTGTCATATCCTGGCCAATACTGAATAAAGTTTGCTTTAACGTTTGCTCAAAAATTGTGGGAGTAGTCTTATTTTGCCTGATAGGATTAACGCCAAGTATGCTCACATTCTAAGCCTAGCCCCAGGGAGTATTAAGAGTCACATAAATAACATAGGCTATTGCATTGGTGACCAAATTCTGTCTTAACGTGGAGAAGTTATCCTGGAATGCCTGTAAGGCCTAATGTAATCATCACAGTCCTTATAACAGAAGGAAGGGGAGAGTTCAAATCAGGAAATGGTATAAGGACAGAAGCAGATGTCACAATGAGGGGAACCACATGCCAAGAGCCACCTGCCAAAGAGTACCTAGCACCTAGAACAGAAAAGTACAGACTCCCCTTTGGAGTATCTGGCAAACAGCCTTGCTGACAGCTTGATAAAGTGCCTGACTTTTAGCCCTGCATAATCGTATTCTTCTAAAATGATAGCCTTGTAAAAGAGTTTAGTCCCTCAAGGATTTTCCCTGATAAAAAAGAAAGGGGGGACGCTGCAGCCATCTGGCTTCTAATACCCTAAGACTTCTGATATGGTAAGTAGACAGAGCAGCCACAGGAAACTATGTGTGTCTTCTCTCTCAAGATAAACCCATCACAGCTCACCAGATGAGAACAACAGAGCTGGCCTGACCTCTCTCTGGAACCTGCACCTACAACTCTGCAACTGCTGAAGCAATAGAAGATCTCTTGTCAAAGAAACATTTGCTATCTGCCTGCCTCTTTGAAGTACAGAGGACGAGAAGCTTCCTATGAGGTGGTAAGTTCTGCATTCAACCTTGACTCAGTTGACTATTTTGAACTCACCTGCACTTGCTAGCAGAGTGGACAAGTAACTGACCTTTGAGAAATGGAAAAGATCAGTGTCTACTGGTCCGGTGAGATAATGTAGGTGAAAGGTTCGATATACTCTACACACCTTCACATGCAGGAGGCACACTTAGAGATGAAAAGCGAGGCAGATAGTATCTAAAGGATTTTAGCTATTTGCATTTCCTGCTTCCTGCATACACTGAAGTCCGCCTCAGGTATGCTCTCATCATGGGCACTGGACTCTGTCTCTCAGGTCCCTTCCAATTCTGCCATCCTATAATTCTACATGTCACCATGACTGATCTGATGATGGCACCATTAATTCTCTCATGGCAGATAGATGGAGACTGAAGGGCCAGGAAGGGAGCTGGCGGTGATCAGGAATGAAGGATGGTGTGCTCTGCTGTGGACTTCTGGGTGAGTGTTTTATTCGTGCACTCTTTATTCATGCATTCATTACGCATATAATCACAGAGTAGATATTGCCTGTGCCAGGGGCTAGACTAGACACCGGCAACGAGGAACAAAGGGTGACTGAGGATAAGGACAGTTATGAGAATGAATCAAACAAGGCTTGTGACCTCAGGGATTTTACATCAAGTGGAAGTCACAGACATACAGCCAATCAAAACCCCAATACCCCTCAGCCTGCTGCTCCTGGGGACTGCAGGGAGATCACAGACATTTCTACTCACCCAGAAAACATCGTGCAAAACCATCTCACATCTTTGGGGCTCATAGGAGAATATTCTATTTTCTCTTGCCACCATTTGGGAGCTGCTGGCTGGTGCTCTCACCAGCAGGGACCCTGAAAGCCTCATGCTGTCTGCTGCCATCAGAGAAAGCAGGGAGAGCCATTCTATTTCATAGAAGTAACCTTCAGTCCGGGGCTTGTAGCAACCAAACCATCCCCAGTTCCCTGGACTTGAAGCAGCTCCTATCCAGCCCCCCCAGCCCCCCCTGCCCCCCCTGCCCCCCCTTTCTTCTATTCCTCACTTCCTCTGTCAGTTCTTTACATTGTTACTAAAGAGTCCATCTGCTTCTGTTTACAAAGATACTCACATCCACCAAGCACCAAAGCCTTCCTGTCCCTTCCTTCCTTCTTTTTTCCTTCATCCTTTCATTTTTCCATTCTTCCTTTCCTTATTTGCGCTCTCTCTCTCTCTCTCTCTCTCTCTCTCTCTCTCTCTCTCTCTCTCTCTCTCCTGTCCCGGATATAACATAATTTGTGTGATAGGAAAAAAGGGAGCATCCAAAGGGAGAGTCATTTATTGAAAAGATGGTCTTTCCCACCTATAGGCTCCATGCACACTCCTTTCCTCTCTTCCAGCCACCAAAGCCACCCTGCCAAGCAAACCCTTCTCCCCCATCTTCCTGAACAGCCAGATTCCCTGGAACTCTAGCTCTCACTACAGGTACTTATCAGAGTAATGTCCCAACAAGGTGCTTCAGAAACTATCTACGTATATACAGATACGTGCATGCATCCAATGACAATTAATATAAAAAGAGGCCATGGAATTGAAGAAGTGAAGGAAGGGTATATGGGAGGGTTTGTGAGGAGGAAATGAAAGAAAGGAACAGTGTTATGAAATTACAATAACAAAAATAAAAAAATAAGGGGGGGAAAGGGCAGAGTCTCACATGTGAAACTGTCAGGATAAAATAGAATACGCAAAGTCCGTAAAACTCCTTCCATTTCATCCCCTGAAGCACCAGCACACATCTGTTATCTGTTATTGGAGAACACAGAACAGTCATCAGCCTCAGGAGCCAGTAGTGTGCTGGCAAGTTGATGTTCTATTGCCAAGGCTAGCAGGGTGGGGGTGGGGCCAGCACTCACACCCTGGTGGTGACCAAGGGGACCCTGCAGCACCCACCCTTTAGTCAGAGCAGATGTTCCACTCCTGTTTCCGGATTCTGGGTGTTTTTAAATACCAGCCATGTACCAGATGTCACTACAGGAGGCTTTCCTGGATACAATCTGATTTAAAGCAAGGAGGCTCAGGTGGGTGCTCTGAGCTAGGGTAGGAGGGACACACACAAAGCTAGGTGGATTTCACCAAGAGCTAAAACAAAACAAAACAAAACAAAATAAAACCAAACAAACTTGTGTTCCGGGGCCTGACATTTGTGTGACTCTCTTCTAAAGTCCAGTTCCTAATTTTTTTACTTGTAATTTATATTCATTTTCTTGGAGAGGTTTCCCCAATTTTTAGGTCTCGGGTCCCATTAATAAAACAGCACTCCAGTGTACCAGGGTCCCTGTGGCTACCAGCCTGATCATAGACACACAAAAACAAGAAGTCACTGGACCAGCCCTAGAAAAGCTGGAACTGTGAAAACTCGTTCCCTGTGTGCTCCTCTCCCCTGCCCCCTCCTCCTTCCTCAGAGCTGTGGCCTTGACCTTGGAACTCCCTGGGCTCCCACACTGAGCACAGATCGGTGGCCATAGTTCTTGTGTCCCTCTAGCCTGCTCATGCCCCGCTGCCAAATCCACAGCTTCCCAGTCCATGGCCCATGGGCCTCGCACGGTTTGTGGGAGCACAGTTCTAAGGGGCACTGCAGTCCTCAGGCCTGTGTGGTGTTTATGCATAGCTTATACCGCTTCCAGGAGACAGAGTTGAGGGGCTGCCATAAGCGCTAACCTGCCCTCAAAACCTGAGGTAGTTCCTCTCTTGCTTCTACAGAAATGTTTGTCATCCTTTGAGTGGATTCCAGGGATCTTGAACAATTACTGATGATACCAAAGATCTACTTAAATATAAATGAGTACGATTCATGACTGTTCCCCCCCCACTATGATTAAAACCCTAACTGCTTAGGCTCCACAGTCATATCCCCATCCCTGATACACTCTACTTCGCACCCTTCTGCTCACAGTTACCACACGGTCCTGTTCTTCCAACAGTGAGTGTTGTCCAGCACCCATATCTTGGGCCCAGCTGTGAATTCTTCCTAGAAGCCCTTTCCTCTGGCTTTGCCACAGCTCTAGACACAAATCTGCCTACTGGCAAGACTTCCCATGACCATTATCAAATGCCCCCACCTCCCCATCACTTAATCTCCCTGTGCTAGTTTCTCTTTTCATATCTCCTACAGCATCTTGTTGGACTCTTTACCTGTTTGCCCTTTGGTTTCTGATATTAGCATAAGCTTCGTGGGCCAGGGTGTGCTCTGTGTGCTCCATGTTTGAAAAGTGCCTACCGCAATAGTCTCCTCCAAGACTATGTATTGAAAAGACATGCGTGAGCAGAATGGCCCGGCTAGAGCAGGTCATCCTGAAAGCTGGAAAGGAGTAAACACTAGTAGAAGCTTTTCAGCAGGGCACACCATTAGGGTGTGTACACTGCAGAGCCTCGGTCACAGGGGAAACTGGGGGTCCTCCAGGAAACATTGAGGTGTAGGCTTCAGGATTCCTCTGTGACCAGGACAACGTCAGCTGCTGAGATAGATTTAACCCACAGCTTAGGATGCCACAACTGGAGAAGGCAAACACACATTAGACATCAGGCTACACAGAGAATCTAATTGCTTGACACAGTCCAGTAGATAGCATGGGTCCTGAAGAAAAACGGAAGCAGGGCCTTCACTTTAGAATCTTAGGTAGCAATATATAATAGTCACTAGCAGGGAGCCTCTCTGATGCCATGCCATCCTGCTGTTGGCCAATAGCACTTCTGAGATGCATTTCTACCCTGCAGCCCCAAAGTCACCATGTCCCTCTGACAAGCTCAGAAGCTTCTCTTCCTGTCCTCTTCCACAGCCTGCTTACTCTCCTCCCTATGCCAGGAGAGCCTTCCTCACGCCTCCCTCTTGACTAAGGTCTGCCTAGCTTCAGTACTATACTTAACCCCCAATTCCACCACCTCAGATACCCCAGACTCTGCAGTAATTTTTTTCTAATGATACTGTCATAATTTATTCTTTATTAGGTTTGTACTGCTTTACCCCAAACCTAACCAGTTAAAGCAGCTACTATCTTAAGTTCTTTCAGGACTTTGTGGATCCAGAGGTCTGCAGGTTTTCTGCCCAGCAGGTTAAGAACTGAAGCCATTGGCTAGAGCTCTCCTGGTGGAAGGGGAAGTGTGCTCCAGACTGCCCCCTCCAGGTTAAGCACCATGCGAAGAACGGTGGAGGTCTGAGCTTGACCTGATGTCATGTGGATACCTACACTTGGCCTACAATGTGTGTAGGTGGCATTCACACCCCTTTTGTCACTGCTCAGGGTTCCTGGGGGTTGGGGGAGGGGGAGTTCTAAAACAGGAAGTAGAAGCTCCTTGGTCTGTGGCTTCCTCTGGGAATGCAGATATGTTTCTTAGTGAGCTGTTTCCCAGTCAGCCCCTACCCAATGTCACCCACTGTAACTGCCTCCAGTGTCTGCATTCTAAGCCATCGCTCTTTTCTTTACCTGGAAAATAAAGGACTTCTAGTAATCTCTGACAAATGACAACCGAATGTTTTAGGAGCTGTCTTCAGGGCTAAGGACAATGAATCAACCTGTAGAGCAGGGTTGTAACTGAATACATACTTCACCGTGCTGACAAAAACAAGCAAATAACACAGTTGTAAAAAAAATAATAGCTTCTTTATGTGTTTAACTGATCTGACTTTCCTTCTTCCTGTTTTGTTTCTAATCCCTGATAGATAGCAAGGCTATGCACAAGGAGTGAGACAAAATGTGACAGTTACCAGTGTCCCCTAGGGAAAGATTTCTTTTTAATTTATATTTAAACTCCTTAAACGAGTAATTCTCCTTCTTTCTGCTATCAAGATGGCTTTTGGGTGAAGGGAAAGCCTTGGGATCTTTTCTCATAACTAGAGGAGTAGAATAGAGGGGGGAGATGTTATAGAAGTGAGAGACAACTTTCCCAGTCACTGTCATCTGGAGGCCTGGCATGAGGGGCTGTATTGAGCTGCTCTCAGGGTTGACTTCTTTGATTCTTAGTGTCCTCTTCTGCTCATGGCCTTTCTCCTTGACTCTCACATCCTTTCTGTTGGCTGGCCATCCTCTAAGTCTCTGTGACTCCTCCCCAGCCTAGGCAGGAAGTTCAGAGTCTTGCCTCACCCTCTGAGAATCAGCTTCCATCGGGGCAACTCTTTCTCCCTGCTCTGTCTCCTAGCGCAGACCCATCTTCTGACAGGTGTCTCCCTGTGCTCCTTAGCTTGGTGTTCACCAGATCCCGGCTGAGGAAGAGGCCATCCTCAGAGAGCACAGCTGCAAATGGAGGTTCTCACAAAGGCAGGAGAATTCAGCCTTAGTCCTGGGAGGGCGGGGTTTCCACTCAAGATTCTCCCAAAAACAGAAGGCAACAGCACACCTGTATCTTTGACTCTGGATTTCCCCAGGGCCTCCAACTTAGTTTTCATTCATTCTTTTATTTGTTCACTTGGCTTCTAACTTTTTATTGCAACTCATTAAAGAAATCAGACTTCTCCATTTTTTCTGTGTGACTAAGACTTCACAGAACTTCTAGGAACCAGTGTAACATCCCCCAAGGAATTCAGGGATTCATTTTGTCTACAAAAGCCTGGCTTGAAAAACTGATTTGCTAATGATTCAAAATTCTAATCTATTAACTTATTGATGGGATTTGTTTTCATCTCTTCCTGAGCACCTTAAAACCAGTGACTCAGGGTGACCCTGACCCAGGGTGACAATGACTCAGGGTGACCCTGACCCAGGATGCTACTGACCCAGGGTGACAACCACTCTAGAAGATGGAATACTACAAAAATGTATTTTAAATTATTTTCGGCACATGCATGTATGTTATAAATGAACTCACTTTTTAAAACGAATAGTAATATTACTGGGACCTCAGGGACTTAAGAAACAAACAGAAACTCACATTATTTTGCTTCCTCTGGATTGAATGTTTTCCTGGGCCTATTTCAACAACACCTGGGCTTTTGACATCTTTCTAAAGATAGGGCTTGTGCCTCATAATTTCTCTTATGAAGCCAATGCACATTTTGAGTTCACAACACTGTGGATTTCCAGGTAAAGCAGGTGAACTGAGTCTAATGGCTACCCTTATGGTCAGCACAATCAGCAGAAAGCACTGCTCAGCCTGATCCTAGCTTTTTGATGGAGAAGGCATGTGATGTAGCAGAGACCCCGTCCTTCTGGGTTTTCACCTGGAAGTTTAATCCCCTGTTGGGGCCATTACCTGTGTGTTGATCTGCGTGAAGTACTTGTTTGTGCACGTGACTCTTACGGTCCCCATCCTAACCGACCGAAGCTCGTCATTCCATGACGTAACTTCCAGGCTGCCACCTGCAAATCCCAACAGCCCTCTTTGTTCCCCACCCACCTTTCTGACTCAGTTTGCTGACCCCCCCCCCCCTTTCACATAGTTCTTCGCATGCAACTGGCTACCAACTTCCCACACGGTGTAATAATGACCACTTAGGAAAGATCCACTCCTTGCTACATCTCTATTTCTAGAACCTAGCACAGTATTTGGTGAGAGCAGAGACCCGAATGTACATCTGGTAAATCATCTATTTTATATCACCTGTGGTAGTCATTTATGTACACACTTTTGATATCAAAGAAGCTCCTATGTATACATGGTGACCTTGGGTAAGCATCCTAGCATTCTGAGAAAAACAGGTAAGTTTTTAAAATTTAGTTCAAATATTCACTCATAGGACATTGAATCATTTGAGGCCTGAAAAAGAAGAAGAACATTTTAATTTTTAAATAATTCTTGTGGAAAAGAATAAGTTGGCTTACAGTCTGATAAAACATGATGATGGGCTTTCAACTTCGTTACTCAAGGATGAAGGGGAGTTTTTATATACACCTTCCTGGGACATCACCCAGCAACTGTCAAGCTCTCTCTGCTTAGGTTTATTGGCAAATGCTCCATTTTTTATATCTAGTAGAACAATGTGGATCAAAACAATCTACTAATTAAAGGTAAAATGTTGGATAATATCTCAGCATCTCAAAATTATTAGTCCAAAGTAAGAGGCAGAATAGTTAAGCAAGAAGAAAAGTCAGGAAGAAGGGAGAGACCATGAAGGTAAGACATCAGGAAGAAAGCAGAGGCGAAAGGAAGTAAGACCAGCAGAGTCCATGCATTTGTGAAAGGGAAGGCAATCTGGGGATTTCAAGCAGCCCACAACTTTACTGTTCCCTATCTCTTACTATTTTTATCTTGGTGGAAAGCTATGAATGAGATACCAGCCATAGCTCACACCATAGACACTGGGGACCTTTCAGGGTTTGTAGCATCCTGAGTTATCACTCTACTGTAAACTGGCTATGTATCTTAGCAACTTGGCTCCCCACCACCCATAATTACAAATAGAGCTGTCCGCAGGAGGACTTGACCCTGAGATCCTTAGAGGCACTGTGATTTCCTTTCTCCTTCAGTAAACTATTGCCTCCAGAGCAAAGACTAATGGTGGCACTTCGATTCACGGTTCAAGGAGTGTTTACTGTTCTCACGGTGATAGATGGGATGGTGACTGCAGTATGTCTGCTTACTAGACTGAGCCATAAAGAACATTTGGGGGCCCAGCTTGTTGTTGCTCAAATTATAATGTACACACAATCACCACGGGATCTTGCTAAAATGCGAGTTCTGATCCAGCAGGAGTAGGATAGGGTCCAAGGGGGCAAAATGCCAAAAAGGTCCCAGGTAATATTACCAAGCCTCATTGGAACATAAACCATGTGTGAGTAGTAAAACACCCCTTCCCACCTCACAGGGGAGATGTGTTGGAATGGGACAGCTGTCATGACTGCTTTGGGTCTAGCTGGTGATGCCATGGTGCTTCTCTTATCTGGAATTCAGTGGACTTGGCCTCAGTCTTCCTTGACACAAGCCAGTGAGCCTGGGCTTGACGAATTCTGCAAGCATGGTGTCTTCTCCTGTCACAATGGACCAGGGAAGACAAGATGGGTGCCCCCGAAACTCACCCACACAGCGCACAGCATGGATGAGTCCACAGAGCAATGACATTTCCAAATGGCTTTGCCTTATGACCTGATTTACATCTCCACAAAGAGGAAGGGACACAAGCAATTTTCCCAGGCTTAGGTCCTACTTCCTTGATGGCCGAACTCCTGGACGAAGCGGGAGGTATGCATAACTTGAAGATTTGTGCGAAGTTCCCTTGACTAGCAGAGCAGATGTAAGCTAAAGGGATATTTTTGAATGTGTATATTTAGGTTCTGCCAAAGGGGAGTTCCTTTTATCACCTGAATATGCCACTTCAATTTGATAAACAGCAGGAGAGAATGGCATTGAAAAATGTGTAAAACACTGCACAGTGCTTCAATTAACTGGCACAATGGATGGTTATAAGACAGCAGCTTTATTTTCAGCCCTGCTGTGTTCATTTTGCTCAGTTCAACAAACACACATTCGAGTCCCTATTTCACAGTAGCACTGTGCTGGGTGCTGAGCGAGCATGAAATAGCACCTATGCTTGGGAGGTATTCAGCAAATCTGGGAGATGGAGGAGAGCAGAGTCAGTTTCTGTGTACATGGAGTAGGATGGGCTCTTCTCACCCATACTGGACTGAGGAACATAGAGTAGGGAAACACCACTCAATCTACAAGCTTTAGTGGAAATTAGTCAGTATGTTTAGCTTTTGGATGCTATGATAAAACATCCAAGAAAGGCAATTTAGAAGGCAGAAAGGTTTGCTTTGCTCAGTTTCAGCCCAGGGTCACTTGGCCCCCATCACTGTGGGCCTATGGCAAGATAGATTGCCATGGTCAGGAGTACATGATAGATCAAGGGTGCTCACTCTGGCAGCTAGGAAGCAAAGAACAAGAGAGGAAAGATCCAGATGCAAAGTATAGCCTTTGAGGGCATACTCCTAATGACCTACTTTCTCCAATTTAGCCCCACCTTCTAGGGCTTCATCCACCTCTCAATAGCCCATGGAGCTAAGACTCTATCCATTGAATTAGTCTGAGCCCTTATGATCCAGTCATCTCCCAAAGGCCCTGATGTCTTGTTTTCCCTTTTCTAGACACATAATACAATTGTACCTTATCAGATTCTGTGGTCTCACTTGGCATCCAGTAATTTGGCTATATTACTCCACCAAACCACTCTCATAGGAAACTCACAAGCCCATTTGGACCACTGGCCAAGGACCATCGGCCCGAACATCTAGATTCCGCGGTCACTTCCATGTTCTAACTAACTTGTTTGCAGTTTTCTAAAACACCTACTGGGGCCTAGAAGAAGGTATTTGGAGCAATATGGAGCCAGTAGATACAGTCATCTTGTTTTCCCAGGACTGTTCCATTATTCTCACTGTCTTGAATTTGAGCATGGCCTTTGGAGTAGATTTTGTTTTCTGAGAAACTTGGGCTCACATAGTTGATTTCTGAAGTGGTTCAAGAAAAGAAACATCCAATAAGTTTTGCTTGCTCATTTATCAGAAGGCAAGATGGGTATCAGTTACCATGGATACACAACAGTATCACAGCAGGTACCTGTATTTTTACCTGTAGGTTGACTGAACAAAGTCACATAAATAAGAGAGTGTGCTTGGAGACTAAACAGCTCATGTACTTTATCAGTGTAAAATTCTCTAAAATAAATGTCTAGTGCCAAAAATCAGGGCAAGACCCTTAGTACAAGGCCCTTATAAAAGGTAGTGGTTTTGTGTGCCAAGTAGATGGCCCTCCTATGTCAAAATAGCCCTGATACAGAAAGAAGGAAGCCTTGAAGCATGAAATATGGACATCTTTAGGGGTGGGCAGATATTAAACTCAAATTTATTTGCCACTTCTTCATTGGCTAGAGAACAGCCCTGCCATCTTATAATGATTCCAAGAGAAACAAATGCCTTAAAAGATGGTATTTATCATTGTCAATATCTGTTTCACCACTTCTCATTGCTTCCAGGCCAATAGATAGAGCCAGGAGTAAGATCAGCTTGAGGAAGAAGTATCAACTCTTTTTTTTTTTGGTTCAAAAATAGTCTATATGCCAAAGAAATAATTGTGCTTGATTGAAGCTATTGAGAAGGCCAAGATGAACAGGAGCTACAGGAGTAGATGCTGGAGATGTCAGACCATAGGGATGGGGCAGAAAATATATGTTGGTTGGAGAAGACTTTGTTGGAAAAGGGACCTCACTCTGACTTGAGATTCAATGCTCTGGCAACCATGCTTGGAGTTTGTTCTATTTTCTTTTGTAATGGACCTGAAATGCTGAATATGGTGATGGCTGATAGCACAGAGAGCATTGAGGAACACCACACTTCAGAAGGAAGTAGGGGGCTATAAACTTTACCATGAAGTTACCTCAACTGCCACCGGGAAGCCAAAGGATATATTTATAGAGAATTTCTGCGTAGCCTGTTGGTACATATTCTACTCTTATGGATTTAGAGAATCCTCTTTCCTCTTGTTATACAGGAATATAAGGAATGGAAGGCAGCCTGTTGTTACAGGAGGAGACTAGCAGCATATGCTTCTTGTCCATTTACTGGCTTTAATGCAATCTTCAGAGACTGTGACACAGAACAGCACATAGGACCAATATATTGATGGCGTTATGTTACCTAAAGTGGATGAACCAATCATGGAGGCTTCTCTACTCACCCCAGTAAGGAACATGAATGCCTTGGCCAAAAGTGGAGTTCAAACACCCTATGCTTGAAGTTTTCAGAGTTTCTGTGGTTAATAACACACCGGAGGCTCATTCAAATATAAAAGGTGAATGTTTTTCATTCATCTTAGGATCATTAAGAAAGAAGCACAATTGTGCCCCCTTTTTTTTGGAGAGAACATATTCCATATTTAGCTTTTTAAAAACAATACATTTATTGGTTGACTCTGAAGACTTCAAAGGTGATTGGGAACATAAGAGTTCTGTAATAGGCCCAAGGCCTATGAACTGCAGTTCTGGTAGGTTATTAGTGGCTTGGACAAGTATGGGATCTCTGAAAAGTCACTACTGGGTTCTGAGCAGAGAGGTTCAATATTTAACAAACTACTGCTAGTGTGGAGATGGTCTCTAGTAGATGCCTGTGTGCCTGGACATGGAACGTCACGTGACTTTATGAACTTGATGATCCTTTAGGACCCAGGCATTTACTTAAGCAAACAGAGCAGGCCCAGGAGCGACCACTGAGTGTGGAGAATGCTTTATTGTTGGCCGGGTGCAAGTAGAATGTGCACATTACAAATTTGGTATCTCACACTTCCTTATTCCTCACTTCCTACTATGTTCATTGTCGTTATGTGACAAAACAAGTGTACCAATGACAGACCAGAGCCTGAATCCCACCAAAGTCTAACTTGGCGAACTAGTGATTTTTATTTAGGTTACTTAGAGAAATATGGGTGAAGGGTTACTTATATGAGCAGAAATGACTCAACGACGGCTGCATCACCAAAGCCCACCCCGGCATGGGTGACAGCTCATAGCTGGGAACGTGGAGCACACTGTATAACCAGCAAGAAGCTCAGTAGGTTGGGGGGTGTCTTTTAAGTGACTCTGGTCTAAAGCTCTTCTAGGCAGCTTGGCTGGTCTTTGCTTCTTCCAGGCATCTGGTCTGGTGTCAGAGTCCTCTTTGTAGTTTTGCTTGTCTGAGAGGGACTCTCAACTTTAATTGCTTACTTTGGCAAGGAAGGCCCTAGAGAATCTGATTGACTTTATGGACTTCCTGAACCTAATTTGAGTCGTTTACTTCCTGCTTAAGGCGCTCCCTTACAGGATGCAATGTTTCCATCTCAGAGGCTAATGTCACACAGCAATTGCACCGACCCCACTCATTCATGCCGACCTGTCACCAGAAGGGAATTTCACACTTGACTAATGAAGGAGAAAAGAATTCTGGCCCGTGTCACCAATGAGTCTGAGTAATATGTCAGTGTGAGTAGGAAATGGACAGCTGCTGCATTAGGGTGCCACTTGGGTGTCACCTAAGGGAAAGTGTGAAGGGAAATCCTCCCTGTGAGCAGAGCTGTAAAGAATGGGCCCATTATCACTTCAAATGGAGGCAAAGATGACTTGAAGGATGAAGATATGCAAATTTTAATAGCAATGTTCCTGAAAGGACTGAAAAGAACCGGACTGGAAATCAATGACAAAGAAGGTCTGAGAGAGGGGTATGTCATCTGAGAAAGGTGGATGTCATGGAACTCTATCAAAAGACCACAGATGATATGCATATTTGGCTTTTATATTAGTGTCCATCTCCCCTCCTCCCCCAGGCCCTCCAAAAGAATCAATGGAGGTGAGGGAAATAGAAAGATGACTCAGCAGTTAAGAACATGTACTGGTTTTAAAAAGGACCTGAGTTTGATTCTTGGTGTCCATGTCACATAAAATAAAAATTTTAAATGCCAGTAAATCTATCAATAGCCAGATGGTATATCCTGTACATGGTCATCAACTTTTATGGGTTATTCCAGTGTTTCTACTATGGACCAAGCAACACAGTGGCCAGGTAGCAGAAATGGAAACTTTTAGGGACTGTGAGGCAAATGCTGAAAGTCAACCAGTCATCATCTGTGGTCCACACTCTGCCTTCAATACAGCATTACCCTTGGGAGATCACCCAGATACTCCATGATAGCCTCAGAGTTCTGGATCTCTTTCATTCTGGAGAGAGCAGTGACTTGGCCTTCTTACCCACAGTGTCTCTGTTATCTCTGTGTTGGGCATGCAGAATGCTTCATCAATTGGTATAATGTCCTGCGGAACACTGCCTTGGATCGATGTACATTATTTATGGCACGAGAGATAAAAATTGGCTCATAATTATGGGCTCCACTGCTTTCATCATGAATTCCATCATCCTGAAACTTTTGGAGTCCTTTGCCACCTCTTGATTTGGATGAAGTGTTTTCCCATAAAGCAGGAGTCAACAAGCTATGACCTGCGGCCCAAATGCAGCCTGCTGCATGTTTGGGAGATGAAGTCTTCCTGGAATACAGCCATGTCCACTTATTTGAGAAAGGAGCATACTTGCTTGGATACTGTAATGGTAGAACTGGGTAGCAGTGAAAGAAACTATGGGGCACAAACCCTACATTTTACCACCCATTGCCTTATGGAAAAGTTTTCAGATCCCTGATATAGGACATGTTCTCTTATTTGCCAAGGGGCTGGGTGACACAATAAGATGTCAAGATGAGTTCATCCCTGAGATGAAAAAATTTGACCAGCACTCAATTCACTTCTCTTCTATCTGTCCTTTTTGGAACATGTTGTGCTTTGTGGCTTTCTTTCTTTCTTTCTTTCTTTCTTTCTTTCTTTCTTTCTTTCTTTCTTTCTTTTCATTTGGTTTGGTGGTTGTTTTTGTAGAAATGGGGACTGAACCTAGGGCCTCACACGTGCTCCAGCAACGTGGGCCTCAGCTCTCTAACTCGGTGACCTCATGAGAACCACTGCAACAGTTGCTTTAAAGCTTTTATCTGGTAATTCCAATTTTAGGTTGTCTTCGAACTGGCATCTGGCTTTTACATGAGAATAGCTTTGCCTCACGCTTTGGATGCTGAGTCATTTTGTGTTTTTCTTTTTTTAAACCCTGAACATTCTGTGTATGTTACAGTGAGACTCCAGGTCGTAGTAAAATCTTTTGGAGAAAGCAGTTTTTTTCTGTTTGTTTTCTGAGCAAGTAATGAGCCTGTCCTGCCGTTTGAGGCAGCAGATTCCAGTGAGATCCAATTTTCAGTCTTGGCTGTTTGGACATGCTTCTCCCTGCAGAGCTTGAGAAGAGGTGTATGTAGCAGTTCACTTCCTAAAGCAGGAGAGGAGCCAGGGGTGCTCTGCACATGCGCATTTGGGGAGAGCTAGGGCTTTGTATTGAATGGATGGGACTAGGGAATCTTTCTTTTCTATTCTCTCCTCTATGCTATTAATTTTGGCTCCCGACAGCATCGTTTATCACTCTTCTATCTACAAGCAAGGGCATTCCCTGTAGTTGGACCTACTATCTTGCCTGCTTTCACAGAGAAACAAAGGGCAAGAGAAAGGATTTCCTCCCCTTGTTGCGTACAAAAAAAGTGCCTATTTTTCTTATTGTATTCAGAAAGATGGGGGTGATCTCCAAGGTTTTAGTTGTTCATCTCACCACAGAAATATGCCACTGTAATTGACCTTGAAGCAGGACCAGGGAGAAAAGAGAGCATCATCGGAGGACCAGCTTCCACTGCACACTGGCTATGCCTGCCTGCTGCCAGTCCGCTGACAGAAAGCTGGACAGAAAAGGGAAACCCTTGAGTTTTGTGACATAGGCCTGCTGAAATTTCCCCTCACATAACTTGTTCTTCTATCAAACAAAGCTCAGCGATAAAGCTTGAGGAAACAGACAAAACTCAGAGAGACTCCATCGTCCTCCAAGACATCGCGTCCCAAGCAACCTATTACCACTAGTTCTTAGAGCCAGGTTCTATTTTGTCAAGTTTAGTCAGAGACAGGTTTACGGCCACGTGGGCCAGATCCAGAAAGACCTACACGCAGTACCTGGCTCCGTAAGTACCCCAAGCCTGCGCTCCCGAGTTCTTCCCACCACACCGGCTGGGAGCTCCTTCGTGTTAGGGTAGAGGTCGTACCTATCATGAAGAAAGGTGCAAAAACCAAGCAAAATGATTAATAGACTGACGCAGACAGTCTAGAAGTTCCTTCACGTTACCGTAGGATTTCCAACTTAACCGGTGTCCACATGAAAAATTAGTGAGGATCTAAAACAGACACTGCCTACCTTTCAGCAGAACCAGGGGCTGCTGAGGGGAGAAGAGATTTCTGGAGGCTAAGTCAGGTGAGCCTGGGGCATGAAATAATGACATTTCCTTTATTAATAGATACCATAGATGGAGTGGTCATTTACAAAGGCCTGACAAGCAGACCCTGTCTTTCAACCACTAGCCATTCCTCGGAAGAGCTAGAATTCTTTATAAAAAGTATTATTATTATTATTATTATTATTATTATTATTATTATTATTATTATTATTATTATCATGAATATGGGTGTTTTGCCTGCCTGTTTGTCTGTGTATCACACTCGTGCCTGGTGCCTACAGAAGGCAGGAAAGAGTACTGGACCCCTAGAGATGGAGCTACAGATGGTTGTAGGTTTCCATGTGGGTGCTGGGAATCAAACCCACGTCCTCCAAAGGATGGATCAGTCAGTGCTCCTAACTAATGAAACTTCTCTCCAGCTCCAAGCTTGAACTCCAGGTTCCTGCACGAGCAGGCCACGGTAAAGAGTAGGCTCTACTGTGAGCAGGAGCTGGGGCTCTGTGCAATAGCCATGGCTGTGTCCAGCCTTGGCCTGGCATCTCACTAGTGCCTATTGCAAATGACAAGGGAAAACGAGGCACCCAGCCAAAGGGGCAAAAAGCACATGCTCGGTGGCAAGCAGGTCTGGGATGTGGGATGTGGTTGTTTCCAGCTGAGGAAGACCTGGGTGTGCTCTCTCTCTGCCTGACCCTAGCTGCATTGACTGCAAAGCAGAAGTCGACACCGATGTGGAAGAGCTGAATGAGGTAGCATGTATCGTGTGCCTCTCTCATCACCAAAGCCTTTCCTCCAAGCTCTAATGAGAGCTCAATTACAGATTATCTTATTTGAAAGAGAGATTTATATCTTCAAATGTTAATTAAACTCTGCTTATAAAGTATTGCATAGTAAACATTCGCAGTTCTCCTTTAATAAACAGATAAGGGTGATTAACAACCAGCATGCATTATTTATGAGTAACATAATGCGCTTCAGAAATTTTGAAGTTCGTTGTCTACAAGTAGGCCTGCTTTCCCTGTCTCCATTTTATTATGTAAATTATTACTGTAATAATCTTTTACCTAGGAATGTTCTAAATGAATAGGCCTGGAATTAATGAAAGTTTCTTTTCATGTTGATTTCTCTTTGTGTCATTCAGTTTTTAAAGTCATCGTAACTTTGATTCATCTTCCTTTATGCCAGCCTCAGAGACAAACATAAACAAACATCTAGTAACTATTGGCTATATTAATTAATGGCGAAGGGCACATGAGTGATTATTTCTAGAGTCAACTCAAATATTAATGTAAGTGGCTGAAACACACACACACACACACACACACACACACACACACACACACACTTCATGTGTCTTTTCAATTCTAATCACTTGGAAAATTTAAATTTACAGGTAGAACTGTTAATTCACAGTAAGATCTGATCACAAGAGAACTTAGCCATGATGAGAAGTCCACTGCTTTCTAGGCCAGCAGCGATGCCACCGGGCCTGGTGCTTTACAATAAAGAGAGAGTGGCAGAGCAAGGCCAGTGGACGGAAGCCGGAACAGCAGGTCATTTATCACTATTTATAACCATTAGGTTTCCTTTCTTTTAGGATGACATATTGTCAAGAAAGATAGTTGTGGGACTTTGCTGAGAAGACAGGGGACCCTGGCCATCAGTGAGACTTCTCATTAGGTGGGCAATCCAGACACTGGAGAAGCAAGAGGACATGAATATTCATGAGCACCAGGCTGCACTCATAGCTCTAGGTACCTTATCTTACACAGCCCTCTCCATTACAACCCTGTGAGGGGCAACTAATACGTGATACCCACTGAGGGCTGAGTTGGGGCCCAGCATTTTACATTCTCAGAGCAATCTATGAGGTACAGGTACCCTACACTTTATAAGTAAGGTTTCAAGGGTTAAATGGCTTCCCTGTGGCCACACAGCTACTCAAAGCAGAAATGGAATTTGAAAGTACGTGGTTGAACTTCAAAACCTGAACCCAAATGTTCCTTTTCTCCCCTTCAAATATAAGCCACATTTTTCTTATGAGAGAAATAAAATATGCTGCTGTCAAAAAAGTAAATCAATGCAGAAAAATTTGCAAAACAAGTATTTATCTGTTTAAATTTTGAATAGGTAATATATTCCCATACCTCAAAAAGCAAAGTTGATTTTTGAATGGTAACCATGGTTATTAATCTGCTGTGACCCACCCGGAGGGCTTTTATACATATGAGGATTTATTTCTCCTTTTTATACTGACACTAGCGTATGCACACCATCTTACAGCTTGCTTTTCCCCATTTAACCATGTGGGTAGAAATCTTTGCAATCAGAGCCTAAAGAACTTTTAATTAATTTTTAATACCTGCATAGTATATTATTTCATTCCTTTCTAAAATCAAGGCTAAAACTTATAGAAGAATGGTCCTTGTTTGATAGGGATTTGACTTGTTTTCAAATTTTGGCTTTTTGACACATTCTGGATAGAATGACTTCTCACATAGCCTGTGTATCTTTACTTTCAACTACTAGCGGGGGGTAGGGGGTGGGGGTGGGGGTGGGGTGTACCCTTAGTAGACACAGCCCTTGACCTTCATGGGCACGTGCCAATTTCTCCTCTCACTGGCAAAGTTTGTGAACCTTTGTTTCTTTATGTCTCTGCAAAGTGCTTTTGGTTTTATTTTATTTTGCCAAACATTTTTGAGTTTTTCCATTCTAATAACAGACTAAAAGTTGAAGGGAGTCTGAATTACTTCTCTTTTTAAAATGATGAAAGAGGCTGAACATGTTTTTCCATGTGGAAGGAACACTCCTTTCTTCAGCACTGGTCTCTTTGCATCCTTTGCTCATGTCCCTTCCTGAGTCAGGGAGTTAGATTTGCCAGTAACCACTCCTAGTTTCTCTCTTCTCTTTTGATATGTCATGCTGTCTCTATGGATTCCTTCTCTCTCTCTCTCTCTCTCTCTCTCTCTCTCTCTCTCTCTCTCTCTCTCTGATCTCTTTCTTACTCACTCTCTCCTCTCTCTCTCTCTTTCTCTTTTTTTCTCTCTCTCTTTCTCTGTATGTGTGTTGGTATATACATATGAATGTTCTGCTTTAATTTATTAAGAAACTTCCAGCTCCCGGTGGGCATGGGTCCACGTGCTGGGCATGGGGTTTGAAAGATGAGGTCCTCAATGCATTCTGAGGAGGATGATTGTGTTCCAGAGCTACACTGAAATGTTCACACCCAAGAGCAGCCTGATCGGGAGAAAACACTTAGCGCAATGTATTAGAAATACCCAAGCCAAGATCGTCCAAGGTGGGGGCAGTCATGCACTGTGTCTGATCTGCAGAACAACAGTGACTGCACAACCATCAAAGGACCATACTGAGAGCCCCAAAACACAATGCTGGTCTTTCCCAGAAATAAAGAAACCCTGTAATGTAGATAGTCCATGCCCTACTGCCACAGGACCACGGGACCGCGCTCCAGTGATCTCCCAGGCACTCAGTCTACTGCCATTGCCTCTGCTGCTGCTGTTATTCTGGCTGTGGCCCAGCACAGTGCTGGCCAAGGAGATGGCATTTGAAGAGAGAGTGCTCTTCAGGTTGAGCCCAAGCAAGGACTATACCATCTATGCTGCAGGCCTCAAGGAGGCATGAATCAACAGAGCCACAATTCCCTGGGACAAGAAGCTGAGCTGGGCCAACATCAATAGTTCCTGTAAGCTACTCAATGAATACTTTGAGGAGCCTCCACTTGCCACCTGCTTGATGGCCCACAAGATCCAGTACCCACAGGAGTAGGAGGCCATCCAGGCCTTGACAGGCAGCAACACTCTGGCGAATTGAATGGGAGCAGAAGATCTGGCTCTGAGGACACAGAAGCAGGAGAGCTAACCCTGAGGACACAAGAACAGGAGAGCTGGATCTGAGGATGCAGGAGCAGGCGAGCCAGCCCTAGGGACATGGGAACCTGAGAGCTGACCCTGCCTTGAGGACAAAGAAGCTGGAGAGCCAGCCCTACCATGAGGACACAGAAGTGGGAGAACCAGCCCCATCCTGAGGACATGAAAGTGGATGAGCCAGCCCTGCCCTGAGGACACAGGAGCAGGAGAGCAGGCCCTGCCCTGATGACATGGGAGCAGGAGAGTGGACCCTGACCTGAGGACAAGGTAGTGGGTCCTGATCCACGGCTCTGAGTGGATCTCACCTGAACATCTACCCCATGTATGACCTGCTGGAACACATGAAGTGGCCGGACCTGCAGATCCAAAGATGAAGAATCTCCTTGACACACAGCAACAACGGGATATCTGACAGCAGTCCCAGTGAGGATTTGATAATGATAGTGTAGGCCTCCAACCAGACCCATGACTCGTAGCAATGAACATTTGAAAGTAAACATAAGTGGACAAAAGGCTATACTGTGTGATACACTACAGCTTCTGTGACAAGACTGCTTGTTTTTCTGTTTGTTCATTTTAATGGGGGGAGGAGAGGGATTTTGGTGCATGACGTGTAAATCATAGACAGTCAATAAAAGTAATAAAAAAAGAAAAGAAAAGAAAGAAAGAAAGAAAAAAAAGAAAAAAAGAGAAACTTCCATACCAATTCTCACAGTGGGTACACAAGTTTATACTCTCACCAACAACAAATAGGAATTCTTCTTTCACCATCATCTGGCCAACATTTGTTGTCATTTATATTCTTTTTTTAAAAATTCACTGTACATCCTGTGAGTAGTCTCCACTGTCCTCTCCTCCAAACCCACCCCAACCCTTTTTCTTCCCTTATCCCCTTTCTCCCTAACACTCAGAAAATGGGAGCCCCCCCCCACTAACCACCCAAACACATAAAGCCACATCAGGATTGAGCACATCCTCTTCCACTGAGGCCAGGCAAGTCAGTCCTGCTGACAGGAAGTAATAAAAAAAAGCAGGCAATAGAGTCCATGTTAGAGATAGCCCTTGTTCCTCTTGATAGGGGACCCATATGAAGACTAAAGTGCCCATCTTAGGTCCAGTCCATGCAAGGTCTTGGGTTGGAGCTTCAGTCTTTGCAAGCCCCGCTGAGCCCAGGTTAGTTGACTCTGTTGGTTTTCTTGTGGAGTTCTTGTCACCTCTGGGTCCTTCTAGCCTTACCCTGACCCTTCCAAAGGTTCCCTGTGCTCTGCCTAATGTTGGCTGTGAGTCTCAGCATCTGTTTTGATCTGCTGCTTGGTAGAGCCTTTCAGAGGAGAGCTATGTTAGGCTCCTGTCTTCAAGTATAGCAGAGTACTGTTAATAGTGTCAGGGGCTGGCTCTCTCCAATGTGGGAGGTCTCAGGTTGAGCCATCTCCTCAATCTCTGCTCTATCTTTATCCCTGCACATCTTGTAGGCAAGGTAAAGAAAGCATCTTCAACACTAGTCTAACTGGATGTCTACATGTATGAAAATGCAAATATATCCATATTTATCACCCTGCACAAAACTCAAGTCCCAGAACTTGGCAGAGAAATGCAGATCCCTGTAAATTGAAGGCCAGACTAGTCTACAAAGAGAGTCCAGGATAGCTAAGGCTACACAAAGAAACCCTATTTTGAAAGACCAAAAACAAAAACAAGTGTATCAAAGACCTCAACATAAAACGATAAACACTATGTGTATTAAAAGAGAAAGTAGGGAAGAGCCTTGAATTCATTGGCATAAGAAACAACTTCCTGAACCAACAGCTCAGGTTCTAAGATCAAAAATTAATAAAAGGGACCTCGTGAAACTGAAACTCATCTGTAAGGCAAGGGACACTGTCAACAGAACAAAACATCAAAAAGATCTTCACCAACCCTACATCTAACAAAAGGCTAATAGCCAACATATATAAAGAACTCAAGAAATTAAACACCAACAAACAAAATAATCCAATAAAAATTAAGAATCCAATTACAGAGCTAAACAGAGAGTTCTCAACAAAGGAATCTCAAATAACCAAGAAGCACTTAAAGAAATGCTAGAAGTCCGTAGTTATCAGGGAAATGCAAATTGAAAGGAAATTCCATCTTGTCAGAGTGTCTAAGATCAAAAACTCAAGTGACAGCACATGCCGGGCAAGGATATGGAGAAAGGAGAGCACTCTGTCATTGCTGGAGGGAGTGCAAATTGTAGAGCCACTTTGGAGTTTCTGAGAAAACTGGGAGTAGTAATAATAAATCAATATGACTGTGGCTATATGGAATCTTAAATAGTTTTAACTTGCACTTTCTTGATGGCTGAAGATGTGAAACCTTTTTTCCCCCAAACACCAAGTTTTATGAAAGAATCCATTATAATAGAATACTTACTAAAACTATATGAAGTTCTTTAATAGGTAAAATTTACCTATTAGATGTCATTGCCTCTCGGTTGTTACTGGCAAAGAAGAGACATGTAGGAGTCTACTGGGGCACTGAAATATCCAATGACTTCATCATGGCCATACTTAAATAAACTATTTATAGAAATAAACACTTGATATTTGTACATATTACTACAAGTAAATCATAACCTTCCAGACCATAGAAATTTTTCCCTGTGGTAAGTACTATGGTAATATATATCCTTATGCACAGATCATAGCTAGCATATCTGCATATACAAATGGAAAGGCAGCACAGCACAGTATGGTGGTAACATGAGCCAACCATGAGGTTAGGTTTCATTGACATAAATTCTACTTCTGCAATTGGTAGCTGCCCAGATGACTACCAGATTAACTTAGCTTGTATTGCTGCTAATCTCATCACCAAAATGGCAATAAAATACCTACCTAATATGGCTCGATGGGATTCAACTGCCCTGATGTATGTAAGACACTAGGAAGTATCACCTGCATATTTTGAAAGTTATTGATAAATGGCATAAAAGTTGTTTACAGAAAGGTTTATATTAGTTTATATTTCAACTACCTGGTTTTAAAGCCCTTTAAAAATATTTACTGGCATTAGTGTTTCATCTTTTGAGAACTGTGTGCTCAGTTTGTTGGTCCTTTTATGAATAGACAGTTGTATTATTTTGATGTATAAATGTTACAGTTCTTTTTTTATTTCAGTTATTAGCCTCTTATATGAAGCATCACTGGCAAAGATCTGCTCCCATTCTTAGGCAATCTCTTCACTATTTAAATAGCTTCCTTTGCTGTACAGAAGCCCTTAAATCCCAGGTGATCTCACTTGTCAGGTCCTGAGGTCCTGTTCAGAAAGCTTTTCTGTATGCTTACATCTTGTCATGTTTTTTTTTCTTCAAGTAGTTTCAATGTTCTATACTTTAGTTTGAGATCTGTGATCTACTATAAAATGATCTTTGTGAGAGTGAGAGATATGGATTTAATTCCACTCTCCTCCAGGTGGCTACCCAATTTTTCCAGCGTTATTTGTTAAGTAGGCTTCTCCTGTGTGTACTTTTGACACTTTTGTCAAAACTTAGGTGGCCACAACAGTGTGCGCTTCTTTACATGCCTTCATGTCCATTTGTTTGCTGGTGCCATGCTGGCTTTGTCGCTATGGCTCTGTAGACTCTTTGTCTATTTGTGTCTTTTTCTTTCCACATAAACTGTAGGCTTGTTTCCTCTAATTTTGTGAAGAATTTTATTGGAATTTTTATGAAGAATGTATTGAATCTTTAGGTTATCTCTGGTAATACAACCATTTTTCACAATATTATTTCTCATGATCCAGGAGTCTGGATTGGTCTGATAGGTCTTCTTAAGGTCTGGGATCTCCTTCCATTTCTTCATTCAGTATCTTAATGTTTTCATAGTAGAAGTCTTAATCTCGTTTGTTAGGTTTGTTCTGAGTTGTTTTTTTAAAAACTACTGTGAATGGTATGTTTTTCCAATTCTTTTTCTTAGCTAGTTTATTATTAACATATAAAAGCCTGTTGATTACCATATGTTGATTTTTGCATCCCACAACTTTACTGAAATTATCAGATTTAAAGGTTTTCTGATAGAGTCCATAGAGTCTACTAAGACTAGAATCATGCCACCTATAAATAAATATAATTAGACTTCTTTCCTATAAATATCCCTTTTTTACATTTGTATTTCCCTATTGCTCTAATTAACATTTTAAACACTATATTGAGTAAGAGAAGAAAAAGGTATTCTTTTTTTGTCCAGTTTTAGAAGAAATGCTCTAATTTTCCTCATTTAGTGAAATGTGACCATAGGTCTGACATATATGTTCTTCATTATATAGTAACCTGTTCAATCTATTCTGAATTTTTATTATAAAAAAGTTGAACACTATCAAATGTCTTTTCTGCATCAAAATAATCTATTTTGTTTTGGGTTTTTGTTTGTTTGCTTATTTGTTTTGTTTTTCAAGACAGGGTTTCTCTGTGTAGCCTTGGCTGTCCTAGACTCACTTTGTAGACCAGGCTGGCCTGGTACTCACAGTGATCCACCTGCCTCTGCCTCCTGAGTGCTGGGATTAAAGGTGTGCACCACCACTGCCCAGCCAAAATGATCATCTTATTTGTTATAAGTTTATTTGTTTGGTATATTACATTTACTGTATAAGTGATGTTGTTATTTCTTCAGATGAGGGGATGCAAGGAAAGCCACTACCAAGGTACCCCTTTCTAAACTCTTGCTGGTTGGTTCAACTCAGCTGTTCTAGCCCAAACTCTTCTCCTAGCTGACTGATCCAAACTGGCTTCTTTTGGTTTCTGACTGAATTACTCTGCCTGGCCTCAAACTAATTTTGGCAATACCTTTTAATCTTCTGGATCCTTCTCATTCTCTGGCTCATCTGTCTTCATCTGTGTCTAGCTTGTTTGCTCTGCAACCTGTCTTTGTCCCATTATAAACTTTGCAGTAAAAAACGACAAACAAACAAGCTCTTTTCTTTCCTTTACTGTCTCTTAAATTTCTTTTTAATTTTAACTTGTTTACTTTACATCCCAACTGTAGCTCCCTCCCTCATCACCTCCCAATTGATCCCACCCTCCCTCCCACATACCTCTTCCTCTCTCCTCTAGTCCTCAGAAAGGGGAGTCCTCCTCCCCTAACATCTGACCTTAGCCTATCGAATCCCATCTGAACTGCCTGTATCCTCTTCCTCTGTAGCCTGGCAAGGCTGCACTGCCAGGGGGAAGTAATCAACGTGTGGGAGCCAGAGTCCATGTCAGAAGTAGTCCCTACTTCTGTTATGGGACTCAAAAGGGGACTGTGCTAATGCACTACATCTGAGGAGAGTTCTAGGTCCACCCCATGTGTGGCCCTTGGTTGGTGCATCAGCCTCTGCAGCATCCCCTTCATCTGCCCGGATTTGTTGGCTTCACTGGTCTCCTGGTGGAGCTGCTGACCCCTCCAGGTCCCTCTGTTCCACAGATGTCCCTCAACTGAAGAATGGATAATGAAACTGTGGTACAATTACATAGTGGACTACTACTCAGCTACTAAAAGCAAGGAAGTCAAGAAGTTTGGAGGCAAATTGATGGAACGAGAAATGATCATCCTGAGTGAGATAACACAAACACAGAAAGGCACACATGACATAAACTCACTTCTAAGTGGATATTAGCCAGGTAATATAGGATAACCACACTACAATGCACAGACCTAAAGACACTAAATAACAAGGAGGATCCTAGGGAGGATGCTTAATTCTCAATCATCAGAAGGACAAGTAGAACAGACACCAGAAGCAGTTGAAGAGAAGGAACAGGAAGGGAGCCTACCAAAGAGGTCCTCTGAAAGACTCCACCCAGCAAGAGATCCAAGCAGATGCTGAGACACACAGCCAAACTCCGGGGTGGAGCACAGGGTGTTCCTCACTGCTCTTAAATAGCCTTTCTTTCCTGTCCTGTTCTTGTGAGAGTTGGGAATATACCATCTTTGACTCATTCTGTCAGATCTTTCTCTTATTTATCACTTTGTCTGGCCCTCAATTAGACATTACTTTCAAACATGGCTGCTTCCTTCTCTACACTAACTTTACCTTTACTGTTTGGGATCGAAGGGGTGTACAAAGAGTATGTATCTGCATTTTAGGCAGATCATATAGACTAGAAGGCTTTTGGATCGCAGAGTAGCCATGTTGCTGGATTAAAATTCCTCTACATTACTGATTTTCATCTGTTGAGCCAAACTTCTTTCATCAATCCTGTTTACCATGACTTACGATATCAGTTTTTAAGAGATGAGACAGGGTTTCTTTTTGTAACCTTGGCTCTCCTAGACTCACCTTGTAGACCAGGCTGGCCTGAAACTCATAGAAATCCTCCTGCCTCTGCCTCCCTGTGTGCTGGGATTAAAGGCATGCACCACCACACCTGGCAACATATAATATTCTTAATGTGAATTCATTTTGCAAATATTTTCTTGAAGGTTTTTACATCTATATTCATCAGAATAATTGGTTTGTAGTTTTATTTTATTTGGAGGGAACTTCATTTTGTTTGGGGTATTATGGTAATACTGGTTTCATAGAATGAAGTTAGTGATATACATTCCTTTTTATTTTGTAGAAAAGTTTGAGAAGTCTTTGTGCTATACTTTTAAAGTCTTTAGAAATTGGCCAGATATAGTGGTGCATACCTTTACTCCCAGCACTCAAGAGGCAGTGGCAGAAATATTTCTGTGAGTTCAAGGCCATCCTGGTCTACATAGTAAGTTCCAGATCAATCAGAACTATACAATAAGATCTCTCTTAAAGAAATGGTTTTAAGAATTGGTTTGAGTTTATGGAGAGATCTTACTGCTTTAATCTCATGGCTTGTTATTGGACTTTTAAAATTGTTTATATCTTTTGATTTTAATTTTGGTAGAAACGTGTATGATGGCTGCCTATTCTTAGTTGTCAACTGAACTATATCTGGAAGTAACTAAAATTCAAAAATGGATGGAATACAACTGAGAGCTTTCCCCCCTCATTATTTTGAAGTAGGAACATCCACTTGTAATCTTGATTTTGAGGTGGAAAGACACACCCTTAACCTGGGCCACGCCTTCTTCTGGAAGCCTATATAAGGACATGGAAGCAGGAAGCCTGTATAAGGACATGGAAGCAGGCAGCCTGTATAAGGACATGGAAGCAGGCAGCCTGTATAAGGACATGGAAGCAGGCAGCCTGTATAAAGACACGGAAGCAGGCAGCATGTGCTCTTTGCCTGCTTGTCCTTGCCTTGTCAGTAAGTGCATCTCTTCGCTGGCATGAGAACCTACGCCTTCAGGTTCCAGTATCTAGTGAAGACCAACTAAGACATCTAACCTCACGGACTGAGTAACTTGGACTTTCTATCCATAGCCAGCTTCGTGTGTGTGTGTGTGTGTGTGTGTGTGTGTGTGTGTGTGTGTGTGTGTGTGTGCGCGCGCACACACGCGTGTGTGCTTGTGTTAAAAGTTTGAGGTGCATCATCAAACTTACTTATTTGAGATTTCCGATACTTTAATGTGAGCACCTACAGTTGTTAACTCTTCTCCTGGAACTGCTTTAGGCTGTCATGCAGAGGACCTGGGGAACTGTGCTCTCAGTTCTCACTTGTTTCTATGCATTTTTACTTCCCTATCTGATGTCTGCAGTGCTTCAGTGACCTACTATTAATTCAAAAGCATTTGTGTAGGCTACTCATTTGTGTAGGTTTTAGGTGTTCTCTTGTTAAGTCCTAGTTTTATTCCATTGTCATTTGATAAGGTACAATGATTATTTAAATTTTTCTTCTTGTATTTTTAAGGCTTTTTTTTTTGTGGTCTATAATGGGCTCAGTTTTAGAGAAGGCTCCACGAACTGCTAAGAGGAATTTCTATGTGTTGACTAGAATAGACTATAGGTATTTATTAAATCTGGTTGACCTGTAGTATAATTTTCACTCTGAAGTTTGCTTCCCAATTTTTTTTTTTGTTTTGAAAATCTACCACAAAAGTGGAATATTAAAGCTTTTCGCTACTACACTGCCAGGATCGAAGAGAACTTTTTATCTTTAATGTTTGTTTTATGAAACTAGGACCCTAAAAATACTATGCATAAAAATTTACAATTTCTATATTCTCTTGATAATTTGCTCCCTGGATTAATATGTAGTGGCCTTCCTGATTTCCTATGAGTAGTATTGGTTTGAAGTCTACATGATGGGATATGAGAATATCTATGCGAGATTGTTTATTACTTCTGCTTGCTTGGTAAATTGATTGCTACCCTTTGGTTCTCATTGCTGTGGTTGCCTGTGCTATCTGTCTCTGGTTCTTGGTGACAGCATATAGTTCCCAATCCAGTCTCTTAATCTGCACTTATAAAATGGTGAATTAGACTCATTTGCATTTAAGGCCATTAATGAGAGGGCTTTAATATTTCCTGTGTTTTCCCTGGTTGTTGCTCTGGTTGATTGAATTGATAGTTCTATTCCTCTTCCTCTGTTATTATTAGAGGTCGGCTGATATGCTGTACATGGTAGTATTTGTACGTGGTGGGTTCCTTTCTAGCTGTCCTCTGATCACCTGTTCCCCATCAAAACCTATCATTTTCTGTGTTCTTAGGGATGAGTCTTTCTTCTTCTTTTGTGTGTAGTATATGTTAAAGAATTTTGTGCAGTGTTGGATTGTTATAAATTGCCTTAATGTTTTTGCTTTGAAATGTTCTTGCTTCTCCAGGAACATTAAGAGACAACATTGCTGGATAAAGTAGTCTTAGTAGCTAGTTATTTATTTACTTCCTGGGCATAAAATATGTAATTACTTATTATAATAAAAAAATAGTTTGAGGGATATTAGGGTGAGCAATGAAAGATCTGATATTTCTTTCTTAGCATGTAAGTTAATGTTTTCTCTCTCTTTTTAAAAAAGGAAATATCACATTGAATTTAAAGAAAAACAACCTGAAAGCAACTGCAAGAACAACAGGCAAAGCAGCCCCTGAAGAGGGCAAGGTGGTTACGCTGACTAGAGAGCTGGAGAAAAGGAGCATGTCATTTAGCTGGAGAGGTTGTGTGTTACTTACAAATGAACTTTTTTGAGGGTGGAGGGATCCGTGGGTCATTTCTGGCTATCAGAACGCATGTGAGCTTCTCTCTGTGAGTGTCCTGCAGATATCAAGAGGTAAAGTCTCCACTTTCCCACACAGGTTCATCTTCTGTCTCAGCCAACACTCAATGTAGGGGCAACTAGAACAGCACCGTCTCCTGCATGAAGAGCGTGGGGATGTTCTGTGTTGCTGATTGATATATCTCTTCACACACGTCTCTTCATCCACCTCTATCATCTTCACAGTTTCTTCTACATCTTCCAGGATCATATTTAAGTGTTGATCACAAGCATGTAATCTACCTCAAATCTCTTGATCATTTCTCATCTCCACATAAATTTGCTCATCCAAACTGAGCCTGATGAGATCCAGGGAATCCGCTATAGTAGTGGTAATCTGTTGCTGATCTACATCGTCCACCATGTTTTCTGTTTCTTCTCTTAAGACTTTGAGTATTGTGTCTTTATTTTATGTATTTGATATATTTGCTATGTTGTCATGGGAAGGTTCTCTGGCTTTGTCTGTTTGGGGTTCTCAGTGCCTCGTGCGTTTGGATGTGCATTTCTTTATCTAGGCTTGGGAAATTCTTGACTATGATATCACTGAATAACTTATCTAAATCTCCTTATTTTACCTGTGAATTCTTAGTTTGGGCTCTGGAATATTTCCCAGAGCTCTTGGAAGTTTTCCTACTGTTCATTATTTTCTTAAATATATAGATGTATCAATGTACAACTGTCTCAACCTTGTCCTCCATCTCTGGAATTCATCCTTAATCTTGATTTTATGTTTTGATCATATTTTCCATTGTGCTTTTAAACTGGTAGGTTATTTTATTTTCAAAACTTCTGTTTGATTTTTTTTTTGGAACTGTAATTTACTTCACATGTTTCCCCTTTATACTTTAATTTTTTTCTTTCGTGTTAGCGACAGTTCCATTCACTTTACTAATGTTCTCATCTGAGACTCACGTTCATGTCCTCATTTCCTGTATCTTCTTATTTGACTACTTCATATGATCATCAGACTTTGATAGATGCTTAATTCTGAACTCTTTTTCTGACATCTCAGCTATCCCATTGTCTCTGCTTTCTATCACTGAGAAGTCATGAGCTAGTCAAGGTCGCACAGTGGACTGATGCCTCCTGCATTTTGCATTCCTTTTCTGTGTTTTATACATGTACAGGGGTAGATGTGTCCTCCAGTTTTGCCCCTTCCGCTCCACTGTTTCTGTTTCATTTATTTTATATGAGTCATCCTTGGGAGTTGAGTTGACTTATATTTATGATCTGGAAACCGAAATGCAAGAACAAATGTAATGATTTGATAGCATTCCTAATGTTGACTTCAGAGTACTGGTTGGGGGAAGTATGAAATATCAATAAGTAAAGTGAGTAGAATGTAGGGAATGGAGAAAGTAGAAGCAAAGTAAGAATAAGAAGGAAAGTGTATGGCTTAGGAATTCCAAAGTATATAGAAAAATATTTAATATTAGTGTAAAGAAAGGAAGGCTTAACAGCCATTTCCATCCACAGACAAGTTTTTGTTGTTGTTTGTTTTGTTTAATTTTGTTTTAAGTAATGGAACAATCAAAGTACAAAAATGTAAATAATAGACCTGGGGCACAGACAGCAGAGCACTATAACCACCTTCTGGAGGAGACCTGCCAGGCCCCAAGAGGATCCAGGTTACACCCTCCTGCCAGCCCCCTGCCTGATGGGTCCATCTGGGGCACATTCAGCAGATGTGAGTTGCATACTGTCTCCCAGCACCATCACTTGTCTTCATGAAGAGTCCTGAATGGCCCCATGAACATCCAACTTAGCCCACTTCCCACCAGTTCCCTACCTGTGTAAATAGCCTATGGCACAGCCAGCAAAGGTGAGTGTTATCTGTCCCATTAGCTCCGCTGTCAGTCCCCCAGTGCTGCTTCCCTTCTGGAGGAGGCCTGTGGGACACCAGAAACATTCAGGTCTATTCAGGGCATAGGCAGCAGAGGTAAGCAGCAGACTGTTCCCTGAGCCCCATTGCCTCTGCCTGACTCCCCAGTGAGTCCTGCTGGCATTAGAAACTTCAAGACAACACAAGAAACAATGAAATGGCTAAAGGCCAGTGTAAGACTACAATAAACAAGAACCAGAGCAATATGGTACCACCATAACCCAGCTATCCTATAGCAACAGGCCCTGGATGTCCTAACATATGCAAAGCACCAGAAGATGACCTTAAATCCAATCTTATAAAGATGATAGAGGCCTTTAAAGAGAAAATAAATAAATCCCTTAAAGAAATACAGGGAAATATAATAAAATAGGTGAAATAAATGAATAAAAAAAGTTCAAGGCCTTACAATGGAAATAGAAGAAATAAAGAAAACACAGACTGAGGGAATCCAGGAGACGGGAAACTTAGGGAAGAGAACAGGAACTACAGACATAAGCATCATCAACAGAATACAAGAGATTGAAGAGACACTCTCAGGTGTGGAAGACACAATTGAAGAAATCCAAACATTGGACAAATAAACTGTTTAATCTAAAAAGTTCCTAACACAGAACATTCAAGAAATGCGGGCCCCTATGAGAAGAACAAATCTAAAAATAATAGGAACAGAAAAAGAAGACTCTCAGTTCCAAGGCCCAGAAAATATTTTCAACAAAATCATAGAAGAAAACATCCTCGACCTATATAAAGGGATGGCTGTAAGTACACAAGAAGCTCACATAACACCAAATAGACTGTACCAGAAGAAAATCCTCCTGTCACACAATAATCAAAACACTAAATGTATAGAACAGGGAAGAATATTAAAAGCAGCAAGGGAAAAGGGCCAAGTAACAAATAAAAGCAGACTTATTAGAATAGCATCCCATTTCTTAACAGATTCTAAAAGCCAGAAGGGCCTAGGACAATGCATTGAAGACTCTAAGAGGGCCACAGATGTCACACCTGACTACTATACACAGGAAAACTTTTAATCACCATAGATGGAGAATACAAGATTTTCTACTACAAAACCAAATTTAAACAATATCTATCCACAGATAAAGCACTACAGAAGACACTAGAAGGAAAACTCCAATCCAAGGAGGTTAACAACACTCAAGAAAACACATGGGAAATAAATAACCTCACACCAGGAAAACTAAAAGAAAGGTAACAAGGGTAACAGTCAGATAGAAAGACAGACAGACAGACAGACAGACAGACACACACACACACACACACACACACACACACACACTACTACCATCAAAATAACAGGAATTAATGGTCATTGGTCATTAATATCTCTTAACATCATGTACTAAATTCCCCAATAAAAAGACACAGACTAACAGAATGTATATGAAAACAGAATCTATCATTCTGCTGTATAAAAGAAACACACCTCTGCAACAAACATAGACATTATCCCAGAGTAAAGGACTAGAAAAAGGTTTCCAAGCAAATGAACTCAAGAAGCAAGCTGGAGTAGCCAATTGAATATCTAATAGAATATACTTTCAACCAAAATTAATCCAAAGAGATAGGGAAGGACACTTTATACTCATCAAAGGAAAAATCCACCAAGATAACTTCCTGATTCTGAACATGTATGTCCCAAATGTGAGGGTAGGTACATTCATGAAAGAAACATTAATCAAACTTAAATCACACATCAAAACCCACACATTAATAGAGGGAGGCTTTGTTACCTCTCTCTCCCCAATTGGCAGCTAATCGAGACAGAAACTAAATGGAGAAACAGTGTAACTAACTAATGTTATAAATCAAATGGACCTAACAGATATCTTCAGGACATTCCATGCTAATACAAAAGAACATACCTCATTCTCAGCATCTCAAGGAACCTTTTTGAAAATTGAGCCCATAGTTGGTCACAAAGCAAGCTTCAACAGATACAAGACAACTGAAATAACTCCTTATATCATATCAGACCACTATGGACTAAAGCTAGACCTCAACAACAACATAAAGCTTGCAAACTCATGGAAACTGAACAACTCTCTACTTCATGACCACTGAGTCAGGTAGGAAATAGAGAAATTAAAGACTTTCTAGAATTTCATGAAAATGAAGAACAACTTACAAAAACTTATGGGATACAATGAATATGTGCTAAGAGGAAAGTCCATAGCAGTAAGTGGCTTCATAAAGAAATTGGAGAGATCACATACTAGCAATTTAAAAGTACATTTGGAAGCTCTAGAACAAAAAGAAGGAAATACACACAAGTGGAGTAGACTGCAGGAAATAATCAAACTCAGGGGTGAAATCAATACATTAGAAACAAAGTGAACAGTATAAAGAACCAATAAGAGCAAGTTCTTTGATAAAATCAGCAAGATAGAGAAATCCTTAGCAAAACTAACTAAAAGGCAGAGAGAACATCCAAATTGTCAAAATCATAAATGAAAAGGGGACATAACAACAGACACTGATGAAATTCAAAGAATCATTAGGTCTTACCTTAAAAGCCTGTACTCCACAAAGTTGGAAAATCTGAACAAAATGGACAATTTTGATATATAACACTTACCAAAGTTAAATTAGGATCAGGTAAACAGTTTAAATAGTTCTATAACCCCTAAGGAAATAGAAAGAGTCATAATAAGTCTCCCAAGCCAAAAAAAAAAAAAAAAAAAAAAAAAAAAAAAAAAAAAAAGGCCAGGGCCAGTTTTAGCACAGAATTCTACCAAACTTTCAAAGAAGGGTGAATGCCAATAATCCTCAGCCTAGCCTACAAAATGGAAACAGAAGAAACATTACCTGCCATTCCCCAAGACCAGAATTCTATGAGGCCATAGTCACCCTGATACCTAAACTATGCAAAAACTCAACAAAGAAAGAGAATTTCAAACCAATTTCTTTTATGGAAATCAATGCAAAAATACTCAATAAAATTCTTGTAAACCAAATCCAAGAACATAATAAAAACATCATCCATCATGATATAGTAGGCTTCATCCTTAAAATACAGGAATGGCCCAATATATGAAAATCCATCAATGTAATCTGCTATATAAATAGACTAAAAGTAAAAAAAAACATATGATCATCTCATTAAATGCAAAAATGCCTGAGAAAAAATACACATCCCTTTATGATAAAAGTCTTGGCGAGATCAGTAGTTCAAGGTGCATACCTAGACACAATAAAGGCAATATACAGCAAGACAATTGCTAACATAAAATTAAATGGATACTTAAAGCAATTCCACTAAAATAAGGGACAAGACAAGGCTGCCCACTCTCTCCATATCTACCCAATACAGTATTTGAAGGGCTAGCTAGAACAATAAGACAACTAAAAGAGATCAAGGGGATACAAATTGGAAAGGAAGAAGTCAAAGTATCACTATTTGTAAATGATATGATTGTATACATAAGTGACCTTCAAAATTCTATCAGAGAACTCCTACAGATGACAAACAACTTCATCAATGTGGTTGGATACAAATTAACTAAAAAAACAAAATAGTAGCCTTCCTTTATACAATCAATAAATGGGCTGAGAAAGAAACTAGGGAAATACCACCTTTCACAACAGCCACAAATTACATAAAATATGTTGATAAAACTCTAAGCAAGCAAGGGAAAGACCTTCAAGTCTCTGACAAGAGATTTGACAAGAACTGCAAGTCTCTGAAAAAACAGATTGAAGAAGGAGACATCAGAAGATAGATAGATCTCCCATGCTCATAGCTTGGAAGGGTTAACATAATAAAAGTGGCCATCTTACCAAAAACAATCTACAGATTCAATGAAATTTCCATCAAAATCTGACCACAATTCTTTGCCAACTTTATAAGAGCAATTCTCAACTTTATATAGAAAAATTAAAAATCCAGGATAGGTAAAATAATCCTGTACAATGAAGAACTTTTGGAGGTATCACCATATCTGATTCCAAGCCATACTACAGAGCAATAGTAATAAAAACTACATGATACTTGCATAAAAACAGACAAGTTGATCTATGAAATAAAATCTAAGACCCAGAAATAAACCCATTTACCTGTAAACACCTGACTTTTGACAAAGAACCAAAAACTATACAATGTAAAAAGAAAGCATCTTCAACAAACTGTGCTTGTCTAACTGGATGTCTATGTGTAGAAGAATGCAAATAGATCCATATTTATAACTCTGCACAAAACGCAAGTTCACATGAGTCAAAAACCTCAACATAAAAGCTACTAACTAAATCTACTAAACTAATAAAGCTACTAACTAAAGCAACATTAAATCTAATAGCAGAGAAAGTGGGGACTAGCCTTGAATGCCTTGGTAGGAGGCAACTTTCTGAAAAGAACAACAGTTCAGGCTCTAAGATCAACAATTAATAAATGGGACTTCATGAAACTAAAAAGCTTCTGTAAGGCAGAGGACACTGTTAACAGAACAAAAAAGTACCCTGAAGATTGAGAAAAGATCTTCATCAGTGCTAAAAGGAATTCTTTCCCTAGGGGACACTGGTAATGGTCACATTTTGTCCCACTCTGTATGCATAGCCTTGCTATCTATCAGGACTTAGAAATATAGCAGGAAGAAGGAAAGTCAGATCAGCTAAACACATAAAGAAGCTTTTATTAATTTTACAACTGTGTTATTTGCTTGTTTTTGTCAGCACGGTGAAGTATGTATTCAGTTACAACCCTGCTCTACAGGTTGATTCATTGCCTTTAGCCCTGAAAGCAGCCCCTAAAACATTCGGTTGTCATTTGTCAGAGATTACTAGAAGTCCTTTATTTTCCAGGTAAAGAAAAGAGCGATGGCTTAGAATGCAGACACTGGAGACAGTTACAGTGGGTGACATGAGGTGGGGGCTGACTGGGAAACAGCTCACTAAGAAACATATCTGCATTCCCAGAGGAAGCCACAGACCAAGGAGCTTCTACTTCCTGTTTTAGAACTCCCTGGGGACCCTGAGCAGCTACAAAAGGGGTATAAATCCCACCTACACACATTGTAGGCCAAGTGTAGGTATCCACATGACATCACAGGCAAGCCCAGACCTCCACCGTTCTTCGCATGGTGCTTAACCTGGAGGGGGCAGTCTGGAGCACACTTCCCCTTCCACCAGCAGAGCTCCAGCCAATGGCTTCAGTTCTTATCATGGTGGGCAGAAAACCTGCAGACCTCTGGATCCACAAAGTCCCGAAAGAACATAAGATAGTGGTTGCTTTAATTGGTTAGGATTTGGGGTAAAGCAGTATAAAACTAATAAAGTAGAAATTATGACAGTGTCATTAGAAAAAAATTATTGCAGATTTCGGGTGGTGGAAATGGGGGTTGGATATAGTAGTGAACCTAGGCAGACCTTAGTCAAGAGGGAGGCGTGAGGAAGGCTCTCCTGGCATAGGGAGGAGAGTAAGCAGGCTATGGAAGAGGGACAGGAAGAGAAGCTTCTGAGCTTGTCAGAGGGATATGGTGACTTTGGGGCTGCAGGGTAGAAATGCATCTCAGAAGTGCGATTGGCCAACAGCAGGATGGCATGGCATCAGAGAGGCTCCCTGCTAGTGACTATTATATATTGCTACCTAAGGTTCTAAAGTGAAGGCCCTGCTTCCGTTTTTCTTCAGGACCCATGCTATCTACTGGACTGTGTCAAACCATCAGGTTCACTGTACAGCCTGAAGCCTAATGTGCCTTCTCTGGTTGTGGCATCCTAAGCTGTGGCTTAAATCTATCTCAGCAGCTGATGTTCTCCTGGTCACAGATGGAACCTGAAGCCATGATACGGGTGCTGGACAACACTCACTGTTGGAAGAACAGGACCGTGTGGTACTGTGAGCAGAAGGGTGCGAAGTAGAGTGTGTCAGGGATGGGGATATGACTGTGGAGCCTAAGCAGTTAGGGTTTTAATCATAGTGGGGGGGGAACAGTCATGAATCATACTCATTTATATTTAAGTAGATCTTTGGTATCATCAGTAATTGTTAAATGTCCCTGGAATCCACTCAAGGGATGACAAATATTTCTGTAGAAGCAAGAGAGGAACTACCTCAGGTTTTGAGGGCAGGTTAGCGCTTATGACGGCCCCTCAACTCTGTCTCCTGAAAGCGGTATAAGCTATGCATAAACACCACACAGGCCTGAGGACTGCAGTGCCCCTTAGAACTGTGCTCCCACAAACCAGTGCGAGGCCCATGGGCCATGGACTGCGAAGCTGTGGAAGCAGCGGGGTATGAGCAGGCTAGAGGGACTCAACAACTATGGCCACCGATCTGTGCTCAGTGTGGGAGCCCAGGGAGTTCCAAGGTCAAGGCCACAGCTCTGAGGGAGGAGGAGGGGGCAGGGGAGAGGAGCACACAGGGAACGAGTTTTCACAGCTCCAGCGTTTCTAGGGCTGGTCCAGTGACTTCCTGCTTTTGTGTGTCTATGATCAGGCTGGTAGCCAGAGGGACCACAGACTCTGGTACACTGGAGTGCTGTTTTATTAATGGGACCTGAGTCCTAAAATTTGGGGGAAACTCTTCAAGAAAATGAATATAAATTAAAAGTAAAAAAAAAAAAAAAATAGGACTTTAGAAGAGAGTCACACAAATGTCTGGGCCCGGAACACAAGGTTTTTTGTTTTTTCTTTTTTTGTGTTTTTAGCTCTTGGTAAAATCCACCTAGCTTTGTGTGTGTCCCTCCTACCCTAGCTCAGAGCACCCACCTGAGCCTCCTTGCTTTAAATCAGATTGTATCCAGGAAAGCCTCCTGTAGTGACACCTGGTACATGACTGGTATTTAGAAACACCCAGAATCCAGAAATAGGAGTGGAACATCTGCTCTGACTAAAGGGTGGGTGCTGCAGGGTCCCCTTGGTCACCACCAGGGTGTGGGTGCTGCCCCACCCCCACCCTGCTTGCCACCTCATTGCTGGCTCCTGAAGCTCGTGACTGTCCTGCGTCCTCATATAACAGATGACAAATGTGTGCTGGTGCTTTAGGGCATGAAATGGAATGAGTTTTATGGACTTCGTGTATTGTATTTTATCCTGGCAGTTTCCCGTGTGAGAGTCAGCTCCTTTTTTTTTACTTTCCCTTTTTTGTTTATTTTAGTGATTGTATTTTAATAACATTTCTTTCCTCCTTTTCCTTTTCTCAAACCCTCCCATGTATCTTTCCTTCATGCCTTCAAATTCATGGCCTCATTTGACATTAATTGTCTTTATTTGCATGTATGTATTTGTATATACATAGATAGGTTCTGAAGTGCCTTGTTGGGGAAAATACTGTGATATGCACCTGTAGTAAGAACTACAGTTCCAGGGAATCTGGGTGTTCAGGGAAAATGGAGGAAAGGTGTTTGCTCTGCAGGGTGGCTTTGGTGGAGGGAAGAGAGGAAAGGGAGTGTGCATGGAACCTGTGTATGGGAAAGGCAGACTTCTCTACAAATGACTTTCCCTTTATATTCCTAGGACATGAATTGCCAGTTACGACCAGGACAAAAGAAAGAGAGCAAATAAGGAAGGGAAGAGTAGAGAAAGGAAAGGATGAAGGGAAAAAGAGGGGAGGACTGGGGGAGAGACAGTAGAAATAGGTGGGGGCATCTCTGGAATGCTAGGAGGGGAGGCTTCTCAGAGTCTATAGGATGTCCCTAGCTGAGATTCCTAGTAGTGGGAGATATGAAGCCTGAAATTGCAGTGTCCTATTGCCAGGTGGGACTTCCAGTGTAGGGAAGGGAACATCAACCCAGTCATAAAACCTTAGCCCCCAAAACTGCCCTGCCTACTAGAAGTGTAGGGATAAAGATGGAACAGAAATTGAGGGAAAGGTCAATCAATGACTGGCCGAACTTGAGATCCTCCCCATGGGATAGAGCCAACCCCTGACACTATTAATGATACTCAGCTATGATTGCAGATAGGGGTCTAGCATAAGTCTCTTCTGAGAGGCTTCATCCAGCAGCTGATGGAAACAGATGCAGAGATCCACAGTCAAACAATAAACCAAGCTCAGAGAGTCTCATTGAAGAGTGGGACGAAGGACTGAAGGAGCTGGCGAACTCAAGGACACCATAAGAAGACCTACAGAGTAAACTCACCTGAGTCCAGGCTTGCCCACAGAGACTGAACCATCAGCCAAAGAGCATGTAGGGGCTGGACCTAGGCCCCCTACACATATATAGCAGCTGTGCCACACGGTCCACTAACAATTGGAGTGGTGGATATCACTAAAGGTTGCCTCCCTTTGGATCCTTTTTCATAGCTTGTCTGCCTTGTCTTGCCTCAGTGGGATAGGATGCACTTAGTCCAGCTGCAACTTGATGTGCCAGGGTGGATCGGTACCCAAGGGAGGGGGGATTCTCTTCTCAGAGAACGGGAGAGGGAAACAGGAAGAATGGAGTGTGAAGGTAGGACTGGCAGGAGGAGAGGCTGTGATCAGGTTGTAAAGTGATTAAATTAAAAAAAAAATAATGAAAAGAACAACAAAAGTAAATAACAAAATTAAAAATTTTAAACTAAAAAATAAAAATGAAGTAATTAAGAAGAGTAAGATGGAAAATAAAGCAAAACAGTATTGGTTTCTGATTGAGAAGACATAGTTTCTCCCTCTCCATTCATGGTCTTTTTTCCCCAAATCAGTTCTCAAAATGGGGTGGTGCAAATTAAGTCAGGTATCCTTACAGAAAGTGGGATTTTGTGGTTGAAATTCTCTGCCGGAATTCCCTGTCTGATTCCTCCAGGTTGCACATTACAAATCTGACTCCGGTGCTTTGAGAGGCAGCTGGTCTCTGCCAGGCTTCCTGGGACTGGAGCTGTGAGTGGGTGTGGAGGCCCTGCCTACCTGCGTTTACCTGTTGTGAGTCCATCATGGTACTGAGTCAAAGTCTGCAGCTTCCTGGCTTCCTGCCGTCCCATATAGGTCATCCCAGCCTGGGGGTGGGAGGCAGAGAAAGACACTGGGGTCTTTCAGGCTCAGATTCTCTTACCGTCCTTTTGCTTTTATCTCCACAGGCGCTGGGACTTGGGGTCTGTTCCAAGTTCAATCTGTGCTTAATCTCTTGTCCATCTGGGCAATGGTGGTGAGGTGGGTGTTGCAAAGCTCTGACTTCCCACGACTGGACTCTCCCCCTGGGGCCGTGAGTGCTCACTCCCCTTGCCTTCTCCCATATGCTGAATGCATGCATCAGATTTAGGTTCAAGCATCGGATTTAAGGAGCATCTCTGGCTCTGATGTCTGGAGTCTATAACCACGTTCCACAGCAGGAAGAAACTAACCTGAGAAGTTTCGTGTCACTGAGATCATCCGCTGACTTCATTATGGAGAATATGTCATCTTGGCTTCTGTTTTCTGTAGTTCTTTCTCTCATGTCTCTATTGATGGCTTTTTGTCTTGACCTCCTTAGTCAGTCTCCCAGGGACAGCTTTGCACCTGCCATCTTGGTCACCAGGGAGCTTGTTTTCTGAGGATCTCTGGTTTTTAGAGTTGAATTTACCAGTCCCTCTTCTGAGATGCCTAAATTAGCCCAGTTATCAAAATCCCTACCTCTCCAAGGTTTGAGTTCTCCCATGGGTTTGAGTTTTTTATATTTAAATAATTCTAATTTAGAAACAGTCCTACCATTGGCATTAGCTCATGCTATATCTATTTATGTATGTGAGTTTCCAGTTTCCCCTGTAATGTACATTGAGTCATTTCACCACTGACTGGGATACCTTCTTTATCATATGCTGACTTCAGATCTCTATATTTTCAGATGTATTTTTTAGGGACTTTCTATTCTATTTAGTAAATCTGTTCCTACATTCTTAACATACTGTTTTTAATAAAGAAATTTCAAAAAAATTGTTTTAAATACTATAATTCCTTGAATATCACTTTCTTGGCTACCATGGTTCCTTTTCAGGTATTTCTTGTTCATCTTATTTATTTATTCATGGGAACATTAGACTGACATCGTCCAGTTTCTTATAAAATAGGTATTTTTTTTTTAAAAATCAAGATTGCACTTAAATTAGCTCATAGAAATTTCACCTCTTTGCCATAGTGTGTGCCTTCATTTTTTGAAAGTCCCTTTAGCTCTCTTAGAATATTGCATTAATAATAATTTTAAAATAAATTTAAATTTAAATTTAAATTTAAAAATAAAATAAAAATAAAAATAAATTTAAAAGCTTCTGCACAGTCTTATGAATGTCTGTGCTGGCTGCTTTACTCACATGATCATCTCTTAGGTAATGGCACATATGTATGTGTGTGTGAAAGCTAATGTTGTCATTGCTTTTTACACTCATTATCTGAGCTTTATTGATTGTGCAATCCTGACAGTTAGCTTTCCTATTCTCTGGCATATGGTTATCACACTAGTGAATCATCGCCTTCCACCTGTAGAATTATGATTTCTTTCTCATTCTCCCTTGCCTTGGTTAGAACTTGTAGTACAAAATCAAATTTCATTTCTGATTTTAATTGGAAGATTTAGGATATCTCACTCAGAATACCACTAGTTTTGAGATGATGACTGAGAAATTTCATCTCATGATAGACCGTATCCAATAGTACTTAACTGCAATTTCTTTTTTAAAGGTAATTAAAAATTTTTACCTTTGTTTTAGATTTTGTTTGTCAGTATCACTTAATACCTTTCTTGTGGCTACATAGCGTGAAACAAGGGGCCTTGTCTTATGCATGTAAATGTGGCTCGTGTCATATGTTTACCCAAATATTGTGATTTTTACTGCACAATATTTTATGGAATTCTTTCCACTTATGTCATATGCATCTTGCTCATCATTTTTATGGCTTTATAATATTCCATTATTTTCATATATCTCATTGGTTTTCCTATTTCCCTATGACTAACGTTCAGTTTTTCCTTTTTATGTCCCCGTCCTATAAACAAATCTGCAGTAATCATCCTTGAAAGTGTAGTTTTATATGATTTGTCCTTTTATTTCCAAAAGCTGCATTCCAAGGGACGGGAGTGCTGAGTCAAAGGTTTTTACATAATTCTGTTTTAATAGCCACTTTGCTATAGCATTCAATCTCAGAGCTAGAGCTGAGACTCACAAGGGTTCTTTGACTTTAAAGCTCATTAAACCAAAGCGCTGCTGAAATCACAGCCATAAATAAAACAGATCATGGAAGCAGTGGCTTCTGAGTGTGATTCTGTCACACCTCACCTCATGGACCAAGACAGACAGGAAAGGCTCTTTACCTCACAGGGAGGATGAGCGCTCCTGAGATTTTGCACTCAAGTAGATTGCAGGTCTCTGCAGACTTGGAGAAGTCTGTCTTTTTGCCATTCTGTATATCCAATTTGTCCATCTTGGAAATGGTAATAGAACAGTGGGCACTTCACACAGGCTGAGTTCAGAATGCTGGCAACCCATGGTAATGTGTCCGGAACAATGTATATGAACCTTCTTGAAACTTTTATTGACATTATCCAGCTGTTGTGGTTTGGATATAAAATGACCGCAAATGCTAATGGGTTGAAGGCTTGGCCTACAGCTTCTGGCACTATTGACAGGCAATAGGACCACGGGGCCTTGAACTTCATCAATACATCAATGGACTGAGGAATTCCTAGCCAGCACATTGACCGTTAGGAGGTCAGACCTGGTTGGAGGAAGCAGGGCCTTTGAAGAATTGATCTGGTCCCCTGACCTTAGTCTCCTTCTTCTGGCTTCTGAATTTCACAGGATAAGCAGCCTCCTCTGCCACCTCTTCCACGGCCGTGATATTCTGCTTTTCCAGAGGCCCAATAGCAGCGGAGTCAGCCAAACTGAATCCTGAAGCCATTAGTCAAAAAAAATCAAGCTCCCTCTTTTAGGTTGTTTTTCTCTGGTACCTTGCCACAGGGGTGAGAATGACTAACCAGAGAAGTGACTCGAACTTTTTCTGGGTGTTTTCGAGTTGCCCGTACTGACAAGACACGCGGAATGGCGAGTCTGACCTTGCTTGACATGTGGACCACTGGAAAGAGAAAAAGACGTTGAAGGGCTGAGATCAGAGTGAGACGCACACGGTTCAGGTCAGCCTCTGCTGGTTGATGCCTCATGGCTCACAGCATAGGAAGTCAGTATGTAAGAGAGAAAGGAGAGGGGGAGAGGGAGGGAGGGCGGAGAAGGGATGGGGAGGTAGAGAAAAGATGTGCCTATTGGTCAGCTTCCAATTGTTGCCACACACAGAGTTCTTCAAATGGTATAGTTGTCACCCAGGTTTGCAGAGCCCATCTCACTGGGCTAAAGTAAGCACTGGCAGCGCCGCATCATGCGGAGGTCCTACAGAGGCATCTAGTCATCCCACTTGCATGTTTAGAAACTACCCACACCTCTTGGCTCCATGTTTAGACTCGCCCTATCAACTGATTTTGTGGAGGCCTGCCCTTTCCCGATTGAGATCCTCTTTGCTCCTTGAAATCCCTCGTGATTCCACTGGACTCCCATAAAAGACCACAGCCATCTCCTCGGCTCAGTGTCTGAGCCTTTAATTGCATCCATAAAGCCCCTTTGCCACTGAGGTCCCAGCTTTGCTGGTGCTGGGATCTGGGATGCAGGCATTTCTGAAGGGGCCTGGTTCTTTGTCTACGCACAATCCATGGCTGTTTGCAGAGATTCGTTCTCACACTGAAGGATCCTCGCTTGGCAAGCTGGCCTTTGCCTTTTCCTGCTTCCCTTCCTTCCCTGCTCACATATGCAGCATTCTGCATGGAGGGTGGGCAGAGAGTCTTGGGAGATTTTCATTGTCAGTGCCCCCTCTCTCTGTTGAGAGAGAGAGAGAGAAAGAGAGAGAGAGAGAGAGAGAGAGAGAGAGAGAGAGAGAGAGAGAGAGAGAGAGAGAGAGAGAGCCCACTCTAACTGAAGAGGTAGCCATGAGGTTAGCTGATCTGCCTCGTGCAGGGCTATCTCTAACCTGATTGCTCTCCAGATGCCTGGCCTCTGGCTTGTCTCACTCCATGCCCATCTTTCCCTGCATTCACTTGCTTTGATCTCTGCCCTCACTTTTACCTTGGTATCGGACTGTTATGGCTTCTACAGCAAAATACCACAACTAGGTGGCTTAAAGCACAGGATTTACTTTCTGTCAGTCTGGAGGATGGAAATCAAGGGTTAGTGCATTGACAGATTCCTTTGTTTGAAGTCTGTTCCTAGTTGCCAAGTTATCACTTCCTCTTGTATCTTCCTATGGTTCTCTCTCTCTCTCTCTCTCTCTCTCTCTCTCTGTGTGTGTGTGTGTGTGTGTGTGTCCGTGTATCTGTGTTGTATCCCTTGTGTCTCTTGTAAAGACATCTTTCAGGTTGTTTTAGCGTTGATTTTTAACTTTACTTTTCTAATAACATGGTCTCCAAATACGCTCAGCTCACATTATATGGCTTCAATGTATGAATTTTTTTTAAAGGAACACAATTCAGTGCATAAGCTCTGTCTACCCTTCTTTCCCTTTATGTGCACCCAGACCATACGTAATGCATGCCAGCTCTGCAGCCCTCATCTACCATCTGTTAATTTTTCCTGGTACCCAGATTAAAACATAGACTGGCTAGCTGAGGCCAGTGTAAAATATCATCCTCTGCTAAACACAGAAACCAAGTTAGGTAGACTAAAGAGACTGGACCAAGTCATTTGTAGCTTGAAAATAACGGAATTTGGCATTTTAAGGAATGTTTGGTTCTTGGAAGGTATCAGCTTCTTAGAGAAAAGCCTAAGGGAAGGCAGGGATAGAAGGGGAAGGAGTGTTAGCAGGTTTAAGTAGTTTACCTCCCAGAGAGGAGTCACGTCAGGGTTAGGGAACTCAGGACCCTTGGTTACAACGTTATTCTACCATCTCACCACTAAGAATATAGAAAACTGAGGCCAGGGGAACAGCTCATTTGCTAATGTGCAAGCACTGTGCAAACGTGTAGGCATGGCGGCATTATCTGTAATTGTAGATCTAGTTAATTGGACACAGGAGGAACCCTGAGGTTCACTGGCCAGCAAGTCTAGACAAATCACTGAGGCCCAGGCCCCAGTGAGAGACCCAGGTCCCAGGCACCATCGCAAAAATCAAGGTAGGGGTGAGGAATTTGTTATGTGACAAGCATGAGGAGTAGAGTTCTGATGTCAGTATCCATCGAAATGCCAGATGGACATGAGGGTCCATATGTAATCCTAGCACTCAAGAGCAGAGTCAGGGGAATCTGTGGAACAAGACTAGCCAAATGAGTGATGCTTGGTTTAAGATCTATAGATTGGAGAGTGGTTACCTGATGTCAAACATTGGCCTCCATACACACTTATGCCTATGTGTCCCACCCCCGCCCCAAACAAACAATCAATCAAATACCCAAAGATGGATTTATTTTATTTTTAATCTTTTGCATAATGACAGCTGGAGTTGACTTCTAGTTTCAACACACACACATAGACACAGACACACACACACAGACACACACACACACACAGATACACACACACACACAGACACACACACACACACAGACACACACGCACAGACACACACACACAGACACACACACGCACAGACACACACGCACAGACACACACACACACAGACACACACACACACACACACACACACACACACACACACACACCTACCTCAGAACTTCTCTGAATTTCAAGGTATCCATAAAAAAAAAATGGGAATGACCATGCTTTGATGAGAGCATGAAACAAACAATTTCTAAGCTCTTGAAGTCCAAATTAAATGCATAAGTGTTAATTTCTACTATTATCTCCCAGATTCCATCCTGTGTAAAATTGTATCTCACAGTTGATGGTGCTGAGAGCTCTGCTGCTGTGGTAGAAATGTGACAGTTCTTAGCCCTTGGTGCTGGGCATGCATGTTAAGTTTGTATCCTACAGTGTTTTCAGTTTCCTAAAACAGAAAGATTAAAGAGTCAGGGGAAAGGAAGACAGAACCGAAACAAAGCTTTGAAATCAGAGAAAATAAAGCTTTGAAAATCATGAAATAAAACAAACTGACTCTTGAGGGCATCTCTAGAAAAACAAGACGAGGCATAGAATCCATCGATTCTGCCTTGGGTTGTATTTGTAAGGAAACAAAGCAACCCTAGGAGCGTCTCCCAAATGCAGTCCCATAGGCTGGACGTTCAGGGCATGGGAAGGGAGCACAGTTGTCCTATGCTTCTGTAGGCTTCACAAAGACAACGGGATGCACAGGAGCCCTGCAGGCACCCTCAGGCAAGGGCAGAGTGAGTGCACACACATGCTCAGCCCTCTCTTTACCCCTAGGTGAAGCCAGCTAGTAATATTTGGGGAGAGAGAGAGAGAGAAAACAAAAAACCAAAAGGCTAAGAGAGACAGAGACAGAGAGATATCGATCCAGAGAGAAAGGGGGAGGGACGGAGGGAGGGAGGGAGGGGAAGAAGGCAGGGATCAGGGTGGGAGGAGGAGGGAGGGAGGGAGGGAGGGAGGGAGAGAGAGAGAGAGAGAGAGAGAGAGAGAGAGGGTGGGGGGAGAGAGAGAGAGAGAGAGAGAGAGAGAGAGAGAGAGAGAGAGATCAAGCATATGTTAAAAATATCTAAGCCTCATTTTAATCAGAATGTCCTATCTTAAGAAAGCATTAGATACAATCTCCAAATAACCATAACCTTCCCAAATGACAGTCTCTTTGTGACCCTCTCAACAAGTTTACTTGCATTTAACGAAGACCAAAGACATCCTCCCATTTTCTCTCTTCAAATGAAAAAAAAATTTTTATCACATTTTCATCATTTGCCATTTGCCAAGACCCCTCACCATGCAGGAGAGGGTGCGTATTTGTGCCTGTGTGCAAGGAATGAAGGAAAATTAGAGCAGGTGAATTTCAGGAAGATCGCTGAACCAAGGATGGGGAGCTAAACTTATATAACCTAGAAAGGAGCTGACTCTGGGGAGCAAGATAGAGCCACACTTGGCAGAAGCCATATAAACAAAGGGGTGGAAGGAATTATTCAAGATCTCAGAAGGTGTGTGTCAGGGGAGGGACAGAAGGGTTGTCACCAAGCCAAGGCTGGAAGGGGAATCACGTGGATGACAAAGGAGGAAGGAGAGGGCTCCAGAGGTGGGACTTGGTCCTGTCCTCTTCAGTTCATGTCTGATGCCCATGAAGGATCCAGGCATACCATGGTCATCTGAGTGGCTTTGCCTGCAGCTTCTTCACCACTGAGTTCCCTGCACCACTATGAGCACTGGGATCAGGGACATGCTTCCTGTGAAAGTAACTTTGAAATCTTCTCTGTAAACAGGAATAATATTGTAGCTAACAACCTAGTTGGGTGCGCTCCTGTTAAAACTGTCCTGTTCTGGGTTTTGGTAACAAGAGACATCTTAACACTTGGGAAGTATTTCGTTCAGGCGACAGCTGAGGACCCCTTTTACTCTGAGCACAATAGCATGGGCTTCTGATGGTCATTGCATGGGGCTTAAAGCCACCATTAAGAGCAGTGTGCTGAGCTGGGAACAGAAGGCAAATGTCCATAATCTACTTCTAATTCTGTCATTATGTAGACATGAGTTGTTGACATGCAAACGTGTTTGAAGGACTGCACCATGGGACCATTTCATCACTAAACATTAGAGATGCAGACAGGGCAGGGCAGCCACTCAGCCTCCCAAAGCAATCAAGAGGCATAGTAAACACTGTCTGAGGCCGCTGCAGCACTACACCACTTAGTTTTACAGCACACATTTTTTTTAAAAGCAAAGAGAACATGCAACAAAATATAATGAGCAGGGCCATAATACATAAACCGTTTATTGCCACAATCACTTGAGAGATGCTACACATCTTATAGGCTATACTTGTTTTTAATATATTGCTTATTTATGTTGTGGGAAGATGCTCATGCCACAGGGTACTTGTAGAGGTCAGAGGACAGTTTGTGAGAGTCTGCTCTCTCCTTTCAGCATGTGATAGTCTGTATCCATTTACAATGGACCACGTGTAAGACGGTGAGCAGGGTTGAGCTGTAACCTCCCGCTGATACTTCTGGATACTTCTGGATCCCTTAAAGCAGTGGTTCTCAACCTTCCTAAGTTTGTGGCTACTGTTAAGACTCCTATGTAAATATCCGTGTTTTCTGATGGTCTCAGGCGGCCCCTGTGAAAAGGTTGTTTGATCCCCAAAGGAGTCATGACCCACAGGTTGAGAACCAGTATCTCAAAGATACCAGGGACAACCAGCAAGAATCTTAGGCTAGGTTAGATCTATAGGTCACCAGTCTGACACCATGCTAGATAACATGGGGGCCCTATATAATTTTGTCTTATTTCATTATTCTATAAACTGTGTCATTTTGCATATGTCCAAAGCAAGTAGTCCTGGCCCTTCTGAGAGTCATAGGTTTTAATTCCATGAGTGATGAAATGACAGTATGACTGTAAGAGGATGTCTCATTGAAACTATTTTTCTGCCAAACAAATGAATGCTGATGACTGGGGGAAAGGAAATTGCTATTTTTCTTGATCCAAACCCAGGCTGACTGTGTGTTTCCCATCAAAATAAACAGGGGGGAGGGTGTGGGATTTCCTAAAGGTAATCTGTGATCAGTTGAGGAGATACTTTATGATCCAGTTCAAGCATCCCTCATCTGGGCACCCCAAATCCAAAGTGTTCTAAATCCCAAAACCTTTTGAGGGCTAGCATGAGATTCAAGCAGCATCAGATTTGGGGTTATTTTGGAAATCTGAAACACTTCTGGTACCACACGTTGTGGATCAAGTATATTCTATTATATATATATATATATATATATATATATATATATATATATATATATATCTTATACTACTACTACTACTAATACTAATAATAATAATAATTTGTACTTTGTCATTTCCTCAACAAATATTTGCTGAGCTCCTACAATGCCCTGAGCTGAACATGCTCTAAGGAGATAAAACTGAATAAGACACTGACCTCCAGGATCTCCTGGTGCACAGAGGGCACAGTGACAAGACAGTGTGATGAATGACAGAAGGAAGGGTAGCCAAGGTTACACACCCACAGTGGAGGGGCCAGTGGGGTTTGTGACGGGGTGATGGTTTCCCCGAGGGCCAAGTGTAGCTTGCCCCCTTCACAGGGCAGGGTCTACTTTTGATGTCCAGATGCTTTATGATAGGATTACCTCACTGATCCTCCTCATATCCTGGGATTGCTGGAAGAACATAGGTATTAATTACTCTGCCTGGTAGAGAGACAGCTATGTGGGAATTGTACGACATGAAGCAGAGGCCTCCACTCACCACCACACCAGCACCTAATGAGATCCCAGGGCAAGGCTAGAATCCCTCCCCAGCAGCCACTGGATTTCATGGCTCAATTGGGTTCAGAGAGGCAGCGGGGTTGAAATCATATTGCCTGTGGCATCTACATATTCTGGTCCAGGATGGACTGTGGTATTGTCACTGATGCGGCTGGTAATGGGATAACGATTACTGTGGCACAGTGCTTGGGGTAGTGTGCACAAACGTTTCTTTGAGAGCAGCTGAGAGCCTGCTTTAGAAAGCAAAAGTATCACCTTCTTTCAAGTTTTGAAGAGATTCAGTTACACCCACCATTAAAGCACCCAGTCCAGGATAAAGATAGGTGTTTGCTTCAATATGGAGTTAATTCATATTAGATCGAAGAGGGTCATGCTTTTGTCTTATAATATGCTAATTGAGAGAGAAAAAATTAAAAAGCCATGTTGTCTCCTTTGTTTTACTAACACTATCCTTAAGCCAGTTTGCTTCAACATTTTTTTATTTTTCAAACCTGCAGCTTGGTCATTATATTCCTAATAGACACTCCCCCCCCCAAAAAAGCATTTGCACACTGGAAATGCTACAGAAAGCTGTCTCCACTGTCCTCCTCACTCTGTGACATGAGTGAGGCCCAGCTATTGTGCTTCTGTGACCACAGAGAGGGAAAAAGTTCTCTGTATTTATTCATCTGTGAGCTGCCCAATCATCGACTCTCCACTAGCCCCGCAAAGCTGTCCAGACAACATCTGTTTCGATGAGAGAGCAATTCAATAATTATCTAAAACACCAGGAAGATGGCAAGCTTAAGACTCAGAGGAGCACACGAAATCAGGCAGGAAAATGTAGCTGTTTTCAAACTTTCTCTCTCTCTCCCCTTTATTAATCCGTGCACTGCCAGTGACCTTTAATATCCAACAGAGCCCCGGGGCAGCTTTTACAGGATGTGCAGAGGCCTCCCTGAGTGTGGAGGGGATCCCTTGGGGTATGTAAACTCTGGAGGAGATTCCTTTTCATCCCCGACAGCTGAGCAGCCAGGCCATTTAGACTTGCAAAAATGAGTAGTGAGTGATGCACATGCCCTGGCTGCCTGTGTACAAGGAGCCTGCTCTCCCAACCATGCCAGCCCAGCCCTCTTAGCCGCTGATGTGACCTTAATATTCAGGATGCTCGGAGTGGCAAATTCACGCCTCGATTGTGCACGGGTGAGTTGTTTCTCCTTTGACTCATTTGCATTCTCTTCCGCCCTTGCCCAGAAAAACACATCCAGGAAAATCACAACAGCCCCTTCTGGAAAGAAACAGAAGGCCAACTCTTCTACCCACGCACCTGCCTGGGGTCTTCATGGGAGGTCCCACCTCCACCCCAGCCAGCTACTATCTTGCCACTGCAAGCATGTGGCCATCCTCCTGCCAGCAAGCCCCATGCAGTCACCCTTGGTAGACACACAAATGCTCAGCAAATGGCCTATTCAGAGCAGGTTTGGACTTCTGTACTGTCTCAGAAATCTCTGAGGCGGCCCCGCACAAAAGGATGCAAATGACAACAGCAGATGCTGCACAATGAGGTTGGGGACAAAGAGCATTCAGGGCTTTGTGTGTGTGTGTGTGTGTGTGTGTGTGTGTGTGTGTGTGTGTGTGTGTGTGTGTCTTCCCCAAATGGCACCTCATTCTTCCCATGTCATTTTCGATGTCAGCCAATCCTATTTTCATGTCCAGGAGCCCCAGTGAGGGCCTCTGGACTTGATTCCGTTTGAGGTTTTTCTACCCCTGGGTTGAAAGAGTGTCCCTTCTGCTGTGTTTGCAGAGTGGTGACATGTGTTCCTCAGAGCTTGGTAACAGCTGCCCCATCTGGCCCCATGTCATAGGGATGGCTGTGTTTTCTTTCCTGTAGAGTGTAGATTGGAGTATATGTCTGTACACAGCACACTTTAATCTGGAAGGAAGAAGACATAGGAGCTACACACACACACACACACACACACACACACACACTTAAGGAAACAAAGGGGAGAATGTGATGCTTACGTGGGTTTGTATCCACATCTCTTGCACCTCTATAGAAGAGGCGAAGGCGAAGGTCAGTCAGGAGACATCATCTCCTGTGTGACAATTGGAGTCACTGTCTCTGAGAGAATGAGCATTTTTTTTGAAGGGAGCAGCAGATGCAGCAAGGCCAAAGTGAAGTCAACCCCAGTGTCAGGATAGCTTTGCTCCTTTCTTGTACGTCAATAACAACAACAACAACAACAAAAAAACAAAAACAAAAAATCACATTTACCTAATGATGACCATGTACTAGAGACTATTCTAAGTGGCATCTAAGTACCATCCATGAGGCAGATGGCCTCGGTGATGTTATTCTTGCATGAAGAGATGAAGCAGAGGCAAGGCACTTAGGTAGATTGTTTAAGGAATGGAGAGAAGCCCATGGGGGCTAGCCTGGAACTCTGGGAAGATTCTGGTTCCTACTTAGCTCAGGCTCACAGATCTTCAAGTCTAGGCAAAGTGGCTTGTTAACAGAAAACTAAGAACAGCACCAGAGAGCATACACAGGACTTTATTTTATTTTTCTCCCTGGTTATAAAAGGTGTCTCCCAGAGGCAAGCCCAAAGGCGGCACGGTAACTCCCTGTCACTGGGGTTGGATTTGTTTTTATGTGCCACCTTCCTTACAGAGTAGTCACCTTCAAATCCTAAGTTCACTTATTGTATGAAAAACTGCTCATCGAATCTTGTTAGCTATGACTCGATCTGAGATGAAAGCAGGGCAGTGAAGGGGAAGTAAGCCAGCCTCATTGTCTAGAACTTAGTGATAAGACCACAACCACCTACAAGAGAGATTGGGGCATACAACTTTTAGGGAGCGTGCTCTGCCTTTCTGAATAAAATAAGTTCCCCCTTTCAAAAGGAGAGGAGACTAGATCTTGGTAGGGATCCAACATGATCGAATAGGATCCCAGTCGGGCTTAACTGGAGACATGGCTCCGACTGACACTTGTCTACCACAGTTCTCAGGGGAGACAAGAAGCCTTCTGGGAATTCTTCATGTTGATCTAAAACTGAGATTCTGGCAAGTAGCACCTAGCATGTTCATTGGCCTGGGCAATGGTGGGTGTACAGGATCTAAAAGGTCACTTCCTGCAATGGCAGAGCCTTTTGTAGGGAACACAGCACAAAGGTATCCATAACTCTGAGCAAAAAGTATCGTGTGGTGCTAAGATCCACTGTGATCACCGGACTCTGTGTATTGTGTTCATCCTAGGGGCACACTTGTCTTTGCACAAGAACTGAAGTAACTATATTGTTCCATCAAGTTTCAGACCTAGACATAGACAGCCTGACTGCAGAGCTCCCTCGGAGGAAGGAAGCCATTTCTAGCTATTATTTCATGGGTTGTCACTGAATCACAGAAGTGACTTGAAGATTAACACCTGCCGACCAGGGAGTCCCAGAGGGATGCACACCTCACAGAGGCAGAGAAGGGGGGGTGAACAACCGACCCAAGGGACAGAGCAACGCTAAGTGATGTCACGGATAACATGGTACAGGTAGCAGCTCTTTCCTTGGGACTAGAGATGGTAGGTGTAGTGGTTTGGATCTCAGAGAGAATGACAGCTTGTACTCAATGCGGTGACGTTACTGATAAGCATACTGAAGCCAGGGCATGTGGGGGGGGGGCACTGAGGTCACCGCAATGATTTGGTTGCTCAAACATCTGGACCTGGAAACACAATGCACGTGGGGGTGAGTTCAATTTTCTCACTTTCCCTTCTGTAACCCTTCAGCTTCATTTCAGTAAAACTCAAGCAGGTAGCTGTTGACAGAGGAACATAAGATGAAGAAGTGAGAAAGGAAGAGGAGCAGTCAGTGTAGCAAGGACAGAAAGAGGGGTGGAAATCAAGGTGAGGGAGTGCAAGCCACAGTTCCCAAGATTCTGATCCTCATTGGTAAAATGGACAGCGGGAAAAGTAGCAGTGGGAATCCCTAGAAACTATAGTATTATTCTCAGCCCAGTTAGTAAGACTGGGATGTTGACTGGGCCATCTGCTTCTTTCAGATTTCTTCATTTTGAGACTATATATATACATTCATGCTCTGTAGAAAGTGAGCCTGTGACTAAAATACATTAAAAAGGGGGGATAAAGCTGTGGCTCTCAGGTCTCAGCTCGGTCTCCTGAAAGACAGCATCAACTCACCCCAACTTGCCAGGATGATGTGAGTTAAATGAGAAGATAATGGCTAAAGTGCTTCTCTGCTTCTAAGTTTCATTAGGATGTGAACTGTCAGGTTGAGCAGAGGTTTGAGACTCGGGATGAATGCAGGCTCACCAGTCTCCTCCAAGGAGTGAGCAGCCATCTGCAGGTCATTTGCTCTTGTGAGTGCCACTCTAACAAAGGGACAGCGCATGAGTGAAATACACCATCTGGGAAGCAGAAGGCAGTCCTTCAGGTTTCAATCCTGATCAGGGGTTCCAAAATAATGCCCTTTGGGTAGTTTAAGATGTAATATTTTGAAGATTCAACCAAATTGTATGGAACATTTATACACATATACACACACATACACACACACACACACCACACACAGACACACACATACACATACATACACAGACCACATATAAACATACACACACATGCACACCACAGACACAGATATATACACACATATACACATATACATATACATACCACACACATAAAAATACACATACACACAGACCACACACATATACATACACACTACACACAGATCACACAGATACATACATACACAAACCACATACACAAACACACAGATCACACACACACACAGTCTACACACACATACACACAAATATGAGAACACACACGTACACACACATACACATAAATGTGAGAACATGAAATTAAGATACTTGTATCAAAACTTTAGGCAAGCTGGGGAGACAGCTCAATAGGGAAGAGCATGAACTCTGCAACCAGGAACACCTGAGTCTGAGGCCCCAGACCCCCATAAAATGTTGAATGTGGATGCATGTGTTTGTAATCTCAGTATTAGGGTCAAAGACAGCAGATCCCAAGACCTTGCTCACCAGCCAATGTAACCAAACCTTCAGGTCATGCCTTGCCTGCACGTGTGCCTGATCACCAGAAGAGGGCACCAGATCTCATTGTAGATGGTTGTGAGCCACGATGTGGTTGCTGGGAATTGAACTCTGGACGTTTGGAGGAGCAGCAGGTGCTCTTAACCTCTGAGCCATCTCTCCAGCCCCCAGTCATGCCTTTTGAAAAAGTATATTTATATCTTGTGTGTGTGTGTGTGTGCGTGCGTGTGTGCACATGCATATCAGTGCAAATACATGTATGTACACATGCTTGTAGAGGCAGAAGATCAATGTCGGGCATCCTCCTCAACTGTCCCCCATATTATGATTTTGAGATAGAATCTCTCACTGAACACAGAACTCACAAATTCAGCTGTGCTCATTGGCCAATAAGTCCCAGAAAATCTACCTGTCTCTGCCTCCCTGGTGCTGGGATTAGAAGTGTGCGCTGCTGCTCTTGGCTTTTTATTCAGGTGTTGAAGATAGAACTATGGCGAGGCAGAGGTGGTGCATGCCTTTAATCCCAGCACTCGGGTGGCAGGGGCAGGCACGTCTACACAGTGAGTTCCAGGACAGCCAAGGCCACACAGGGAAACCCTGTCTCAAAAACAAAGATAGAACTCTGGTCTTCATGTTTTCATGGCCATCTCCCCGGCTCCCTTCCTAGCTTCCACGTGACTGAAGGCTACTAAAATTTGCAAGCTGTAGCGAACAAAACTCTTCTATAAAAAGAATTTCATGTTAAGCCTGTAAACATTCCTTCAGGACAAAACAAACAAAAATTAAGGCCAAAGAGAATGATATGTGGTCAAAAATAGCCAAGCCTCCAAAATAGGATAGCATGAGTAACAATGAGAAGAGGCAGCCAATGAATGAACCAGCCAGACAACCTTCACATACTGTAATTACCAGGTATTGCCAGCAATGTACTGTTCATAATATATAAAGAAGAGACACCTCAAATTTCCTACAAAAAATGATGATGTATACAAAGTAACCCAACAGGTATGTAAAACATGCACAGCAACTCATGAAAGACAATAAAGAAAAATAAAAGCAGAATGAGCTTGCTATGGTTAATATGAATGGTCAGATGTCAAGATTTGAACCCCTGGTCCCTGGGTGCTGGTGCTGTTCATGGAGGCTGTGTAATCTTTTAGACAAAGGGTCTAGCAGGCACTCATAGGACCACAGTGGTAGGGCTGTCAGTTTGCTGTCTTTTATCTCTCTTTTGGCCTTCCTGTCTTCTACCACAATGTGAGGAATCCTGGTGACCTCACATTCTCACCATGGCAGATGGAGCATCTCTGGTTGCCATGGATATTCTGCCATGATGGACCACACCCTCACACACTCATCAGGCAAATATAAAATTCATTGCCTCTTCCCTTACCTGGCTGCTGCTTAGATGAGCAAAGAAGCTCTAATACAGAGTTTATTAGAAAGAAATGATGAGGAAAGATGGTGCTGTAGCTGTGATCTGGAAAAGAATCACTGCACAGACAAGAAGCAGAATGGAAACTGCGGAAGAGAATGACAAATACAAAGGGCGAAGAGAAGAAATCCAACAGACTTCCTCAGGGTTCTTGAAAGAGAAGAGGAAAATAAAGAGTTGGAGGTCATATTTACACTCAGTGTTCAGACCTCAAGTGATGAAGAATACTAATCAACAGTCTAAAAGGCCAAATCTGAGAACAGTAATAAAACAGTCTGTGCTTATGCGTTGAGGAAAAGTCTCTGAGATACTGCAAAAGAAAAAGAGAAGCTCTTCAAATCACTTTCAGTAGGAAAAGACAAACCGCCTTCTAAGAAGCAACTGTTGTTCAGACAGGAGGCTCCCCAAGGGCAGCAGCAGAGGCCAAGGTGAAAAAGATCCAACAGCAAGGATCAGAAAGCAAGTATCTCCAACCTAGGATACTGGACCACACAACGCATTTTTAAATGATGAATGGAAGTCAATGTGGGTGGACAGCTTCACCCAGCCGATGCTAACTAGTCGAAGACTCTACTGGCAGTAATTAAGAAAATTCTGGCAGAAGGAAAGTAATACAAGTTTGCAAGCCCAAAATACAAGGGAAAAAAGTAAAGAAGTGGAGAACAAAGGAACAGGAAGGACACTGTTAAACTACAAAAACATGAAATTGTACCACAGTACTAGTTGACTCCTAAAAGAAAGGAAGTCAACAAAGGGAAAGTCAAGTCAGACATATGAACCAATAGGAGGATGGACTTCAGTGCCCTGAGTTCTTCAGCCATCCTGAGATCCAGACAGTATTCACTAGTCCTTGAATTTAAAGTTATTTATCCTGTGGTAGTCGCAGTAACTACAAAAGTGGAGAAACAAAACAACCTCCGTTTTAGCAAATGGAAATGTATGTGGAATTAGGAAAAAATCAAAATCAGTAAAAGAAGAAAGGGCATGAGCTTGAAAACCAACCAAATGAAGGAAGCAAGCAAGCAAGCAAGGAAGGAAGGAAAAGGGAAGTAGGAAGGATGGGACGGGAGGAAGAGAGGATAGGCGCGGGGGGGGGGGGAGGGGGAGTATTACCAAACAGACATAATAATAATGTTAATGTTAATGAAAAAATCTATCCAATTAATGAGTGAATATTGTAGTATGGAAGGAAAATAAAATAAAATAGCAATGTAATCTGATTATATGCCATTTATGAGATGTATGTCTAAAATATCAGAATCTGAAATGTTAAAATGTGTAAAAATTATAAATACTATAGTTTGGTTACTTCAATATTAAACAAATCTTAAGACAAAATATGTCACTATAGATAAGTATAGTTCTTCATAAAGATAAATGATTCACATTATCAGAAAACTACCTTATATTTTTCCTCATTTTTATATTCAATGGGTTCATAATAATGGCACATATAAGTAGAGTGGTACATGAGATTCTAATGCATGTATGATGTATAATGATCAAACTGGAGTGATTAACTTACAGCTTCAGAAACTTACTATAGTGAGTTTACACTGTCTTAAATGTCTTTACACAATAACTCATCTACACACTATATAAATCAAAATTGACAAAAGTATAAGAAGAAATGTAAAAATAATAATCAGGAACTAATATAGTTCTCTTAAAAACTATTACAAGAAACACATCGCACGAACCATTGTTCTACTTAGGGTGACTATTGCTGTTATCAACATCATCATGGCCAATGGCAAGGTTTAGGGAGGATAGGGTTTATTTGGCTTACACTTCTATAACACTGTTCATCATCGAAGGGAATCAGGACAGGAGCTCAAACTGGGCAGGAACGTGGAGGCAGGAGCTGATGCAGAGGCCATGGAGGGGAGCTGCTTAGTGGCTTGGTCATCATAACTTGTTCAACATACTTTCCTATGGAAGCCAGGATGACCAGCTGAGGAATGACCCCAACCACAGTGGGCTGGGCCCTCCCCCATCAATCACCAATTAAGAAAATGTTCTACAGGCTTGCTTACAACTCGATCCTGTGGAGGTATTTTCTCAACTGCTATTCCCTCCTCTTGGATGACTCCAGCTTGTGTCAAGCTGACATAAAATTAGTCAGCATAGCCATGTTCTGGAATATTTAAACAAAATCATTAATAATTTGGCTGACTGAATGTATATGAATACATTATAATCAATAAGTAGAAAATGTATTTTCTTTTTAAGTACAGAAGGAACATTTTTAAAAATCCTGAAGAACACAGCAAGATTCCACACATTTTAAAGGGTAGAAATGATGGATGCTATGTTCTCTGGAACACTGCAAGTAATTTAAAAACCAATAGAAAAACATAATTAGAAAACCCTTATTGATTTAGAAATTAAGAAAGCTACTGCAACATAAGCTATCAGTTGGAGAACAAATCAAAGAAAAAAATTAAAAAGCTAACCAAAAGATTAAAATTACTCTTTAATATCTATACAAGTGAAGACATCACAGTAGGGATTTATAGCTGTTGATAATTATATTTGAAACATCTGAGAAGTAATGAGGTAAGCATTCATTTGGGAAGTCACACACAAAAAAAGCCAAATAAACTCAGAGAAAGAAAAAGGAAATAAAAATGAAGCCAGAAAGTAGCTTTAGAAACGACAGACAAAATAAAGAGAATACACCAAGTCAGGAAGCTTGGTTTGTTGAAAAGTTATTACAACTTAGAGGCTGCAGGCCAAGCTGCTAAGAAGCAAATGACACACGATGAGTATCAAAAAAGAAATGATGTCACTGGGCAAGTGTCACAAACATTTCAAAACGTGACCTGTGGCTAAGTTACGAACTTGTGTGGATGGGCTGGGAAGAAATTAGCTTAAAGAGAAAGGGCCTAGAGAGCCTAAAAACATTGACACGATGCAGTCATACACGTAAGGAAAACATTGGTGAGTTCTCCCTCAGATCTGAGGAAGACTATTTCAATTTTTCACCGATTCTTTTCTTAAAAAAGAAAAAAGAAAGAAAGAAAGAAAGAAAGAGAAAAGAAAAGAGACACAGAACTAAATAGCTTCAGTATTCAAATGCCATGACTCGTGCCTGCCCTCTAACCCCCCTCCACCATGTAATTACTCTTTCTAAATACAGCGATCCACACAGAAAAATATGGACAAGGTGCTGCCATTCTTGTCTGGTGCAAGATAGATGGAAAGTGGCTTGTATTCATATTCCTCTCGACTAACAGATCTTCAAGGAAGTGTTGCTTTCTATGGAGAGGAGGTAAAGATAGTGCAACATCAACATTGCATCCTTAGGACAGACCACTCACATGTAATGAGCAAGCATAACTATCTTACTTAAGTTTTATAAGTATAATAAGAAAGCTATAAGCCCATCTATCAAATAGGTACAAAAATCCTAGGCAAAATTTTAGCAAGCAATCCTATAATACAACATAGTTCAAAGATTGGTTTAGAATCCCAACTCACGTAATTAGACATATTAATACATCTACTATTTCCTTTCTTGGAGGTTATTTTGACTTCATTTTGTTTTTCCAGATACACAATCAAACAACATGTTACTATATAAAGAGAAGGATTATAACAAATATAATTTATTTATAGAAAACCAGAAATACAAAGAGAAACATGTGATTCCCAAAAAGACCATTGACGAAAATCAGAAGATACAGGGCTTTGGGGTGAAATGTGCTATGCTTCTCCTTTGAGATCAGAAGCATAGGAATTCCTCTTCATCCATGCTGCTGTTTCGATATGGAACCAGATTCCAGTCAGAGGCAAAAACCAGGGGAAAAGGTAACAGATGAAAACAGCTTTCGCCACTGGTGGAAATAGAAAGATACTCAGGAAGATCTTCACATCTATATGGGGGATGTCTAGCAAGTTTCTGGGTACACAGTGCATCAGCTGGAGCCTACAAGTCAGAGCCCAACAGAAGATATTTCAAAGATCTCTTAGGTCTAAGTTTAGCTAAATCTATATATAAGACATTAGGCTTTCTGGAACATGTGTGTCATAGACCATAAATATGTCCATAAATTACAAGTATAGACTGAAATACTAAGTATTATAAATAGTCAATTTCCAAAAAATTGGTATATAAAATAAATTCTATAAACTAAAGAAGTTAATTCTAAAATGTAGATGCACAAAACAGCCACATATATCTGGGTAGAATAAGGTGGAGAATATTGTTCTAAGAATTGTCACAGTTTATTCTCCAGCAATTATGATGGTATAATACATGGGTATATAAATATGCCAGTGAGACAAACAGGTCACTTGGAAAACCTGTCTTTCTGCACACTGTGTCAGTGTGTATAGCAAAGAGATGCCCCGACAGGAGTCAGAGGGAAACTATCCTTCTTTGCCACTTGTTTCTTGTTCTTTTGAGGCAGGGTCATATATAGTCTAGAATAGCATGAATTCAGCATGTAGCTGAGTATTGGAACTTATCTGGGTAGCAATCTGTTTAAAATTTTCATATGATGCTTTAGAGAAACAAATTCTCAGTGTATAAGTAAACTGTGAGAGAAAATGTTGTATGGCTCTAAGAGGGTAAAACAGAAGAATGCTGTCAGAAAAAACTTAAAGAAGAGCAGAGTGACTCAGGAGAGTATCTCGAGGGAAGAAAGTAAGGCACAAGAACACACTGTAGAAGAAAACACAGTAAAATTGACATTAAAAATCAAATTATTCTCACTGAGAACAATAGAAGCTCTGACGAGGAAAGTGAGGCAGTAGCTGTTATGTCACACAGAGCTGAAGGGGATGGGGCTAATCGATAAGGAAGGAGAAATCGATGAGAGATGATGGATAGAACCTGACACTGGAAAGGGGCAGAAAGTGTGAACAAGCATTTCAGAGGACAAGTGACTTCTGGTAGGCCCAGAGTAACAAGTCCGCAGGATCGAGTTACAGAGATGCCAATAAACTACACTGAGATGACTCTGCCTACCTCCAGATACCTTCAGCAAACAGGCAAAGAAAATCCCTACATATCCGTTAGTGCCTTTCTGTGATGTGCCAACTGGTCTAAGTCCTTTAGGGAAGTGACCTGGCATGATCAGTCAACCAAAGCAATAAATGACTCATGTAGGCTTATTTCTACATATGTACTCATCAGCTGCATGTATTGTGCACGTGTGTGTACATAACCAGGTGCACAAATGAACCATCTGTTACTAAGATAGTTTCTTGTCAAATAAAGAAACAAGATAAAACTGAAGTATATTGCCTACCAATATCTAGGTTCTAAAACTACTTTGGAAAACCATTTTGTTTTAAAGAACAAGTGGTAGAGTCATGGTTACTGATGCGACAGAGAGGTGGTTGTGAGACGGAGCAACACACGGAAGATTGGCAGGGTGCCTGCAAGAGTCATGGGCCTTCAGAGGAACAGAACCTGTACACATGAGGGGAGGAGGAGGGGCGCACAATGAGGAACTGACCCATGGGGCTGCGCTGCCAGTGCAGCCCCACACTCGGACATCTGTGAGCTGGAGCCCAGGGGAAGCTGATGGCGTAAATTCAGTCCTAGTTAGAGGGCCTGAAGTCTTAGGAAGCCCATGTTACAAGTCTTGGTCCAAGGGCTGGAGACTGATGTCCCATCTCAGGAAAGTAGGAGGAAAAAAAAAAGCATCAATTTTCCCCCTTCTGCTTCTTTATTCCATCCAGGCCATAATGGTTTATACACACACACACACACACACACACACACACACACACACACACACACACATACACGTGTGCACACATGCACACTCACACACACATGCACACACACACATGCACACACACACACATGCATGCATGTAAGAATGCACATACATATACACATACTCACCCTACCTAATCCCCACAGCCCCTACGCATTACACACTGTGCAGGGCAACCTGCCTTACTGAGCCCACTGATTCAAATGCTAGTCTTTTATGGAAACACCCTCACACACACCCAGAAGTTCTGTTTAATCCAGGAACCACGTGGCATAGCCAAGCTGACATATACTGTGAGCCATCAGCAAACAAACTGGTCCTCTGAAAGGACAGATAGAAGTTATTTTAGCCTTTTAGGGCCATCTGGTTTCTATCACAATTACCCAACACTGCCACTGTCGCTGAAAGCAGATATGGGTAATATGTGAAAGAATTGGCAGTTGCGTATTCCAATAAAAAACCTTATGAGAAAGGGGGCAGGAGGAATCAGGCTGCATTCAGCTCAGGGACCACATTTGCCATTCGCTCTTCTAGGTAACAACTGTCTATGCTTGCATTACCATTATATATTTTGTGTATTTTTGTATGCATGCCATTTTCCATGAAAAGAAACTAACTAAGACCAAAGAAAGGCACTTATACCATGTTAAGCATCAGTGTTGCACAGTCAGGAAGCTTGAACAGGACTCGTGCCTTGCCCATTTGCAAAGTCCTAGGCCTTGGACAACATAATATAATCTGTACACTGGCCACACTCTGCCTGCCTAGCGTGTTTGTGTTGAAGATTAGCTGAGAAGTCTGGGTTAGGCACTTGCTAGAGCGTTCAGCTCAGTATTTTTTCCCCCTCTGACAGATAAGAGCTGATCATTAAATCATATGTTATGACCCTCACCAAGACTTTAAGGAGGCTTTCATTACTGTTGGCATAAATGATCGCCTATGGAATAAGTTTATAGAAGACATGAAAATATACATCATCTCCTCTATATAATGTGGAAAATCACAAGTAAACATAGTTTATCGCCTACATGTGTCGCCTAGTATTTCTTGGAAAGCACCAGGTTGCAACATACTTTGAGTGCTAAATAGGGGACTTGTAAAAATATACTCTCCAAATGTAAATTCTAAGAGGAAAAAGGAGTTTGGAGGGAAAAGTTCATTTCTCATTCCAAACTTAGAATGACTGTGCTTTAGTACTGAGAGAGTCTCACTGGAAGATAAAGCCTATCTATCTACAGAAGACCAGGTGGCTGCAGAGAGACACCCCAGGATCATCTGAATTCCCCCAAAATTTGACAGTGCTACCTTCTATGACAAAATGGACTTTGCAGCTGTCATTGAAATCAGAATATTGAATGGGGAGAATGTTGTGGCTGTTTAAGAGTCCTTAAAGATGAAGATAGAGGTAGGACAATTAGAGCCAGGGATGCTCAAGGATGCTATGCTGATGGTTTTAAGGAAAGAACAAGGGGTCTCTAGCCAAGGAGTATTTTGGTCTTTTGATGTTGGAGAAGGCAACTCATAGATTCTCTCCAGAATCTATCAAAGAAATGAAATAGAGTTAATGCCTTAACTTAACCTCAGTAAGACCCATTCTGAAATTCTGACCGACAGGACTCAGGCAGAGCTATGTGGCTTAAATCTACTAAGTGTTATTATAACAATGAGAAACTAACAAAACTGTCTAATCATGTCCACTTGGGGTAATATGACTTCTTAAAACTTGCCTGCAGAGCCAGGCATGGAGGCACACACCTTTGATCTCAGCACTCAAGAGGCAGAGGCAGGGGGAATCACAGTATGTTTGAGGCCAGCCTGGTCTACAAAGCACGTCCAGGATAGCCATGGCTAACACATAGAGATCCTGTCTTGAAAAACAAACAAACAAACAAACAAAAAAGGAGGATCTCTACAGCATACCATGTGTTTATTAAAGTAATTTTTGGGGGCTGGAGAGATAGCTCAGAGGTTAAGAGCACTAGCTGCTTTTCCAAAGGTCCTGAGTTCAATTCCTAGCAACCACTTGGTGGCTCACAACCATCTATAATGAGATCTGGTGCCATCTTCTGGTGTACATACAGGAAAAAAAACTGAGTATATATGATAAATAAATACATTTTAAAAACTTGCTTGTAGCATTTTGATAATGTATCTGAAAGATGCTTAAGAATTATCTCCTGGGTACCAGGTTATAAGGGAATTATGTGACTCCAGGCCTTAAATGCTTAGAGAAGTGCTGGGCATTTCCTTCATGGCCCTACACATCCTGTGGACAGAGGCAGTGACAGTCTATGTAAAACAGTTCACAGCGATGTGTAGCAGCATGATAAGCAGCCATGTATAGCAGATAACATGCCTCTCATTAGAGCAGAGGACGTACACTCACAGCTCAGTGAAGTCTCTGCTTCCTTGAGCTCCTTTGCTTCTTGGCATTGCACTGTATCTGAATGCATCATCTTGCCTTCTCTTTGACATCCTATGGGAACTGGGGCTAGAAAATCAGGTTCAAAAATGCTGCTCCTCCAGTTACTGCCATGACAGTACATTAACAGACAAATCAGGTTTTGATTGGATGCCTCATGTCATCAATGGGCATCCATGAAGCTGGGGCAGCCTAGCTTCTTAGCTTATGAATTTCAGCACAAAAGTTTTAGGCCTTTCATATAGGACACTTTTGTGAACACGGAGGAGCAGGACTTACTAAAGTTCTTACAACAGAAATGAAAGAGGCATCACCTCCACCAGGTACTTTGTAAATATTCTTTTAAGTTTCACAAAACTCTATCAGAGAGACCATATTCCATTGCATTAACCATCAGGTGCCAGCCTGGATTAGCTGATCCCTTATCACTCAGTCAAAAAAGACTCACCATACCCCAATTACCCTAGTAACTGTATACCCTTAAGATGATCCAGTGGTGTCAGAGGACTCCAATGTCATGCCTTTCAAATGAGGGGGATCTCCTCTGTTTGATAGTGGCAGCACATATTTTTGGTGACAACAGCTTGGGATAGAGCTATTATTGCATTCAGTGGTTACAGACTTAGAGCATGCAGCCCTCCTATAGTTAACACCATAGCCCCACAGAGAAACATCAGTCCGAATTACCAGTAATGCCCAGCACAGAGATCCTGCCTAATATTGAGCACCCCTGAGTTCTGGTCATCATCAGAAGCCTTTAGTGTGTTTTTTGTCCACAGACATCTTTGTCTTACCTTGGCAACTATCTAAAAACCCATCCTTCTCTCCCTAAAACTCAGTCACCACCACATATGATTACTACAACCCATAATATTTTGTAAATATATAGTTTAGCCTGAGGTAGATAGGTTTTAAAAAAGCAATTGCATAACAGCCAAAGCAAAAACAAAACCCAAACACCAAATAAAACCACAAGCAAAAAACAAGCCATCCAGGAAGAAGCTCTGCTTTCACAGTCCTTTGTCACCTCTGGTTGGGGCTTCCTTGATGCCTCTGCCATCTCACTCTTTTACCATCCTGTCACTATCTTCGTAGAGCCTCTTCCCAGACCCTATAGGCATTGCATATCTCTCTCCCTATCATCAGGGACCATTGAGTGGGCCACTGCTCCTCTAAACCCAGTCCTGGGCTTCCCTTTACCTCAACCAGAGTCTTCACACTTGAGTGTGAAGTGGGGGATCTGTATATATCAGCTTCCTGGGTTATGATTCTCCAATGCACACTTGAGAATTTACATTTACTCTAAGTTCCCAGGTGAGCTGAGGCCACTGATCAGGAAGAACACATAAGGTCCATAATAACCCATAAGCCTAGTTAAATGAGAGAACCACCATTCCTACAGCAGAAGCACAAAGTTCTGGAGACCCTGAGTGAAGATCTTTCTCTTCTCTTGATCCACACATTTCAAAAGATAGCAGATTCTATATAGCATTTCCTGCCTTCAAGAGAAGTAGAGACTTAGTCACAAGGGCGCAACCCAGAGACTAGGTCTATGAGATGCACAGGGTCTTTTCTATGTAAGTAGAGTTAAATGGAGGGTGTGTAATGAAGCTGCCATTTTGGCTAAACAGATCTTATTTTAACAGTATAAGGCGGTGTTGCTGGTAGAACTCACACATCTAACTCAGGACTGCAATTAACTATAGTTCAGATGCCAGCCACAGTGGTGGGAACTGCCGTACTTCACCATTGATAACTCCTCAGGGAAAGTATGATGTCTGGACCATCATAAGGGTAACAGTGGAATCTCCAGAGTTCCTCTATGTCAATGAGGACGTGTGTGTGTATGTGTGTGTGTGTGTGTGTGTGTGTGTGTGTGTGTGTGTGTGTATGTGTGTTGTGACTGTATAGGATATGCCTGGCCTGAGATGGCTGATGCATTTATAAAGCCTTTGAGAACAGAGACATACATGAGCTTCATAATGAGGAGTGAACCCATTGCAAGATGACAGACTATCACACAACATATTCAGAGAAGATGCCCTCCTGATGAATCTTCCTCTTCCTCCATATAGAACAAAGGTTACATTTATCATCTGGAGAGAGTCAGGGCACTGTGGTACAACTGAGTCCTGGCTTGGGAATTCAAGAGATGCATATTGCTAACTCAGGGTACAACACTTCCTGGAAAGTGCTGGCTTCTGGATTTCTGTGGTTTGTTTGATCTATACTCTTGATAGGTCATATCTCAAATCAATCTTATACATGACCATGATTAAGATAAAAATCAATTTGAATGATCACAAAAATGTCTTTTTTTTTTCTGGATGGATAGTAAGACAAACAGCACAGAGATGCTTGATTGACACAGGTAATGGCCAATGAAAGATCACGGTCATATATTTATTTATGTACTTATGTATTCACTTTACAACCAGTAATAGGGTTATAGCTTCCTCCTGTCTCTCCTCCTAGTCCCACCTTCCTTCCCACAGCTCCTATTCCTCAGAAAAGGGGAGACACCCCTACTCACCTACCACAGCTCATCAAGTTGTATCAGGACTGAGTGCAACTTTTTCCCCTGTGGCCAGGCAAGGCAGTCACATCAGGCAGAAGTGATTAAAAAGCAGGTAACAGAGTCCATGTCAGAGACATCCCCCTCTCCCCTTACTAGTGGACCTGCATGAAGCCTGAGCTGACCATCAGCTACATCTATGTAAGGACCTAGATCTAGCCCATGCACGGTCCTTGGTTGGTGCTTCAGAATCCACAGGACCCTCTGGCCCCTGGTTAGGTGGCTCTGTTGGTATTCTTGTGGAACTCTTGTAACATCTAGGTCCTTTTATCCTTCTCTCCACTTTTATACTAGACTCCCTAGGCTTCACCCTGTGAGTCTCAACATCTGTTTTGAACCAGTGATGGGTAAAGCCTCTAAGAGCACAACTGTGATAGGCTCCTGTCTGCAAGCATAGCAGAGTAGCGTTAATAGTGCCAGGGGTTGGCTCCCTTCCATGGTGTGGGTTTCGGGTTGGGCCAGGCATTGGTTGGACATTCCTTCAATCTCTGCTCTATCATCTTTGGTTTTGAGTACAGAATCTCATCCCTTTTGACCCACATGATGCCCTACGTGTGTATATCCAATTCTAATTTGGGAGCCACTTGCTAGATGCAGCTTTGAATATGCACTGCCCATTCACTATCCAGAGTTAAAACTATGGAGATGGGGTAGACACATTAGCTTAGGCAATGTCTGAAACAAACATTTCTGAGTCACTATGACTAGCGTTAAGTGTCCCTTCTCTGGAGACTCATTAGTTTGGACATATTGGTTAGTCAATGGAGCCCAGAGCAGAAGAGAGGAGTAAAGATGGGTGCCCAGGGGTAACAATGATACAGGAAGCAGAGAAAAGATGCCTGGAAGTAGAGGGTGGGAAAGCTGGAGATAGCCTTCTATAAAAAAGTAGCATTAACTGGAAGCTGAGGTAACAAAAAGCTATTATCTCATAGATCAAAAGCTAAAAGTCCAAATGGAAATGTTGCTAGAGGCCCAAGTTCCCTCTGGTATCCATGAGGAAGGAAAATTCCCTGCTTCACCCCATCATCCATCCCTTGGGTTGCATATGGGATTCCTTGTGTCTTCATATTGTGTTCCCTTTGTATTCAAATAGCTTCCTTTCATCGGGACATTGGCCACATTGGATAAGGCACTCAATGAAGACCTCATTATGAGCTGGGGTTGGTGGAACTTAGGATCCAATACTTAGGTGACTGTGGCAGGAGAATTAAGTGTTTAAGACCAGCTTGGGCTATATACAGAGGCCCTTCCCAAAAGAGGAAAGAAAATACTTCATTATAGACATATGGAATACTACAGGCTAATCTCTCTCCTCTCCTCTCCTCTTCTCTCTCTCTCTCTCTCTCTCTCTCTCTCTCTCTCTCTCTCTCTCTCTCCTGTCTCATCTCTCTATCTGTCTCTATATTTCTCTGTCTTTGTCTCTGTCTGTTTCTGTCTCTCAGTCTATCTGTGTCTGTTTGTGTGTCTGTGTATCTCTCTCTCTCTCTCTCTCTCTCTCTCTCTCTCTCTCTCTCTCTCTCTCATTCCCTCAAGGCAGATGCAACCCTGCAGAAGGTGTGCTTTTACTAGTACACAACCTGTACAAGTGAACACTTGCAGCCCTCCTCAAAGCAGTTCCATGAACTACACATCCTCACTTGCTTAAAATTCAAAATCCTCTTTCTAAAAAGCCAATAAAATAAGTAGAAATGCCATAAAGAATTTGCCAGGGCATGGATTGGAAAACTATCGACCTCTGTGTATTTGGACTCTGCTCTGTGTCTGAGTGCAAGGAGACAAAAGTAAAGGAGATGGATGGTGCGGTTCAACTGACAGGCTGGTTTCAAAAGCAATAGATGAGCTAAGGCACCAGCATTTTGATATTCATAGGTCACTGTGATAGACAAGATGGAAATAAAGATAGGACTTCAAATTTATCTGTTCTTTGCCTTTCAGCCACCCTGAAAGAATGAAGGAGCTTCTGTGGAAAAATTAAGAAAGTGCATTTGAGGGCTTACAGGATGGCTTGGCAGGAAAAGGAGCTTGCCACCAAGCCTGACAACCTGAGTTTGATTCCTGGGACCACATGGTTGAAAAAGAAAACTGATGATTGCACGTTGTCCACTGACTTCCACATGCATGTGTACACACACACACACACACACACACACACACACACACACACACACCAGGAAGTTTTTAACAATAAATGCACTTGAATTTGTTTAAAGCCTCAGTGGAAGGCCAGGCTGCTGCAGTTGTACTACTGGCCTGTAAGTTCCTCCTCATGTCATACTCAAAGCCTGTTTGAAGGGGACAAAGAATCTAGAGACAACCAGGCCAGGCTCGTGAACACCATTGTATTTTCCCTAATTTGTTGAAAGTACTGAAACAAGCCACTGTTGTCATCTGGAGAACAACTTTCATCCTCCATCCCCAAGCCATCTTCAAACTGACAGCATGCTCTGGGTGAACACACTCCTCCTCCTCCTCCTCCTCCTCCTCCTCCTCCTCCTCCTCCTCCTTCTTCTTCTGAGTAAATATTTATTTTTTTACTAATTAAACTTTTTATTTTTTGCATATACATTTATATTATTATATATATATATATATACAATAGACTACCTATAGCAAGAAGAACCATGACACAGTCAGGAATTATATAAATGTTACATTCTTAATGTTTTGGCTATTTGTATTTGACAGTCTTGAAGAAAATATCTTCACACACCCTTCTGAATGTCTCTCTCAAGCACTGTCCAGGGGTCTGTGCTTTACCTTGTACAAGTCAAACTATCCCTTTATGTGCTGCTTCCTGTGGCCACTTAAGAAAATTAGGCAAGAGCTCAAGGAACAGGACTAGAAACATGAGGACCCTTCACTCCATCCCAAAGAAAACCTCAAGGGGATATGGCTGTTCTTCCTTCTAATCGCTCCTCTTGCATACTTTTGTTTGGCTTAATTCTCTTTGGCTAACATTATCATTCCTTTCGGTTGCTGTATGAGAATTTGATCACACTGTATACAGAATTCAAAAGAAGGAGCTACACGAAAGAAAAAAGGAAAATAACAATTATCTTTTTTTAAAAAACCTTCTATTAAATGCATTACTACTAGTTACAGTCTAGCGTTTGCCAGGAAGGAGCACTGTTCTTCAACCGTAAAGGACGATACCACAGACAAATGCTGGTAGAGTCCTTACAACCTCAATTCAACTTGATTTATGTCTGTGAGATGTCTACAGATGGCTTTGGTTTTTGTTTTATGGGAGGGAATAACAGCCGTTTTTAAAATCCTACTATCACAGAATCAGTATTTGGCAAAATTTCCTGTCTTACTCCGGTGTTCCCATGGCTGGCTTCATCTACCACCCAAGAGGATGTTGGCTAGCTTCTCTTTTCTCCTCTTTGACTTTGTTGTTGGCATGCATTTTTGTTAGCTTCCTTTCATCAGATAAAAGGATGTGAAGCTAACCACACTTAGAGGCTACCAGTGGAACTGCTGGTTTGTTTTCACTGACATTTCAAAGCCAGAGCTCTGCTGGGCCTCTCATAGCCCACAGGAGTAAATATTGAATGTTTTATGCCTTTTATACACACATACACAGAGGAGAGAGAGCGGGGGAGAAGTGGGGAGGGAGAGGGAAATTAAGGAAGCTATCGTTAGGGTTTGGTTTTAGTGTTTCCCCTACCCCAAGGGACAACATATATAGAAACTTGGTCCTCAGCATGGTGTGTTGGGAGCAGGTGAAAATATCAGAATTATGACACAAGCTAGCTCCTTGTGGGCACTGACCTCAGAGAGGGTTAAAAGTTATTATGGGCACTAGTTAGTTCCTACGGCCTGGCTGACCCCTTCCATCCTCTGGCTCGCTCTCCCAGCAGATACAGGATGCCATAGGCATTCCTCCCATCAAGACACTGTTTACACGAGACCTTTGCAGGAGACCAGACCAAGGGTCCCACCTGATCTTAGAATTCCACCTCTACAACTGCAAACATTCTTTTCTTTATAAAACACTCAGCTTCTAACATTTTTGTTATAGCGATGAAAAAACGCACTTAAAATGTGTGAACTACACTAAATGATTGGTAGGTTGTTTGTTTATTTGTTTGTTGGTTGGTTTTTTTGAGACAGGGTTTTTCTGTGTAGCCTTGGCTGTCCTGGACTTGCTTTGTTGACCAGGCTGCCCTCGAGATCACAGAGATCTACCTGCCTCTGCCTCCTGAGTGCTGGGAATAAAGGTGTGCACCACTGCACAGGGCTAGTTGTTTTTTTTTTTTTTTTTAACTAATCATTATTGTTCTTGCTATAAGCCTTGATTGTTTAAATTGGGAACATAAAGTATAGGAAGGATAATGAAGATTATTCATATTTCCATAGCCTCAGGATAAGCACTGCTAGTCCATCTTCTGTTACATTCTCAAGCTGTTCCTAGCACGTGCATGTTTTATTGACTCACAAAAAATATGTGTGATTTCAATGGTTTTCTAGTTCTACAAGATGCTGCTCCCATTATGAATGCTGTCTTAATAGATTGCCAATTGTTTAGTAAATTACCCAGACACTTTAAATATTTTGACTTGTAGCCAAAACCCTAGATTTTTTTTTTTTTTTTTTTTTAGTTTATGGTTTCAAAGATCTCAGTGGAATTTTATTCTTGCTTGCTAGGTGTAGTAAGTTTTTATTTCTGTTGGTATTTAGGTATTCATAGTTTTGGTGTTTTTCATTTTTGTCTGTTTGTTGTCTGTGAGACAAAATTTCATACCACCCAGGTTGGTCTTGACTTTACTACGTAACGGAGGATAACCTTGAACTTCTGACATCCTGCCTCCCTTTCCCCACTTGTGGCACTTCAGGCTGCACTAGCTTGCTTTTGTTGCTGCATTACACTGCACCCAAAAGGAATTTGGGAAGATAAACTGGTTGTTTGGCTTACACTTCCTGGAAGTCAGGGCAGGAAGTGAAGCAGGAGCCATGGAGGAATGCTGCTTGCCGGCACACTCCCTCTGCCTTGCTCAACAACCTTCCTTAGAGAGGCCAAGCTCACACAGGGATGCTATCACTCACAGCGCCCTGAGCCCTTCTCTATCAATTAGAAATTACAAAGCTGTCTTATACACCACTCTGGTGGAGGCACTTTCTCCACTGAGGGTCTCTCTTCCCAAGTGACGCAGGGCTGTGTTGAGTTGACAGCTGAAGCTAACTATGACACAAGCAAGAGGCATGCACAACTCCATCCACTTTCATAGTTTGGCTTTGTTGGATTTTCTTTGCATTTTGGGGAACACAGCTTGTCAGAGGTCTATTCTCTTCAGAGCTGCTCTTTTAAACTTCAACCTTAAACTGAACGCTCTCCTCACAGTGCTGCAGAAGGCGAAGGAAACTTGGCCCATCTTTTGATCCCCCCACTCATTTTTATCTCTCAGTACATGTTATTGAACACCTGTGAAGCCGAAGGTTTCCCTAGGGTCTGGGCTGCAGCAGTAACACCTCTGATGGCCTGCTGCCTCCAGACAGAAATCCTGTCTTCTCATCCACCTGCATGCTGTCCCACCTGGCCCCGCAGCCCCAGTGACGCCCTGGCACCCAGCAACATGACACTGCAGGCATCTGTCAGATGAAGAAGTGAAAACTAAATTGCTCTGGAAACATTTCGCTATAATCTTTGTAGATTTATGTTTCTGAATGAGAACAAGCCAATTCTAGTCTCTAGGAGGAAGTAACATAGCAAATACCCCTGAGCCATTAGTATGTTGGTGGAAATCAATCTCCCGACTAAGTGACTTCCAAATTTGTACTGGGAAAGGAAAAGGGAAAAATAATCACTTTGGATCAAGAAACGCTTATGACAGGTATGGAGATCCTTCAGGGCCACCCTGGGACCAAAAGAGTGGCCTAAGAAGGCCAACATGCAGGGTAGGAAGCATGGGGGGGCGTGATTTCAGCTAATCTCACAATCCCATTCTTAATTTTCACAAAGGGGGGCTAAACCCACAGATTATTAAATATATTTACTAAGCATCTCTATGGAGTAAATATGGAAATGCCAAACAGCATGCCTGAGGATAGAGACAGGATGCAGTTCCTTGCATTCACTCGTGTCCCGGGCACAGAGGGCATTTCTTCCTGGCAAGTGCATATACCCATATTGTGCGTTCTGTTCTGATCTCCAGAGGGCTCCCTGGGGAACAGTACCTCTTAGGCAATATTTAGCTGATTGAATTCTTGGTTCTCTCAAAACCAGAATGTTGGAAAATTGAGAAATATGAGCAACGGGGGCAAAAGACACAATAGGAGTCAGTGGTGCCCTTATGAATAAATTCTCTGACTTCTTCCCCATTGAGATTTGTTAATCATGCCTATAAACACAGGTGCAGAATCAATCTATGAGGGCTGGCAGCATTCATTTCAAAATCTACAAAGGCAGCTTTATAACGATGATAAAACTAAGGACTTCATGATTGTACACTCCAGATCTTTTTAAAATTTAGAACTCAATTCACACGAAGACACAGAGTACAAAAAGAACAAGTAGAAAAAAATCTCAAGCAATATCTAGTAAGTTACTGAAGACTATATTGTTTTGTTAACTTAAAAGTGGGGTATGTCGGGGGAGGAGGTCCCCCTCAGTCACAGACATACAGGAGGGAAGTAGGGGGAAAGCGGGAGGAAGGGAGGAATGGGAGGATACAAGGGATGGGCTAACAACTGAGATGTAATATGAATAAATTAATTTAAAAATTTTTTTAAAAAGTGGGGTGTGCTAGGTGTTATGCTCTGTTTGGATGGCTTTGTCTGAATTATTTCAGGTCAATATCAGTGGACAAAGCACAAAAGCAAACAAAATGATGGGGAAAAAGGAACAAGATGGGCATAAGTGTTGGCATAAGCATATGACAACAATTTGATCCTACATTTATTAAAGCATCTTGCTGTAGCCTCATGGGTTATCTACTTAGGGGATCTGACATAAAAAATTCAAAATCACTTCATTTCCCAAACTAATCTTCTAAGGATCCTCTTTGAATATGGATTGATGTTGAAATTCTTGGCATGTTATATCATTTATAATCCAATAGTGGATTATAGGCTTGTCTCCCAGGCAACACCCCACATGGGTCCTCACTGCTTTTCTTTTCCCTTACACCTGATATTTTCTCCAGAAAATCTATCCCTCATCTCTACCCTGGGCCCAGTGTGTTCATCACACTCTGAGAACCTCCCTCCTGTCCACAGGCCAGTCTTCCTTAAACAACATGTCCCTTGAGAACGTGGATATGCCCTACATCTTCTCTGAGGCTCTAGGATATGACCCTACACGAGTTGAACAGAAACACTGTTTCTGGCTAAGGGCTGCCTGACTGGAGTGGAAGCCTAGCTGACTCTCCTCACTCTGGAAAAGTCCACACTTGAGTGGGTTACCTGTCAACATGACGCCCATCTTCCTGAAAAGCATCAGAGGGTGGAGTAGATGTAAACGCAGAGCTGGTAGACGTCCCTCTCTGTGTGTTTCTGCTGTGTTCTGCTCTGTCAGTTCTTTCCCTGTTCTGGCAGCCATGTGTCATCTCAGCATACCTGCAGAACATACCACAGCCAAGCAATCAACTACCCAACAGACCACCTCCCCAGAGTTGGAGAGTGGGAAAGACTTTAGGAGCAACTGTCTCATGAGGAACTTCCTTTAGATTGAGGGTTATGGGTTTAGTTGCTTTTGAGAGCCAAAAGAGTTGTAAGAATATAAACAGGATTGAAACAAGATATTTCCAAAACACCCAAACACCCCTGACTTTCGTATTCTACTCCCTGGTTGTTAATTTGGAGCTTCTGACTTAATTTTTTTGATGACCCCCAAAAAATTGTTCCTGGGACCCCATTAATAAAAATTCACATTACTCAGATGAAATTTCTTTGGGCAGAATGTACTGAAAGACATTATTGATGTCAGCATGGTTGGACGAAAGAAACAGCTTCCCACAGACAGGAGATGCTAGATTATGCTATAGTGACTAGGCGTGCTCACCAACGGGCAACAGGTCAGAGGTTAAGGGCTCTCTGGCTCGTAGTGTTTGAAGGTCCAGCTAGGTTCTGAGGTTTGTTTATTCTTTATTCTCTATATGGACTAGCTTTCATAGCCCAGGCAAAGGTTAGCTTTTGGGGTTGTGAAATGGATATGATTGTTGCCCCCCCTCCAAGGATGTATTAGAACAGTAAAGGGAGACAGGCATCTATCTATATTTAAAAGTACGTTGAAATGTTACAGAGCCTCTGGGATCTACACAAGGAAGTAGTCATGGCAACTTTGAGATGCTGGGCATAATTCCCAGGGTGAAATCCTATGAGTAGGCACAGAAAGGAATCTCTACAGGTGAATGCACAGGTAATTCCCTAGGAGACCAGGACATAGACATGGATGCTGGACACAGTCACTGGCATGAATGTCTTAAAGGAATGTGGACAGACATTATTATACGTTTTGCAGGGCCTAAGACATAGGAGAAGGAGAAAGCCTAAAGGTTTATTAACAATATAATTATATTATAATTAATAAAATCTAACAAAATAAAAAAAGAAGAAGAAGGATAAGGCCAACAGAACTAGATGAAAGAGATGTCAAATGTCAGGCTAAAGAATATGAATTATATTCTACTTAAAAAACTAAGTACTTGAAAGTGTGGCACAATGATTTATTATGATTATTAATTTGTGTTTCTTATTTATTACTACACAGCTGGCCCATTACTTCTCAGGAGACAATTTGAAGTTTTCTTTTCCCTCACCTTGGAGCTGTGACACAGCTAAAGGAAAACCACTAGAACATCTGCAGTGTATGTGTGTTTGTGTGTGTGTGTTTGTGTGTGTGTGTGTGTGTGTGTGTGTGTGTACATAGGTTCTGTCAATGAAATGTGGAGAATGGAGAGGGAAAGGGACAGAAGATGTGGTCCATCAGCATCTGGGGACATAATCCTGGCGATCTAGATAGTAAGAACTTGGACGCTGACTCAGATGGCATGCTCGCACAATCTCCTCCTCAGTACTTCCTTTGGCACACGTGCTGTACCAAATCTCACACTTCGGGAACCGTGCCTATGTGGAAAATGAGGACGCTGGTGGGGCTACAGCAGATGGGATGTTAGAAGCTGCCTTCATTCTCTGGGCTGTGTGTACATTTCGTGAGTATTTAGAATACTCTAGAGTGGGAAGACCCTCCTTAAGGATTGTGAATGATTCTCCTGCCGGCTAAGAATGGGAGTTTTGATTTAATAGAGTTCTTAAAGTGAAAATTTCAAACAATAAAGCTTGCAGAGTAAAATTAATTTACTCACAAAATGTGTTTTGTAAGGGAAAACAATATGATCAGAATTGTATTTTGGATACTTAATATTTGAAAAAATCCACCATGTATCCATTAACGTACTGCAATTAGGAATCGTATCTCTCTATATGTTAATAAGTAGGGGGACAGAAACAGAGAAAAGGTCCATAAAGAAAGACAACATTAATTTTAAGAGGGTGAAACAGAAGCAATGTGTGTAATCCCAGTTCTAGGGAAACTAAGGCAGTATGATGACAATTTCAAATCCAGCCTGATCTACATAGCAAGACCCTGACCCCCAAATGCGAGAAGAATAGGTTACTCGGCATATCAGGCAATGCTCGCTTGCCACAAGGTCTGAGTATCTGAACTCAAGCCCAGAACCTACAGACCTACAGGTAGTCCTCTGACCTCCATATCTACACATGGTGCACATGTCTACACACACACACACACACACACACACACACACACACACACACAAGTTAAAAAATGTTAGGGAGTGAGAGAAACAGAGACATATACTAAGTATGTCTTTCCCAGTATATTCAGGAGTAAAACATGGCCCGTCCTTACCAGCTCAGAGTACGGCTCCTCCCCATCCTGCCTACATCCATCAATCTCACAGATACCTAAGTCTTTGATGTGCGCTTTTAGAAGACCATCATGTGACCATAGATCTACAAAAAGGAAGCTCAGTATCATTGATACAAGTCTGTGTGTTCTGGCATAGACCACTGTTTGTTAACAAGAAATATGAATTATGAGAGAAAAAATCCATTTTCAATAAAATGAAAAAGGAATAAAGAATGATAGAGGAAGACACAATACATGCGCATAAACAGAATCTCTATTTGCATCTGAAAAAATGAAATATTAACTATCAAAGGCTATTTTTTCTTAAGGTATTTACTTGCTGAAATGAATAGAATATCACTACTATATTCCAGACACTCTGCAAAGACCTGCCTTCGACAGCTCCAGCGACTGGAAAAAAATATGTACGCAAACATTCACACTGGATGCATGCACGGGAGCTGCAACAGGCTTGTCCGTTTTCCTTTTCCTTTGGAGTGGCTGCTCCCACATGAGCCATCCTCTGTGATTTTTCTTTTCTCTTGTTTGCACTGACCTTGGCAGACATGATTTGGAAGCAAAATTCAAAATTCTAGTTTTTAGTTATCGTATCTGGTGGAGACCTACATGGAAGGATAGCCAATTTAAATTCTTTCTCTGGGGAATTTGGAAACAGGTCTGAGAAGCAGTCTGAGTTTCCCTCTCAGGTCGATGTTTGAGTAACTGATTTCTCTGAATTTTGCCAGAGCTTTCTAAATTATCCACATAAAGTCATTCAGAACCGTAATATCTGCTCTGCCTGGCACAGCGCCTTCAGTTTCATCCCTAACTTTGGGGACGTGTGCTTCATCTTTGTCATGAAGAGTTTTATCAAGTCTGTTTGCTTTCCTGTAAAACAAAACAAAACAAAACAAAACAAAACAAACAAAAAACCAAGATTTGTTTTTGTTGATTCTTTCCAAGTTTGATTTATTTCACTAAAACAGCTCTTATCTTTATGATCCCCATCTCCTTTGGGGGGGTAGCTTTTAATTCTTTCTCTAAGGTTTTATGGTGATTGCTGATTGCTTTGGTCATTAATTTTTAACCCATCTTTAGCTTTAACACAAGCATTCCAGACTATACATTATAAGCACTGTTGGAATCGTACATGGTTTTGAACCTTTTTTTTTTTTCAATTTTGTCAACACATTTGATTTTAATTCATCGTGTGTGAATTGAGCCAGGGTCAGCATTCTACCAACTGAGCTATAACTTCAGCACTGAACCTATTTTGTAATAATTAAGGTAAAAAATGATTCTAATTTCCATTTATCTAAAGCATGTTTATTTGACTCTTGGGCTGTTGATAATGCTATTTCTTAATTCTCCCATACACAAAACACTTCCTAGATGCACAGGTTGCCCATCTTACTGTACTATGGTCACAGCAAAGGGTTTTGAGACATACCTTTCAGTTAATTAACTCTTTCCACGCTGACTTCTGCAGTGGTTGTACCAGAACGCATGCCCACCAACAGTGAGTAAGGATTCTCCGCATCCTCAGTGGCACTCACTACGATTCCTTCTTTTGATGACTGCCATTTTGATGGGAGTGAGATGAAATCTCAAGACAGTTTTTACTTGAAGTTCCCTGGTGGCTGGGATATAGAACACTTTTCAAGTATTTACTGGCCATCTGCACTCCTACTTTTCAAGACTGCCCAGTCCATTAGGCCACTTAGTGATGGGAAGATTTGAAATTTGGGTCTTTAATTTGTAAAGTTTTTATATTATCTACTAGTCCCTTGTCTGAGCTATACTGGAAAAAGATTTCTCTCCTATTCAGTAGCCTGTTCTGCACTTCAATGACAGTTTCCCTCACTGTGAGGAAGTTTTTTTTTTTTTTTTCATTTCTTTTGCTGCCATTTGTCAGCTTTTGAGATTATCTTGTATGTGATTGAGTCTTTTCCAGGAAGCTCTTGCCTCTGGCCATATCTTGAAGTGTTTTCCTAATGTTATTCTCTACCAGTTTCAGTGTTTCAGAATTTGCATTATAGTTTTCAATCCATTTTTAATTTGTTTTTGTGCAGGGTGAGATATATGGGTCTAATTTTATTCTTCTCATGTGGATATCTAGTTTTCTCAGCGTCATTTGTTTAAGAGAGTGTCTTCTTTCCAAGGCTTAGTTTCACTACCTTTGTCAAAAATCAGGTTTCTGTGGCCAGGCAGGAATATTTCTGGATCCTCTATTTTATTCAGTTAGCTGGAGCATGTCTGTTTTTATGCCAGCCCCATGCTATGGATTGTAGTCCAGAGTCACTATGGCTCTTTAGTACAATTTGAGGTCAGTACCTGGTGGCACTCAGAGGAAGGATAGCAGGCTACCAAGAAGATACTTGATACCCTATGAGCATATACAGGGGGAAGAGGCCCCCCTCAGTCACAGTCATAGGGGAGGGGAGTAGGGGGAAAGTGGGAGGGAAGGAGGAATGGGAGGATACAAGGGATGGGATAACAATTGAGATGTAATATGAACAAATTAATAATATATATAAACAAAAGTATAAAATATAAAAAGAAATACAAGAAGAGGTAAGCATAGGAACAAGGGCCTATTAATAAAATTCTTGTTTGTTGGCACTGAAAAAAAATATTGCTTTGGCTGTTTGTGAGGTTTTGTGTTTCCATATGAGTTTTAGAATTGTTTTTCCAATTCTGTGAAAAATGTTATTGATATGGTTGCCATTGAATATGTAAACTGCTTTCCGTAGTATAGTCACTTCACATTAATTCTACCAATCCATAAGGACGAATGATGTTGCCAATGTGCAGTGTCTTCTTCAACTTCTTTCTTCAGTGCTGTAAACATTTTATTGTAGAAATATTTCACAGCCTCCGTCAAGTTTACTTCTAGGTATTCTGTCTATCTGTTTGTTTAGAAGGCATGTTTAGTGAGCACTTTTTTTTTCCTAATTTTATTCCAAGCACCTGATATCTGCTGAATTGGGTCAATTTGCCTTTAAGGTTGTTATTGTTAGGGCTTGTTATTTCCCATGGTTTTGTCAATTGTTCTGGTTATCTTGGTAGTTATTTTCTTCATCCCCTACTAGTAATAGAGATTTGTTGTTGTTGTTTTGTTTGTTTGTTTTTTATTGGACATGGCAGATTCCTTTCTTTCTCATATATATATATATATATATATATATATATATATATATATATATATATATATATATATTGGTTTTTTAAGACAAGGTTTCTCTGTGTAGTCTTGGCTGTCCTAGAATCACTTTGTAGACCAGGCTGGCCTTGAACTCACAGTGATCTTCTGCCTTCCAAGTGCTGGGATTAAAGGTGTGTGCCACCACACCCGGCTCCTTCACACATTTTTCTTTATGAAATATATTTTCCTGTTTCTTATGGACAAGGCCATCTTTCTTATGCTATGTATAGCATTGCTTTAAATATTTCCTGCAGCGCTGGCATAGCTGTCGTGACTGCCTTCATTAGTGCTTATATTAAAATGTTCTTTTCTTCTCTTTTACTTCTTTTCCCCTTCCTTTTCTTCCCCCAAATTCTCTCATATACCTCTTCTTGCTCCATTTCAAAGACATGACATCTTTTTTCTTTAATTGTTGCTACATACATATGTGTGCACTCCTAAATATATAAATACAATCCATTTTGTCTGTGTAATATTATTCGTATGCATAGGTTTTCAAGGCTGACCATTTTGGTATTGGATAATCTATTGGTATGTTCATCTGATAGCTTGGCTGGCAATAGTAATATTGGTTGACAGTTATTAACTTTCAAGGCTGAAAAATCACCTCATGCTTTCATGGCTTTTGAGATTGTTTACAAGAGATCTGATACTACTTTAATGTTTTTGTCTTTGTATAAGAGTTGACATTTCTCCTGGCATCTTTTAATATTCTTTCTTCGCTTTGTATTTTTGCGTGTGCATGTGTATCTGGTAGAGCATCCATGATCACACATGCATGTATAGGTGTGCATGCACATGTGTGTGCACATGTATGAAGGACAAAGATCAGTGTTGGTTGTCTTCCTTAGTTGATTTCCATCTTATATACTGTAGCAGTTTCCCACTTGAACCCAAGGCTTGCTGGTTCCACTGGTAGAGCTAACCACCCTACCTTGCTCCAGGGGTCTCCTCTATCCACCTCCTGAGCGCAGAGGTTATAGGTGGACCATCAGGCCACTTGGCATCTATGTGGTGCTAGAGATCCAAACTTTGACCCACATGCTTCCATGGAAAGTGATTTACCCATTGAGCTACATCTGACGGCCCTGTTTGTATCTTTTGCATCTTGATTATGATATATCACTGAGAAAATCTTTTCTGGTCATGTCTATTTCATAATGCCTCTTATATTTGGATATCCTTTTCTTTATCCAGTGTTCGGAAATTTTCTTCTCCTTTTCATTGAGTGATTGTCCAAGATTTCATTCCACTTCTTCTTCTACCCCATGACATCTTAGGTTCGGTGTCTTGAACTTATCCCAAAGCATTTGAAATTTTAGGATATGTTCATTAATATTTTATATTATTTGTCACCAAATGTACTATTTCCTTAACTTCATCTTACAAACCTAAAATTATTTCTTATGTTTAGTTTTCTCTGCTTATGATGCTCTCATTTTTCTTTTGTTTTTGTTTTTTTGTTTTTTGTTTTTGTTTGCTTGTTTCATTCTATTTGGCTTTTAAAAGGCACTTTTTAATTTTTTCACATATATATTTATATTATTACACATATATCCAATAAACTACCTATAGCAAGAAGAATCATAACACAATCAGGAATTATATAAAAGTTACATTCTTAGTGTTTTTGGCTATTTGTATTTGGCAGCCTGAAAGAAAACATCTTTCCTATCTTGGTGAGTCTAAAATTCAGAATGTAAATCAATATCTATAATATCTCTTCATTATCAACTTAAAACATTTATCTAGACCTAAAAACATCTTAACCCCTAAAGGACTAAGCTTAATTATAAAACTAAACTATCTGGTCTTCAACCCCATCAAAGACTTGAGAAGGAATAAAATTAGTTAACTGAGTATACTGGGAGTGCAGGTTAGTAGCTTTCCAAATGAGAAGATGACAGAGACAGTTTGCTACCTGAAGAGTCACCCAAAACTACTTCACATACACTACTGTTTGGCTCTTTTTAAGCATCTCAATTTCCTGAATAAATTTTCAATCTGTTTTTAATGTTTTTTTTTCTCCATGTTATGAACTATCATTGGCTTTGGTCCTGAATTTTTTTTTTTACTTCATTCATCTGCTTATTTGAGCCTTCTTTTTATAACTTATTTATTTATTCATTTTACAACCCAATCACAGCCCCCCTCCTCCTGGCTCCACCCTCCCTCCCTCTCCCCCTCCTCCATGAGCCTTCTTTGTGGTCATTTTATTTGTCTGTTCTAAGAGGGTAAGAGTTTACAACCTTTTTCTCACTTTTCAGCTATCTCATTTGCTTAGGTTTCTGATATTGAGAAGTTATTGAACTTTTGTCTCCCTTCATAGACCAAGCTAGCCTCGAACTCACAAAAGCTCCACTTGCCTCAAGTGCCACAAGTGCTGGGATAAAAGGCCTGTGCCACCACCGCCTGGCTACAAAGTAAATTTTTAAATTCAAAAACTAAGCCGTAAAACAAAAGAGGTGACCAGCTATCTTGCCTTTGGCGGACTCCTCCCTGCTTGGGAACATCCGGTTCCTGGGACTTCTTGTCCTGCCTTTGCAGAACCAGTCTGCCCAGAGGGGCAAAGAGTAGGAGCTGTATCTTTCAAACAAGCAAAGACAATGTTGCTGTGCTTGCCTTTGGGGCCACCAGGACATTGTGCCACGTGTTCCATCCAGCATACTTGCTGTGGTTCCCTGCAGCCTGACCAGGCAGTGTGCGAGGGGAGGGATGAGGCCACGGAGCATGTCTCAGCTTGGGAGGCCGACGCTACACTTCTGTCACAGTCTGCACCGTCAACACTTCTTTGTTTCTCCTGTCAGGATGCTGTACCAAGTTCTGCCTCACACTTTTCAGGTTCCAAACACAGTGAGGCTGGCACAGGCATTATGAAGGATGGGGGGTGGGGGGGAAGGGAGCACCGTGCATCTCTCAGCTTCAGACTCCTGCACCGAATGCTGCACTCTTCTGATGCTTTGCCTGCTATGCTCTGTCTGTTACTCCGTCCGGCATTTTGAATCCAGCTTTCAAGTTGGGTGTCCAGACTGTCCAGCACCCTGTACCCTTCACCTCACTTCCCAGCAGAACTGATCTCAGTGAGATTAACTTGGTGTAGTGTGTGTGTGTGTGTGTGGGGGGGGGGGGGGGCGGTAAGTAGCTGAGTTCTCTGTAGACAGAATCCCACCCAGTCTTATTTCTGCTTTCTGACATTTCCTTTTCCTCTGAGGATGGTTTTCAATCTTGATTTTCTTCCATTTGATCTTACAGATATTGCTTCTCATCCGTCAGTGTAGCCAAGACTTCACTTAATCTGCTTGATTCTTTTTGAATGTCTGATTTGTTAGTCTTTATTGTTTCCTGTTCCCTGTGTTTCTAAATCTATTTCTTACAATTTCAGTAGTGAGAGCGTAGTTATTTGTTTGGTGACTTTTGTCGTCCACTGTTGTTATTCCTCTTGATCACAAGTCAGAATTTCCTTGATGCTTAAATTTTGCCCCTGCTGACTATTTTCCATAGAACTATTATTTCTAGAAATACTTTGACGACTGTGATAAAGATACATTCTCCAGACAGCATTTTCTCTTCCTCTGCCATGAAATGGTGAGTATGACCAGTTTTTGATCTTTTGGTTTTTACAAGCAGAGGGCAGTCTATTTTATATTTCCCGGTGACTTAATTTGTGCTACAAAATGCAATGAAGTGTATTGCTTCTTGGCTAATGTGAAGGAAAGTCAGTGGGGAGTGGTCTGGTTTTAGAAAAGATTTCTAGTGGGCTCCCCCACTAGAAAGATTTAAACTTTATTCTCTGTACCTTGTGTATAGGACTCTATGAATGCTTAGACTCAGGCCTATCTGCTTTAGAGAGACATCAGATATAGGGTAGTTTTGGAGGCTGGTCTGATGTATCTTGATGGTATTCACTACTTGCAGTCTTTGCCTCACCTGTACCTTGCTGAAGAGGCTAACTTATTTGACCAATAAAAGGCCATCACACCTGGGCAGGGCAAATGGGATAGGTGTGGCTAAGGTTCCCAGGCTGTGGGAGAGAAAGCGAATCTGGGGAGGAGAGACTGAAGGAGAGGAGAGGGCGAAGGAGGCTGCATCATGGGTGAAGTGGAGGAGAAGCACATGGCCAGTGTGGATGGAGACTCGGCCCAGACGATGATAATTAGCAAGTATTGGGGATTATAGATGGGCGATAGCTTGATAGAAATTATTAGAACCCTGCCCCAGGTTAACTAAGGCTATTTTAAAATATAACCAGTGTCTGTGTCTTGATTGATTGCTAGAGGGTTAGGAAATACTGTTGTAATAATAATTATCATCCAAATAATAAATATTATTAAGTCATACTGGTAAGTTAACCACAATAGGGTAGATTGGGCATTCTCTGGTTCGTGTTCCAAGTGACCACTATCAATGGACAAAAATACATCCATGAATATATCCCTGAATTCAAGAGAGAGGCTAAAATATTCCCACTGAGCCATAAATCTGAGACACACAAAGAAAACAAGAGTGACTTAGGCTTTGCCCTGTCACTCATCCTTTAGGATCAGCACGGTCCCACTCACAGAGGATTTCTCTCAGCACATAGCTTACACGGTGAGCAACGAAAACGGTGGCAAGCATTCACTTTCTCTGCCATTTAAGAACTTATCGCAGACGGCTCTATCTCGTTTTGTTCCTCAACACATACTGAGAGCATCATTGAACCCAGACTACCTGAGCTTAGTGAATAAGTGGTCCTCTGGTTTGGGAAAGCATTATACACAGTGCTGAGACTTTGGTCAGCTTAGAATATTGGCCACTGTAGAAAAAAAGGTCATATGTTCCTTCTGCAGATATCCTCAGATCTTTGCTTGCCTCCTGTGGTGGTTTGAATAGGCATAGTCTCCCAGACTCATGTGTGAAAGCTTGGACCATAGGGAGTGGCACTATTAGGAGGTGTGGCCTTGTTGGAGTACGCATGGCCTTGTTGAAGGAAGTGTGTCACTACGGGGGCAGGCTCTGAGGTCTCATATGCTCAAGCCAGGCCTAGTGTAGTGGTCTCCTTCTGCTGCCTACAGATCAAGATGTACAACTTTCAGCCTGGAGGCCACCATGTTTCCCACTCTGATGATGATGGACTAAACCTCTGAAACTGTATCGTAGCCTCAATTGAACGTTTTCCTTTATGAGAGTAGCTGTGGTCATGGTGTCTTTCCACAGCAATAGAACCCCTAACTAAGACACCTTCCGATCAGGAGAAAACTTATACAGAACACTAGGGCTATGCTGGCCAGCTTCCAAGAAGCTTGAGCCTGACAGTGTTATATGGCTTTTCCTGGGAAGACTTGAATGAGCATTTGTGCACACCAAATTGGGAAACCACCAACATATCCAAGAAGCAAGGCTCATAAGAAAAACACCTAGCTTAGTGCACCGATGCATTTGTTGGCGTGCTTTATGTGGGAACATAGTGACTCTTAGGAGTTGTGTCATTGAAAAGCCCCACCCCAGTACTGGTGACACCTTATGAAAACTATATCCCTGGAGCTCCCTGCAGGCAGTTCCACTGAAGAGGCTTCTCCGAACACTATTGATTGCTTATATAACTTTGCAGAGAGGCCTTATGAGTCTTTTTGAGCTGCCCGAGAGTCCTCTACATTTCCTGAGTCTTATGAAACAGCAGCTGGTGAAAACAGCCTATAGTGCTACATATCAAGAGTAATTACTATGCCTAGTTAATGGCTCCTTCTGGTCATACAGTTGACCCAGTGAGCTCATCAGATCACTGGGCGCGGCCAGTAGTTCCACTCAACCTCAATGCATAGGCAGCATCTAGCGGAAACAGAGATCCTGACAGCAACTTCTGCCTGTCTGGGACTCTTAGCAGCTAGAAACCCATCTAGAGATTGAGCCTAAATAATGAAGTGCTGCCTCCACCAAAGAATGCCTGAAAAAGGTAGAAGAGGCAACTCCACCGAACATGGCAACACCAACAAGAGGACAAGAGGTCTACAGAGAAACAAGACACTTCAAGAAGTTTTACTGGGTCCCAAATCAAAGAAGTCCTGTAAAATAACTGACAGAAGTGCCAGGAGAATCGTATCAAAAGACCATGGGGGATCCAGCAGAAAACAGACAAAAAACCGACAAGGCCGGAAATAATATTGTTTCCCACCACACGGTCAACACTGGTTGTGACAGGGTGTGTTTATGTGTGTTCTCTAACTCTGAGAGCGTGATGGGAAACTGTTATCTCACACACGGTGTCTGAACACTCCTTGTTTTGTTATGTATTGTAACATGAGCAAGTTGAAGATGGGAAAAATACAGTTCTGGTGAGCGGAAATTTTCCAATGTGTCTTTAATGATTAGAGTTCAGCTGTGAGAAACTGTTTTGAAAAAAAAACAATAAGGACAACCATTACTGCTTTTATCGATGTAATGTGGGGTGTTGTAACCAACTGGAAGGGGGTGATGAGGTGATAAGCTGACTGAGGCTCGTAATCAATGCACAGCCACACATTCATCAGCCATTTCATATCTGTAATGCTTTTTATTGAAGCAGAAGGATATAAAGTCAAACAAGACAGATGTTCCTTTCTTATGGAACAACATGAGAGGAACATCTGTGCGCACACATTATGAATAAGGAAAAGCAAAACATTAGTTACTGTGGTAAACACTGTGAAGAAAAACACTGGCCATTTCTTAGGGTCTATGAATAGACAGTGGTAGAGTTGGGATCTTACATCAGTCATTTCTGTTGTCATTTACCAAGGGTCAGAAATAGTGAGAGTGTCAGCTCATTGTCACATAAGGAGTTAAGTTTTGACAATAGTGTGTGTAGTGATTTAGCCCTTGGGATTGAGGCATTGCAGCAGGCAAATATATCCAATTGCGGGAAAGTATAAGCCAGCCTCTGCCATGGCAAGTTGAAACTTGGGTCTCTGAACTATGAGTAGTCTCAATTTAGATGCACTATAGGTATAAAACACCAGATCTATTTATTTATCCATTTAACCAATTTTAGATTTATTTATTCTATATTTATGAATGTTTTGCCTGCCTCTGTGCTATTTTCCATGTGTGGTAGAAGCTAAAGCAGGGTGCAGGCAGTGAAGGCATCAGATTGTTTGGAACTGGAGTTAAGGATTGTTGAGAACCACCATATCTGTCCTTGGAATCAAACCTGTGTCCTCTATAAGAGCAATAATTGCTCTAATCCACTGAGACATCACTCTAGCACCCCGACACACCAAACTTTAAGGATGTAAAAAAAAGGTGAAAATACCTCAATGTTTATACTAGTGAAAATAAAATATTTTTGATATGATGATTAAAGTAAGATAGTAAGTGTAACTTATTTTTGATAGGTATTCTCCACTGATGAGGTGAGCGGATTCAAGCCAAATTAACTATGATTGCAATATAAAGGGAATAAATAAATAATTTTTTTTAATTATAAAGGCAGGTTTATTAGGAATGTCTCTTGGGAAGGTTTACTGGTCCCAAGGAATAGGCCATGGAAGTTGCCAGTGTGGGTCGGGGAGAATCGGGGGCGGGGGCAGGGGTGTTGGCATGGGAACTTCACACGCAGAGAGAGAGGAGAGGAGAGGAAGAGGAAGAGCCAGAATGTCTAGATTATATGGTGAAGAGCATCTGGGTGAAAGAAAGACCAGCTCCTGAGTTTGAAAGTTCAGGTAGGGACTGAGAGATGTTAGGAAAATCTGGAGGCCAGGTCCACTTTGATTTGTTAAATAGGCACCTGTATCGGATTCCCAACAATTTTCAGTTGATTTTTTTCCTTAAAGGTTTAAAAACCCTACACAAGACTCTCATTATTTTCTTTTAACCATTCTACTTAAATGAAAATGTGAGTTAGACAAGGATTGAAATGATTTGATATAACACACCTGGAAGATGTTCAATAAATGTTTCCTTTCTTTGAGAGAACAACAACAACAACAACAACAACAACAAAAAACCACACACAAAACCAGAGCCAGTGGGATGTCGAAGCAGGTAAAGGGTTTTATTACTGAGTCTGGGAACCTGAATTTAATGCCTGGGACCCATAGGGCAGGAGAAAACAGAGTCTCAGCAGGCTGTTTGCTGACCTCTGTTCATGAGCTGTGGCTTGCTTCGAATAAGTCGAATAAATATAATAAAAAAATAAACTAACAAAAACTTAGGGAAAATTTCATCAACAAATTTAGAAGTTTGACAAGTGAAATAAAAACTAAAAAAAAAAACTGAATAGAATTAGAAATATTTTTAAAATGTAGTAACTAAACTGAGAATGCGAACAGAGAGCCTCGGCAGCATGATGGATAAAGCAGAAGAATCAGTGAGCTAGGAAAGAACACTGGCCAAGCTGAGCTGAGACTCACTATGTAGCCCAGGCTGGCCTTGAACTCATCCACTCATCCTGCTTCATCTTCTTACGTGCTGGGATGACAGTTATGAGTCACCATGTCCAGCTCTGAAAGTTTTCAATGCTTACAGGAGGGACCAAATACCATCAAAGGAGCCGTCCTTCACATTACAGCCAATATAGAAGGAACAGAGAGAAAAAAAAAAATATGCCCAGACCATATTTAGAGAAGCAGTGATTGAAAGACTGCATCAAAATTCCAGATGGTTTGTGTGTGTGTGTGTGTGGGGGGGGGATTCTAGCCCAACTCAACTGTAAAGAAGAGGTAACCATGAGGCATTATAAACAAATTATTAAAACACAAAGACAAAGAAAGAATTCTGCGAGCAAAAGGAAATAAAATACATCATTTCCAGTGAGCTCACTCCACATGTAAGGATGCTCACTGCCCAATCTGACATCCTGAGTTTGATGCCTCAAACCCATATGGTAGAAGAGAACTGGCAAGCTGTCCTCTGAACTCCTGACACCCATCCACCCACACACCAGATAAATAAAAAAAACTAATGAAAAAATTTTTACAAATAAAGTTCATGTTCAAGGTTCCTGCGTCACCCTCAAACTAGGAGAGAATGAAGTGATGTATTTAAAACACTAAAGAAAAACTACCATTTAATCTCGTGCCTGGCAGAGTCCTTCAGGCAGGAGAAATTAAAAGTTGCCTAGACAAACGAAATCTATGAATCACCACAGTGCCTTTCTTTTAGTAAATTAATCATGAATACATAAAACTCAGTACATTCAGAACACTCTAACACTGTAGTCTGTTATGTAAAGCAGTTTATGTGAAAGATATCTTTAAAATATTGTATTTGTTTCTCTGTTTCTCTCTTAACCCTGCTATCACTCAAATAATTGAGACTCTGTTATATTATTTTTTATCAAGCTTTACAACACAATACTGAACAGCTATTACTCTATTCTTAACCCTCTAAACTACTCTGGTCTCCTCCCAGGGTAAATCCCAGACATACTGGCACTTTGTGGCTTTCTTGACCCAGCTCCTCTCTCCTGCTCTCTCCTGGAACTCTACCAGTGGCTGAATCCTCTACTTCCTCTTCTAACTCCTCCCCCCTGGCTGACAGGAAGTCCAGCTCTATTCTCTCCCCTGCTCAGTGATTGGCTGTAAGCAGCTTTATTGGCACATCAGGGAACAATTTGGGAGCACCTTTTACACAATACTGAGACAAGAGAGTCTCAGAACAAGGACCAGATATGGGGGGAGGGGTACACAAGTCAGCATTTGAATTATACAATAACCTTATGCCTACAAGTTTTATCTCTATAATAAACCATTTTAACTATGAAGGCCAGAAGAACAATTATTAAGAATGATGGCAAGAACAACAAGCTGTTAAGTTAAACAAAATTTTCAAAATATAAATCTAGAAAATGGGAAGGATGAAAGTTTGGGCAAGTTTATATACAATTACAATTAAATTGCTATCAGTTTGAAATAGCCTATCACATATGTAATATTCTATGTAAGTGTGCTGGTTACTTATATCCACTTGAAACAAGCTAGAGTTATCAACTAAAAAAAAAAATACTTCTATAAGACTGAGCTGTAGTTAAGTCTATAGAGCATTTTTCTTTTTTCTTCCTTCCTTCCTTCCTTCCTTCCTTTGCATTTTCCTCTCTCTCTCTCTCTCTCTCTCTCTCTCTCTCTCTCTCTCTCCCTCTCTCTCTCTCCCCCCCCATCCTTCCCTCCCTCTCTCCCTCCCTCCCTCCCTCTTCTTTTCTCCCGCCCTTCATTTCTTTCTTTCTTTCTTTCTTTCTTTCTTTCTTTTTTGTTTTTAAAGACAGGGTTTCTCTGTGTAGCTCTGGCTGTCCTGAAATGCACTCTGTAGACCAGGCTGACATGGAACTCAGAGATCCACAGGTCATTGCCACCTGAGTGCTGAGATTAAAAGCATGTATAACTACTGCCTAGCTGACACTTTCTTAATTAGTGATTGATGGGAGAGAACCCAGCCCATTGTGAGTGGTACTGTTCCTGGGCTGGTGGTCCTGGGTTCTATAAGGAAGCAGGCTGAGGAAGCCATGTGAGTAAGTCAGTAAGCAGCACTCCTCCATGGCCTCTTCATTGGCTCCTGCCTCCATGTTCCTGCCCTGTTTGAGTTCCTGTCCTGGACTATGAAATGGAAGTGTAAGCCAAATAAATACTGTCCAAGTTGTTTTGGTCATGGTGTTTCATTGCAGCAGTGGAAACACTAAGACAGTAAGCCTCACAGTAACCAAAAAGTAAAAACCTATAGTCCCTCCACTCAGCAGCAAGGAAGTGATTCAAAGCCTGATACCACAGCCAATCATCGAATGACAAAGACAGCATGAGGAAGGGGCAAGGGTGTACAGACCAAGCAGAAAACAAGATACAAAGCAATGACAGATAGTCCTTACCTCACAATGATCAACCTGGACATAGATGAATTAATTTCAGCTAAAAAAAAAAAAAAAGAGTGAATGAAAGAAATAAGGGGAAAAAATAAAGTCAAACTATGCTGCTTATAACAGGCTCACTTCATTAGTTTAAGTAAAGACACATATCATCTCAAAGTGAGGGGATAAGAAATGATGTTCTATACAAGTGAAACCCAAAGAAAGCAGACACAGCTACACTCACTCATATCAGAAAAAAATAGACTTTAAATCAAAGGCAATAACAAGAGGCAAAGAGGCCATTATGTAATGATAAAAAACACTCAACATGAAAACCCACACACCCAGGTTTGGAGCACCTAAGTAAAAAAAACAAAACAAAACAAAACAAAACAAACAAACAAACAAAAAACAAGGCTCTCATGAACCAATCTGAAGGGAGAGACAGACAGTGCAATAGCAGCAGGGCACCTCAATAACCCACTTCTGATAATGGGCAGATCGTCTAGACAGATCAATAAAGGAACACTGGGCTTGAGGGTCACTGATTTCATAGGAGCCCTTGAGGCAGGATCCATCTCTATCTTTAGCTCCTGCTTTCCCCTTGGGTTTAGTCCCCATAGATTTTCCTCTCATCTTAAAGACTATTTTCTAGTTTAATTGTTTTGTAAAAGTCTCAGCATTTGAAGTGCAAATTCAAATGCCAGTTGTGTTATAAGAAGAAGACATCTCACTTTCACCCCAAAGTGCCAAGTAGCTGTTTTCCTTAACGGGAACCTTGTTTGCTTTGGACTCCTGGGAATCACACTTATTCCCTAAATGTATTCAGATGCTGCTTTGTTTGCTGTTTCTTATTTATTGGACTTAAGTGATGTTGATATTTAATATTTTAAGGTTCGTTAGTGTGGTTGTTTTAAAGATGTTTTGCCATTGAAATTATGTTAAGATAGATGTTCTTTGTAAGTTTTAATGTGTCCTATTTAAATTATAATTATAATCAGTTAAAGTGTTTTCTAAAGTCTACTGATTATACCTTCCTTTGGTATGTCAGATATTTAGAAGAAGACTGTTTAGTAGCAAAACGTTGGCAGACATCCAGTTTATCTTTTATTATTGATTTCTAAATTACTTTCACTGCTATAGGACAATAAATCGTTTGAGTGCTTAAAATGAACCACAATTTGCTTTGTAGTCAGGGATGCAGTTAAATTTGACAAACAGTCCATGCATATTTGAAAACAATTGTCCTACAGTTGTTGGGCCAGTGTTCTACGGTGTTAAGTTTGTGCGCTCTATTCCTCATACTTCCTCCACTCTTAATCAGTTCTTTCATTTTACACTATCACTTATTTAGAAATGTTTCTGGAAGCTTCTACTGATGTTCCGCAATTCCTATTGCCCGTTTTCTACACCAATCTGTAATTTTTTTTTCCCTCTCTTACTGAATTGGACCTAGATACTTGCATCTAAGAATTGGAGCAGAGCAAAAGTGGTGAGCCATTTCCAAGATTAATTTATTTTAAAGAAATTCTTCCTGCCTACTTCCGGTCATTTACTCTCTCGTTCTGGCATAAGTCAGCAGCCATGTCAGGAGTGGCAGTTTCTGAGGGCAGGAAACTGAGAGGGAGGTTTTAGTCAGCAAGAAAGAAAATAAAACCCTAAGGCTAGGGGTCTTCAGGGAACGAAGGGACTCTGCAGTGTTGATATTGAAGCCCTTTTTCTTACAGTGAATGCTGAGATAGGATGAGCGATCTTAGATCAGAGGACACAGACTTCGCCAAGTTTGATTATAAACTGAAATCTACATAATATGCTTTTACTGTTTAAGCAGCTAAACATAGGGGCCGATAATTTATGGGGTTGCAATAATTATCACCAGAGAGATTAGAATATGGCACTTTCTGTTTCCTATCAAATATATTTTTATTACTTCTTTGATAATTTTATACAGGAATAGTTTTTCCTGTAAGAATTTTTTAAAGTTTAATTTTACTAAAATACACAAAATACAACTTTTTCTATCTTAATTATTTTTTTAGTGTTTGGTGGTAAATGCATTCCCACTGCTATGTGACCAATCTCTAGAATGTTTTTCATCTTGCAAAACTGAACTCTGTACTAAATAATAACTCTTCAGTGTTCTCCATGACTCTAGTAACCCCTATTCTGCCTTCTATCTCTATGAACTTAATCTATATTTTTACAATGGAATCACACAAGTGTTTGCCTTTTCTTCCTGGCTTATTTTAATTAGCTAGTGGTCTTAGGATGCATGTGTATTACAGTGTATATCAGGACCCTCCTCCTTTAGCAGGGATACTGTTCCATTACATGTATAGCTTTTGTGAGGACATACCTCACTGTTTGCCTTAGTGGCTACATGATTGTACAGTCTTATGAGAGGTTTGTCAGTAGCTCCTGAAAGGTTTTACTGTTGTTGCTGTCTTGTTTGTTTTTGTTTTTTGTAGTCCTGGTAATTAACCCCTGGATCCTGTGTATGCTAGAAAAGTTCTCTATCATTAAATTCCATATTTAGACCCAAGGGTTCAATTTCATAGCACATTCGTTACAGTCTAAAGGTTCTGGTTGGAGTTACAGGAATGCACCATTGTACCCAGTTAATTTGCTTTTATGTTAGCCATGCTAATAGGTATGGTGTGAGTTCTGGTAATTTTTGGCTTTATATAAAGTTTAGAAATTGTTACTAAGTCATGCACCTAATTTTCATTAAAAGATGGAAACTATTAAAAATACCAAATGATCCTGCGTCATTTTCAGCCAAGTTGTGAGATACAAAATCAAGGTACAAAACCAGTTTTCATGTATACCAATAACAAACTTGCAGAGACCAAATCTAGGAAAAATATCCCATTTGCAAGAGTGCCAAAGGGGGAAAAGCACCTGGGAATAAACCTAAGCAAGGAAGTGAACAGACTCTCCACTGCAAGGCACACTCCCCCATCTGTGCCTGCTGATTTCCATAGGCGGCTCAAGGGCAGAAACCAAACCTGATTTCCTTTCTTTGCACCTTTCTAAGAATTTCTCTTAGCTTTTTATTTCTCTAACTGCTCAGTGAGTTACTGCAAAAAAAGGTGAGCCTGGACCACTATTCACTCAAAAAAAGATTATGCATGCAAGGTTGTTCCCTGGGTGACATAAAATGAGTACAAGGATAAACTGCTGTGCTGGCTGTTTCTTCATCCCCTCGGGGGTGGGGGGAAGAGGCAGAGTGATTCTGGGTAGAGGAGAGAGGAAAGAAAGCCCAGCTCTTCTATTTTAATTTCATTAGACTGTAAAGCCATTTCAGTATGGGGCTTACGCACTGTGTCTGCTAGGAGCCATGTGGGTACCACCTAGAGAAAACCAGGCAATACGACAATCTTTAAAGGATTTAAAAAGCACTATGTTGTAACATATCTTCTAGGAATGGGGCTAAATGTGGACCACATCCCACCAGTGGTATAAAGAAATAAGAGATAGGGAAATCTCTTTTTTTTTTCCAGTTTTTTATTCAAATTTATTGCTTGAATTATATTTTTAACATTATTAGTAAGGATTAATAAAATTGCTATTTATTTATTTAGTTAATTTTAATTTTAACTTTTTATTTAACTTTTACTTTTTATTAATTCATTCATATTATATCTCAATAGTTATCCCATCCCTTGTATCCTCTCATTCCTCCCTCCCTCCCACTTTCCCCCTACTCCCATCCCCTATGAGTGTGACTGAGGGGGACCTCCTCCCTCTGTATATCCTCAGAGGGTATCAAGTCTCTTCTTGGTAGCCTGCTATCCTTCCTCTGAGTGCCACCAGGCCTTCCCACCCAGGGGATATGGTCAAATATGGGGCACCAGAGTTCATGTGAAAGTCAGTCCCCACTGTCCATTCAACTGTGGAGAATGTCCTATCCATTGGCTAGATCTAGAAAAATGCAATTGGACCCATATTTGTCACCATGCACAAAACTCATGTCCAAGTGAAGTAAAGACCTTAACATAAAACCAGAGGCATTAAATCAGTTAAAAGAAAAAGTGGGGAAGAGCCTGGAACACATTGGCATAGGAGAAAACTTCCTGAACACAACACCAACACCAGGCCTTAAGGTCAACAATTAATAAATGGGACCTCATGAGGCTAAGAAGCTTCTGTAAGGCAGGAGACACTGTCAACAGAAGAAAATGACAGCCTACAGACTGGGAAAAGATCTTTACCAACCCTACATCTTATAAAGGTCTAATATCCAAATTATATAAAGAACTCAGGAAATTAAATACAATGAAAACAAATAACCCAATTGAGAAATGGGGCTCAGAACTAAACAGAGAATTCTCAACAGCAAAATATCAAATGCCCGAGAAATACTTAAAGAAATGTGCAACGTCTTTAGTCATCAGAGAAATGCAAATCAAAATGACTCTGAGATTCCATCTTACACCCATTAGAATGGCTAAGATCAAAAATTCATGCTGGCAAGGATGTGGAGAAAGAGGAGCACTCCTTCAGTGTTGGTGGGACTGCAAACTTGTACAATCACTTTGGAAACCTATCTGGCACTTTCTCAGAAAACTAGGAATAGGGCTTCCTCAAGACCCAGCTATTCCACTCTTTGGAAAATACCCAGAAGAAGCCCCAGCACACAACAAAGACACATGCTCAACCATGTTCATAGAGGCCTTATTCATAATAGCCAGAATATGGAAACAGTCTAAGTGTCCCTCTATATAAGACTGGATAAAGAAACTGTGGTACAGGAGACAACTTCCTGAACAGAACACCAACAGCCCAGGCCTTAACATCAACAATTAATAAATGGGACCTCATGAGGCTGAGAAGCTTCTGTAAGGCTGGTGACACTGTCAAGAGAACAAAGCGACAGCCTACAGACTGGGAAAAGATCATCACCGACTCTTCATCTGACAAAGGTCTAATATCCAAAATATATAAAGAACTTAAGAAATTAAACACCACCAAACCAAATAACCCAATAGAGAAATGGGGCGCAGAGCTAAACAGAGAATTCTCAACAGAGGAATATCAAATGGCTGAGAAACACTTAAAGAAATGCTCGACCTCCTTAGTCATCAGAGAAATGCAAATCAAAACGACACTGAGATTCCATCTTACACCCATCAGAATGGCTAAGATCAATAACTCAACTGACACCTCATGCTGGCGAGGGTGTGGAGAAAGAGGAACACTCCTGCATTGCTGGTGGGAATGCAAACTAGTACAACCACTTTGGAAAGCTATCTGGTGCTTTCTCAGAAAAATGGGAATAGGGCTTCCTCAAGACCCAGCTATTCCACTACTTGGAATATACCCAGAGGATGTACTACCACACAACAGGGACATATGCTCAACCATGTTCATAGCTGCCTTATTCATAATAGCCAGAACTTGGAAACAACCTACGTGTCCCTCTATAGAAGAATGGATAAAGAAACTGTGGTACATTTACACTATGGAATACTACTCAGCTATTAAAAACAAGGAATTTCCAAAATTTGTGGACAAATGGATTGAACTAGAAATTGTCATAATGAGTGAGTTCACACAGAAGCAAAAAGAGCTAAATGGTATATACTCACTTATATCGAGACACTAGCCCAAGGTGTACGTCCCCATGAAAAACTGTACCTACCAGAATAATGGGTAAGAGGGGAGGACATCCTATTGAAACTTTAGGTGTGAGAAGCCTGGGAGAAAGAGGAAATGGAAGGATCCAGTGGGTCCTGGAAAACTACAGGCTAGTCTGGGCCCTGGGGTCCTCCGCAAACTGTGGCAACAGCCAAGGAAAAAATAGGCAGTAAAAACCTTGAACCCCTACCCGGACTAGCCGATGGACATTCTCCACTGTTGAGTGGAGAAGAAGATCTAACTCTCACACAAACTCTGGTGCCCCATATTTGATCATGTCCCTTGGATGGAGATGCCTGGTGGCACTCAGAGGAAAGATAATAGGTCACCAAGGAGAGACTTGATACCGTATGAGCATATTCAGGGGGAGGAGATCCCCCTCAGACACAGACATAGGGGAGGGGAGTAGGGGGGGGAAGTGGGAGGAAGGGAGGGATGGGAGGATACATGGGATGGGCTAACAACTGAGATGTAATATGTATAAATTAATAAAAATGTATTAAAAAAAATAAAAATAAAACCAAAAGAGTATGAAAAAAAAAAAAAAAAAGAAACTGTGGTACATTTACACTATAGAATACTACTCAGCTATTAAAAACAAGGAATTCCCAAAATGTGTGGACAAATGGATTGAACTAGAAATGATCATAATGAGTGAGTTAACCCAGAAACAGAAAGACTCAAATGGTATATACTCACTTATATCTGGACACTAGCCCAAGGGGCATGTCCTATGAAAATCTTCACTTATCAGGAAAGTGGGATAGAGGGGAGGACATACTATTGGGACTCTAGGTGAGAGAAGCATGGGAGAATGGTGAATTAGAAGGATCCAGAGGGTCCTAGAAACCTATAAGAAGAACATTATGATGGGCGGATCTGGGCCCAAGGGTTCTGCTCAAACTATGGCACCAGCCAAAGATTATACATGCAGTAAACATCAAACCCCTACTGAGATAGGGAAATCTTTACTCAGTCTTCCTAGCATGATGCACACTGTCACCTGATCCACTTCTACATGACTGTTTTCACCTCCTAGTAGGCAGAAGCTCTAGTACAGCACAAGAGACTGCTTTTTAAATATAAATCAGGCATGTAACTTCTGATACTTGATGGTGATTGGGAAGTGGCAGATGAGCAATTGACAGCAAAATTCACCATATTCAGTATGGAAGCCTAATTCTGTGCATGTGTAGGTGTGTAACATGAGACATGCAGACATATAGATAGATGATAGATGTAGAAAGACAGACAGATAATAGAGCTAGACATGCATTAGAAAATGCCCCTCTCTTCTGGGACAAAAGGAAGTGAATGGGTAAGGGCCAGTTTGGTTTATTGAGCTATTCTCCAATCTAGGAGCAAGGGACACAATGAAGTATGATTCTCAGAGTCTAGCATTGCATAGACACAGAGGATGGCAGGTTTCCTCTGGCCTGATTCTGAATGAATGCAAGCACAAAGCGTAACTAGGGTGCTGAAGAGAGAGCAGGTGACCACAGGGGGTGGAGCCAAAGAGAGATCACAGAGGACACTGAACACGCTTCTCTGCACTGAGCCTGCCTTGGCCCCACCATCTGTCTTCATTCTCTGTTTCATCACCAGGGCCATCTTGATCCTTTGTTGTGCCAATGACCAAAGTGCTGGGCAGCACTGGGTCTTCATATTTCCTGGGATAACGGAGAAAGCAGACACGAAACGGGCTATCATCACTCTCTGTGATAGGAGCTGTCAAAGTGTGTGCAGGCTCTTTTGGAATATTATTGAAGGAGCTGCTGGTTCTGCGTGGATGTAATTAGGGAGGAGCTGGATTTGGGGACAACTTTACAATCAGCTCCCCTTTATAACCCATCTCTCTGGTGTGCCCTCCTGGGCCTCCAGCAACTTCAAATTGAGCCCCTATTAGCTCGGCCTCATTACCCACCTAACATCAGCTCTGCCCCCAACCAGTTTGGTTGAGTCTCAGATTTATTTTTTCTCTTCCAGCTGGAAGATCCCAGCTGTTTTCTATTGTCCTGAATCTTATATGTTAAACCAAACCAAACCAAACCAAAACAACAACAATGACAACAACAACAAAAAAAAAACCCTCTAATGCTGCTTCCTCCATGAAACCTTTTCTGATTACCCCAGCCTAATCTCTAAGCTCTTTGTATGGAATTCCACCCTACCATTTGCTAAGCTGTATGTGGCATCTCTCACACTTGCATGAAATCCCCCTGATTTCATATTTATTTCATACACAGGGTCTGGAGATACTTGTGCACAATGTTTTTAGTACAGCCATAGTTGACTCTGCCCCGTCACATGCGGTTGTATGTAGAAACTCGTGTGTAATGTAGCTAATGTAAAAGCAGTTGGTGAGTGCTGTTGAGATGGCAATTGCCACTAAGGCTGACAAGCCAAGGTTGATCGCTAGGAGCCACATAGTGGAAGGAGAGAACTGGCATCCACAAAGGCCCGTTGACTTCCACCTGTGTCCCATGGCATATGTACATCCCCCTTCTCCCACACACAATAAAGCAAATAAACGTGTGTTTAGAAATGGCAAACATATTGAGGAAGAAATAAGGGAAGGAGCACGTCTCACAATAGCCTTAACAATACTTTGCATGAACTCTAAATAAGCAAGTGAAACACTTAAATAATAAAAACTTTTAAGAAATTTGAAGAATAAAATCAAAAAAGACAGTAGATGATGAAAACAATCTCCCACACTCATAGACTTGTAGGATTAATATCCTGAGAATCATCATCCTTCTAAAATCTGTGTACAGATTCAATGCAATCTCCATCAAAATTCCAACACAATTCTTCATGACAACTGAAGAAACAACCTTCAATCTCATATGGAAACATAGAAAACCCAGGTTAGCTAAAACATTCCTAAGTAATAAAAGAACTGTTGGAGGTGCTGCTATCTCAGATTTCAAGTTGTACTACCGAGCTATAGCTATAAAAAATAGCATTTTTTATTTAAAAAAAACTGGTATTGGCAAAAAAAAACAAACATACTGATCAGTGGAATAGAGTTGAAGACCCAGATGTAATTCTATAGACATCTGTTTTTGTTTTTTTTTAAACAAAGCCTAAAACACATGTTGGAGAAATGACAGCATCTTCAACAAATGATGCTGGTCAAACTGGACAGCTGCTGTCAGCAAATGAAAATAGATCCATATATAGCATCAGATACAAAATTCAACTCAAAATGGATTAAGAACCTCATCCTAAAACCAGATTTGCTAAACCTGACAGAAAAGAGGGAATAGTTATGAGCTTATTGGCACAAGAAAATTTCTGAACAGGGCAGCAATAACACGGGCACCAAAACCAACAAGTAGCAAATAGGACTTCATGAAGCCAAAAAGCTTCTGTACAGCAAAGGGCACTATCATGGGGACCAAGCATCAGGCCACAGGATGGAAAAAGATCTTTACCAATTATACATCTAAAACTGTAATATAAAGAATTTTTTCTTAAAAAGCCTGAATATCAAGAAAACAATTAGCCCAACTTAAAAAATGGGTATAGGACTAAATAGAGAGTTCTCAAAGGATGAATTGCAAATGACTGAGAAACACTTTTTAAAATATTTAATACCCTTAGCTGTCAGAGAATGCAAATTAAAACTATTTTGAGATTTCATCTTACCCAAGTCAGAATGGCCAAGATCAATAAAAGAAGTGATATCATGGGCTGCTGAGGATGTGGGGAAAGGGAAACACTTATCCTTTGATAGTGGGACTGCAAACGGGTAATCAGTGTGGAGATTCCTCAAAAAGCTGAAAATTGATCTACCATAAGATCCAGCTATGTCACTCTTGGGCATATGCCCAAAGGACTGACAGTACATCTTACTGCAGAGATACTTGCTAATTTATATTCATTACTGCTCTATTCATGATAGCTAGGAAATGGAAATAGCCTAGATATTCATCAACTGATGAATGGATAATAAAAAATGTGGTATGTGTATACAATGGGATATTATTTAGTTGTTAAGAAAAATTAAATTCATAAATTTGTAGGGTAAATAGGTAGAGCTAAAAGCAATCATCCTCAGTGAGATAACCCAGATGCCAAAAGGCAAATATTGTATGTTGTCTCTTCTATGTGGGTGTTCGCTTTTAAGTTTTAGATGTGTTTGTTTTAATCGGAATAGCCACAGAGGTTAGGTAAGTAGTGAGGGACTAGGGAGAAGAGGGGGGTCATTAGGGAAAGGAAACAGAGTCTAGTGTTCTAAAGAACCAAAGGAGAAACTGGGATAATTAAATTGGGAGGAAATATGAAGAAGGACAAGTAACACTAAAGGGCATTTGAAAAATCATATGGAAACCTACTACTGCAGAAGCTTCCTAAAATATCTACATATGTGAAAGGGCTTTAAATGGGGTCGCCATATAAGGGGGCAGACAATGCCCCAACTGGACACCTTATGCTACAAACACAAAATAGATGTCATGGTTTGGTGTGCTTTTCTTTTTAGTGCTTTTTGTTTTATTGTTGTTGTTTAGTTTGTTTAAATTGAGTATGAGAGAGAGAGAGAGAGAGAGAGAGAGAGAGAGAGAGAGAGAGAGAGAGAGAGAGTGGGGTGGGGATAGGGAGGTGAGAGGAGGGGAAAGATAACAATTAAAACATATTGTATGTAAAAATTAATTAAAAATTAATTTTAAAATAATATATTTTACCTTTTAAAAAATGTGTTTGGATTTTTTTGATTCCCCCATTAGGTATGATTAATTTGTTCTACTGTAAAACTGTCTTAATATTGATTTAATACATACATTTTCCCTAAAAAATAAAATTAAAGGCATTAGATAAAAGAAGCCATTATCTAATATTCCATATAATTCCTAGTAGAGTGTAGACACAGTACCTAGTAAGCTTCAATAGAATGAATGAATGAATGAATGAAAACATCCCGTGTCCTGGGAGAAATTTAAGATGATACACCTTCTACACACCACACACACACACACACACACACACACACACACACACACACACACATCTAGTCTTGATATGAAGGCCTTTCCCTTCCTGTGGCTATAATTTCCAGTAATATGACTGTTTCCTGAAGGCTATTACATGTATCTGCCCAACAAATACCTACCTGAGACTTTGGTCCCCACTTGAAACTAGAGATAAGGGGATGGATTGATGGGTGAAACGGGACAGCATAAATGGTAATGAGCCTTAGTTTATTTGTTGGGTAAAGGTGGAGGGCTAAAGTGCTATCATAAAGTAGGATTCTTGAGCATGGGGGTCTCTGCAAGTGCCCACCACCAGCACAGAAACAATCTCTGAAAAGCGAGAAAGAAATCTGGTTCAACACAACTCAGTAGCTGGTGTTGGTACAGATTTCTACAGTCTGACGACAGGCTGTTTATTTTAGGCATATTTAAGGTCAGCACAATTTGGAAAAAAAGTTTCCTAGTGTAACACAATCCCATGCGCACGAGGAGAGATAATTACATGGAAACTCTTCTCAAAGTACACAGCACTTCTTCCACAAAGACGGGTTCTAAAGATGGTTACATGTGTTACCTTAAGGGTCTAGGGTGAGTCATACAGGATAGCACAGAAGTCACCTACACTATCAGCCACCTCTGGTCCTTGCTTATGGGAGTTTAGGGGAGTCTCTGGCCATAAAGATAGGACAGAGGTCATCTAGATTATTAACTATCTCAGGTCCTGCTTGTGGGAGCCTGAGGGAGCTCCCTGGCCATACAGATAGTGCAAGGATCACCTAGGATGTTAGCCACCTCCATTCCCAGGCTTTGGGGCAGAAACCAGGGCATACATACATCTCTTATATTGAAGAGACAACCCTGTATATTAGCATTCCTGGGTTCTCTAGTGCTCATCCGTGAGAGTCAGTACCTCTCTGTTCCCAACACTTGAGACCTTAGGTGTCCACTGGGATGTAATGTCACTGGGGCTGGAGACTCAAGGGTAGAAGCAGATGGACAGCAAAGCCAAGCTGAGGCAGGCAGCTTTGTTTGGCCTCACGCTGGCTCAGGATATCCACCTGGGACATTTCAACCCTGCCCTCATTATGTCTTCATTGTACACTGGCAGGTGATTTTCTTGACAGTCTGCCATGAGATAAAGTTCTTGGCCGGAAGTCTTTTTCCCTCAGAATTCTGAAGGGATTTCCCAACGGTTTCCCCATGGCTTACATCAGAACTGTCTGATTCTTGGTGCAGATTCTGACATCTCTTTCTTCCCCAGGCAATGTTAGGGTTCTGTCTACCTCTGGTATGGAGGACAGTCTAATTTGGTTGGACTTGTGGCTATTCTTACCTCTTTGAAGTTTAAAGTTGAGAGGCATTTTGTTATTTTAGCCTGGCTGGTGTGTTTCGTTAATTTGTTTCATTTTAAATTGTATTTACATGTTGTTTAGTGTAGGCGTGAGTAGGCTATGGTACCCATGTGGATTTCAAAGGACAAACTTTAGGAGAGGGTTCCCTCTTCCATCCTGTCTGGACAGGGCGGGCTTTACCCATTGAAACTTCTCAGTTCCTATAACGCAGTGAACCTCTCACCTGCTGCGCACAGGGCACAGCAGATGCCTGGGTACTCTCTGCTTCCTGCACAGCCCTTTATCTATCCCTCTGATCTAACCACATGCCAGGCTGCCTTTCTAGCCTTGGGTGACCCTCCCACCCCACCCCCACTCCCTCGCCTCCCCACCCCTGCCCACCAGACCCAATTATACTATAAGTTCCCACTTATATGTTACATTCTATGATCCAAAACATTTTGAAATCTGTTTGAAATCTACTCTCTGGCCTTAGGCCCATTTTCTTTGTGTCACGTTTTTGTCATTGTTGTTATCTCTCTATTATTTTGGAGATTTCTCTGGACAGAGCTGAGCAGGCCTGTGTCATCTGTCACATTTAACTGGCAGATCTTGCGCTGGAGCGCAGATTTAGTCTCTTGACACTCTCAGGCTTTGCCTCGAGCCTCAGCTTGCACCCCATACTGGTAATAAGGTTGTCATTTTTGGCAGACGTAAAGATTCAGGGTACCTAGTAAAAGCTGGGTGTCAGACCCATAAGTGCTACATGGAACACAATCTCAAAAGTTAGCCACTGTTTCTCTGAAACTCAAGGTTAACTGGGGATTCCATGTCTTTTTAGGAACTTCACTCAGGGCTGGCTGCTGAGTAGAATATATTGTCTGGCGTGTGACAACAAACTTCATTTCTCATAGTTCCACGAGACTGAAGGTTCAAGAATGGATGTCTACATGAGTGGAAAGTGCACCATTTACTTCTCTGCATAATCTCCCGTGGTAGGAAGGTTAGAAGGCTCCCTGTGGCCCCTTTTAATAAAGCCTTTACCTTTAGGGCTCTGCATCATCACCTTTTTTATTTCTTAAAGGGCCCCTCCTCCTAATTCCGTCACATCGGGCATCACAACTGGGGCATGAGTTTCAGAGGACAAAGCTTCAGCCCATCATACTGCAAGGACCAAACTAATGCCATGTTCTGTATGTTCTGTATGTTCTCTGAGAATTTGTCCTCCAGGTGACCTCTTCCTTCTCCCTGCATTCAGGGAAGTGAACTCTTACGGCTGTAAACTGCACCTGCCAGCAGTCTCCAGAAACTCCACTGGAGCGATTAGATACAATCAGCATCCAATGTTCCTCTGAGATTAAAAAAAAAAAAAACTTCCCCTGGAGACTCAGCCTCCACCCAACCTCCTGTGACCCACAACTTCCCCTTGTGATCCAGCCTCCACCCAACTGCCTAAAGGTCAACATTCCTGTGACCCACAACTTTCCCTTATAGGTTTCCCCTTTATAAACCCTTGAAGCTCCAGCTCCATTCTCCTATCCTGTTGCATCTGGAAGGATTGTGGTCCAAGCTTGAGCCCATAATCCAGGACCCTCGATACCCATGGGTATAGAGTCCTGTTGGTCTTTTCTGGGGGGGTCTTGCCATCTGGGTGATCTGGGTACTATAAGTCAACTTTACCCAGAAGTAAATTTCTAACCCAAGCGTTTGGCCTTAGAGGTCCCAATCGTTATGTCCAGCCACATAGCTTGTACCCAAGAAGACCCACTCTCTTCCACTGTGGCAGGAAGATAATATAGAAAATATTTACCTGTGGTCTGGAGCCTTCTACATCCTTCTAGAAACAAATTCATACAATGTCTACTTACATTTCCATTTGCCAAGCTAAAGACTTCAGAGAATAGCCATTTCGTGTGTGTGTGTGTGTCTGTGTGTCTGTGTGTGTGTGTGTGTGTGTGTGTATGTGTGTGTGTCTGTGTGTCTGTGTGTCTGTGTAGTCTTGGCTGTTCTGGACTTGTTTTGTAGGTCAGGCTGGCCTCAAACTCACAAAGATCTGCCTGCCTCTGTCTCCCAGAGTGCTGGGATTAAAGGCATGCACTGCTACCATGCCCAGCTTAGCCAAATATTTTTAACAATGAAGTAACATGATTTGGATTTTTAAAACAAGGTATGCCGTAGCAGAGAGGGGGCGGAGCCAAGGGCAAAAAGACTTCTACTTGTCTCTTGTAGTAAGTAATCCAAGAACAAGTGAGTGTGGAGTAGAGAAAAATGCAAAGATGATTAAGGAGGCTACAGCTGTTAGCTACAGAAACTGTACGGGAAGCCGTGGGGTACAGCAGGAGAATGCTAGCTCACTGGTTCTCTTCCCCAGGGTCCTGGTATAGGGAGTCCAGGCAAGGGTTCTGGAAACCATGAATATCATCGGCTTTTCTTCAGACTCAAGTAAGATGTAGCGCTGTTACTGATGTCGTTTGTAAGCTGTTGCTCCATGAGACAGTCCTGTCCTTCTAAGGAGTGGCTGTTGTCAGCTGAGCAATACTGGAAGTACACTTCATTTTGCCCTGGCCAGTGGTGACTAACAGGAATGGCTGAGCTGCAATAACTCATCTTACTTACACGGAGACCTGACAGAAGCAAACAGGACTGGGTCTGGAAGGAAGCTTTTTAGAATGATGAAGCGACCCTTCGCTTTCCATGCTTCTCTGCGGGGGGTGGGGTGGGGGGGTGTCAATCATTAGCAGCAAGCTCCCTTACTGCACCAAATCATCTGCCTGAAGTAATTACGCCAGGAGTAATTTATCAGCCTCAATCAACCCCTACCACTCACTGAAGAGTTAGCAATTTGGACTCTCTGCCCTGACTTTGTTTTGCTCACACCAAAATTCATTATTGAATCAACTGAGTTGGTTGAGAGTTTAACATTAACTTTCATTCCAGTTCTTTGCCCTGTTAACTGCCAAGCCAATAAAGGCACCTGCTATCTCTGTTAAGCTAATGAGGCAGAAGGAAAGGATGGGAGGATGGCAGGTGAGACACTTCATCCCCCCCACCCCACCCCCCACCCCCCAGAGTCTAGTTGCTAAGGCAACTTGTCCTTTAACCATATCAATGGTGTTTTCTCTACCCTGCTTTAGCAGGCTGCCCTCCCAATGGATGGGCCCCTCTGCTTTGTTTTCTCAAAGAATTATGTTCAATGAACTCCAGCTACTGTCTCCTGGCAATGCCAGGCACCAGGTGTAGCTTCTCTGTTAGCTTCTATTGCTGTCAACTTATCTCTTTTTGAAAAAGTTGTAAGAATTGGAAGCATAATTTTGCATGTGAAATCACTAGTAGGAAGCAGTAAGTGATTATAATGCCTGGGAAAAGGAAGGCAGAATTCGTCAGGAGAGATGCATTTGAGAAACTGGGGGCGGGGGGAGGAAGGTCTGAAATGCTTTCTTTCTGGCTGCAGGATTCTAATGAGTGTGTGCAAAGACTGCTGCAACAGTTGTAGGAGTGTAGGTTCCACAAGCATTACTGCCCCTCACTTTAGCTCTCGGACCCGCTGCTGAACTCAAGTCAAAGGACAGAGCCATGACAAGTAAGTAAATACTTGATCCAGACTGTCTAGACTACAGGGCCACAGTGGAAGTAGAGGAGACACTGTGCCTTCCAGACAGGAATGCAGCACAAATGCATGATCAGTTACTGCAACAAGTGTGGACTTGTATTTTGCTGTTTGACCTGCCCAACTTCCACAGCATAATCATGGGCCACAATGAATCAAAGCCTGATATTTTCACACCCACAAACACACACCCACACCCCACCCCACCCCCACCCACCCCCACACAAACACACAGGCAAGCCCTAAGGCTGGCCCATGAGTTTTCAAGAAGTATTATTCTATAATGATTAAAAGCCCAGTTCTAGACCTTAAATAGTGATTCGTGCCAGTAACTCCACCCTGGGAAGCTGGTCCAGCCTGAGCTACATGGTAAGTTAGCAGCCTGCCTGAGCTACCTAGTAAGGACCTATTTCAATAACAACAACAACAAAAACAAACAAACAAGAAATGTAAACACTGGTCTCTGGAGTAAAAGAGCTTGCGAGTGGGGTGGGGTGAAGAGTCATTCCCCTCAGGAGAGAACCAGCCATAAAGCAGGCCCCATATGGTCCAGCTTGGCCCAGTTAGTTCATTTTAAAAGACTTGCCTGCAAAGACTTGCCTTTCTGTTGCTCATGTTCTCCAGCGGAAGTGGAAGCGCAGCCTACTGTATCCTGCTTCCTTTCTCCTGGGAAGTACTTCCTGAAGCCCTCTCCTCTCTGATTTGCTGGCTCTGGGTCAGTGGAAGTTTGGTTCTTTGCCAGCCTGTGAGGAGGATTTCCCAAGAGCGCTAAGTCAGAGGCGCTAATGAGTCTTTGCTTAACTGTGACAGTGTGCTCCCCTGACAATCTGGACAGAAACACCTTGCAAAACAATTAGCTCTTCACAGCCATTAGCAATTTGCAGTCATTAGCACCAAAGAAACACAGCAAATAACACTCAAGAAGGAAACAGCACTGTGAGTAACAACAGGGCGTCTGAGTAGTGGGATGCCCAGCAGGGTCTGTGGCTGAAAGTGGGTTCCCTGTGCCCACCTGCTCCAGCAATGGCACGCTTGCTCCCTCCCGTCCTAACTGTGTAAAGGGCTCACAGCTGGTCTCAGCGAAGCAGGCATACATACATCTTCCAGAGGAAACGTTCAAAGGATGTAGTGCATAATAAAGCAATTCCGAATTCCCTCAAAGACGAGGAAATCCAAACAAGACCTGGAGGAGCGCTGTGAAAAATGGAAATTTAACTTGAGTGGAGCTCCTGTGAGATGCAATGATTTAGCGCCAAAGCTCGTCACAGAGGTATTGCTAAATACGGGAGCCACGTATATCTTTCCCAATAGAGGTTGGTAAAATAATTGTGCATTCCCCATTCCATGAAATACAAGGATGCCTTAAAAAAAAAAAACATTAAAAACTACAAGTTGGCCCCATTGGAAAAGGTTATAAAACACTAACAAACTATTCCATTTTTACTATAAAAATGGATACACACTAAATATCAGTCATGACCAATCTGGGTACTATGGACATGAATGCCTTTTAATCTTATTCTTGTACTGTTTTTATTTTTATATATTTATTTTATATATATTCATACACATGATATTTTAAGGCCATTTCAGGTATAATTAGGATTTTATCTCCTTGACCAAGAATCTCATGGAAAAATTAACCAGTTCTATTCTAGGAACCTGAGGTCAAGATGCCCTAGCTAACGTAGCTTAGCTTGCTTATACACCTGTACACACACACACACATTGCCACCTGCAGCTTCAGGAATATCAGGATGTAATTTTTAACCTTTAAAAAAGCTCTAAGTGCTCAGGGCTAGACTTATTTGGTACCAGCTGGCTGGAGTAAACACTTTCATTTGGCTAGAAACTGTTATCTGAATGGTCATCTCTGTTTGGTCCCCAGTAACACTTTGCCCTATAGAGAAAGAAAAGCTACCGGAGGGAGAAAGTAAGCAGACCTGTCTGCCTCAGTGGGTTTAACAAAACTGACAATTTTAAGTGCTTTACTGAAGGACAGCAAATGTACAGAAAAGGGCAAAGGTCACAGTCTGACAATTGCTCACAGAGTGCATAGGCCAAGAAGCAGACTCAGTCCTAAGTGCCATGTGGGCATGCTTGTGGCCTCACAACATGAGTCTGCAGGCTCAGTGGCCATAGGAGATCAGCCCAGAGGCAGTCAGTGATGCAAGCTGATTAAACCGAAGTCCTAGAGGAAAGGTGGTTTGATTCTGTCATCCATGTGCACAAACCGAGCCGTCAGCGCCAATCTTCTGTCAACTCTCACATATATAAGTGGGGAGAGCTGGGATTGATTCCCACACAGTTAGGTTCTCACATCCAAGCTTCAATAATAATAATAATAATAATAATAATAATAATAATAATAATAATAACAACAACAACAACAACAGCTGGATCCAACAGCAGAAGGCACAGTTCAAGTGTCTAAGGATGTAAGGGTATAGGAGGATATATAGGAGACAGAAGGAAGCTCACATTTTTCCAAAAGAAGCCTAGGAAACCCACTTTCAAACAAACCCGCTTTAGGCAGACTAGAGGGCAAATGGAGAGTGACGTTTGGTGTCCTTGGGTACTTGCATTCCATGGGAACTGAGCTGTAGCCTTGGGGCTGGTTTGTCGGTGACGTTGAGTTCAGGCGCTCTGGCTTCCTTCAGAAGTCACAGCTAGAAAGAAGGTGAGTGAGGCCTAATTTGCATTGGATTTTTATCTCCTTGTCAGTAGTAAAGCATGGCTCTACTCAGTATCCTCCTACAAAGAAAAAAGATTACCCCTAAATCTTCACCAGTTTTCAAACTTGCTTTCTTCTTGAAGTAGCTATTGTGGGCGAACCTATAGTCTGGAAAGCTTGTGCCCCTGCAGGTGGAGCAGAGAATGATGAGGGCCAAGGGCAGTAAAAGCAGCAAGTAGCCTCCCCACACGAAGTCAGGCAAGGAGGACCTAGGAGGGGGAGTTCTCATGGGTACCAGTTCATTAAGGATGGATGTCTGAGAATCTTGGTTTTCTTAGTTACCACTCTGCTAATAGGGCAGGGCCTAAAATGTTGTGGATGCCTTTGTGGGGGCTCTTCATTCTGTTTTGGTACTGTGGTCTTCAAGGACAGAGGCTTCCCGGCTGCCCGTCTCTCTTCCCTACTGCACTCGGAAGTGCCTAGCAGATGAGTGGATGAAAGATGTTGAAGATATGCCTGCTAACTGTATAAAACATATGCCTGGCGTTTCCTGGGCAATATCTCTTTAAATATTCTGCGACTGGACACATGATTTGAATTCAGAAACACGGGTCTCTATGCGGGTGGTGATATTTCTGGGCATCCTAAGCAGTTTTTTATACCAGTCATTATTTATTTAATTATTTATTGGCAGGTGACACCGTATGTTTTTATTATGTAGTGTCACACCCCACAGTGTTTTTCAGGCATCCTTTTGTCATAGACAGAAACAAACTGGTAGTGATTCAACGAAAAGTGACACAGAACACGGATCCTGATCTTCATGTTTCAGCAACCTCACAGTTTCTCATTTCTGAACAAGTCTCTCCTTTATTTTGGAGGTCTTACTAAGTGCTGAGATTACCTCGGTGCTAGGAATACAGAAATCACTCAAATATAACCTTTGACAACAATAAATTACACCACAAGTTGAATTGTGTCCACCACTCATGATGCCCCCAGTGACAAGTAACATAAAAGACACAGTGGTTGAAGCAATAAACATATTTAACTGGCTCACAAACCATACAAAGACCAGAAGCAGATTTTTCCCATATTGCTTTGCAGTTCAAGACTGCTCAGCAGAGCCTACCCTTTAAGTCTCTCTCAACCATTGCACCCTTAGACCTTTGGCTTGTCTGGTCACATGGTACTGTAGCTCCATGAACCATCCTCTCAAGCAATGGCGACTGCATCGTGGAAGAAAAAACTTACTGCTGCTTTTGCTAACAGGAAGCAAAGACCTCTAAGAAGAACCCACTTCCTATCTGCTCCTGTGGTCTTATTGTTCAGAACTGGGATCACCTGCCTTTCCCCCAAATCAGTCTCAAAAAAGGGAAGACAGGGTTTCCATTTGTGCCATAAGGCAATTTTGTTCCATTCTCTTAGGCCAGAGAAAGGGCTCCATCTTTCTTGAATGTGTTGTTCTGGGGATTTTATAACCTAGAGGAAAAGGTGGAAAGGGGAGGCATCAATCAACAGTGTTTGTCACAGGCCCAAGCCCAGACATATGACCCTATACTATATTTTCTCTGCCATGTTTCTGGTGCCATGTTCCTTCCTTCTCCAGAGTATAGCCAGTGCTATAAGGCTGCTAGAAAACCCCACATGTTTCCTGATGCAGCCCTGACATTGACCTCCTGACCATCCTTACGCTGTAATAGCCTAAGCTTCTCCGAGTCCAAAACAGTTCCAACCTAGTATGTGAAAATAAGTGAGAGTTAAGAGTACTGTGTGGAAAGAAGGAGTCAACTCCATAGATGAGACTGGTAATCTTTCAGGAAAGGCTCTCAGCAGGACTTAGAACTCTGAGGGCCTCCCCTGAGTGGGAAAGAGGCCAACTCAGCTACAGGCTGAACATCACTTAAGTAGAAGGACAAGAACAACATTAGATTATACTTTTGGTATTCATGAAAGGAAAAAATAGAGATCCGGTCTATAACAGAAAGTCAAGGAGGACTTGGAGGAACATGTGACTTTGGACAAAATACCCATAGGCGTGGATGTGACAATGTACAATCAATCAATACATGACTCTCTATGTACAGTACTATTATATGTAAAATTGCTGTTTGTAATCTCATATATCAAGTCTGAGTGATATGAAACAGTATGATGTTATATGACATCATATATATCATAATAATGCAAAATGAAGACAATATGTGGATTTCACATTGTGCAATCTCTTCCAGGCACTAGGTACCAAAGAGGACAATGGAGGCTTGAGAAGAAACGAAGAAACTTGCCTTAAATGGGATAACTCTACATACTCATAAGATGCCTTCTCTTCTGATATTTTTAAAGCTATCCATCATCTCTCAAAGGCTCTTTACTCTGGACAGACCTCCATGGCCCTGTAGCAAGGCATTGCCATATTGTAGGGAGGCAACTGAGCAGCAGAAGTAGAGGTCCAGAAAATGAATACTGGGGCACAGTGTGGTGGTGGGAGCTAGTTTGATGAGTCCCATGTCTTTCGGAGTATAGAAAATTCTAGTACAGAAGCTCTGAGGAGGATCTAAAATACCAAATCCTATAGGAATCAAAAATATCAACATCCAGCTAGACAGGACTCTTAGTGGAGAGAGGGGAACAGCAACCAATCCACAAAAACTTTAACCCAAAATTTACCCTGTTTACTAGAGGTACAGGGATAAAGATAGAGCAGAGATTGAGGGAATGTCCAACAAATGCCTGCTGCAACCTGAGACCCACCCAATGGGAGGGAGCCAACCCCTGACACTATTAACGATATTCTGCTATGCTCACAGACAGGAGGTGAGCATAGCTGTCTTCTGAGACAGCTTTTGAGACAGTTTAAAACAGATGCTAAGACTCACAATCAAACATTGGATGAAGAATAGGGAGTCTTGTGGGAAAAAGGGGGCGGGTGATGATAGAAGGACCTGGGGGTAACATGAGCTCCACAAGAAGACGAACAAAGCCAACTAACCAAGGCCCAGAGGGGCTTGGGGAGACTGAAGCACCAACCAAGGACCATGACGAGGCTGGACCTAGGCCCCCTAGACAGATGTAGCCAATGGGCAGCTCAGGCTTCATGTTGGTCCCCTAGTAAGAGGAGCAGGGGCTATCTGACAAGGACTCTGTTTTTGCTTTCTGATCACTCCCCTTTTTTTGATCACTTGCCAGGCTACAGAGGAAGAGGATGTGCTCAGTTCTGATGCGATGGGACTTGATGTTCTGAAGTGGGTGGGTAGGGGGAACTCCACTTTTCTGAGGAATGGGAAGGGGAGATGGGGGAAAAAGGGAAGGAAGTTGGGACTGGGAGGAGAGGAGAGAAGGTCTATGATTGGGATGTAAGGTAAATAAATAAATAAATTTTTAAAAAAATCCAAGAACTGATCAATCAAGCTTGGTTCCATCAAGATTCAGCTAGTAGGCTGAAAAGACATGCACTTGTCAGAGGAACTGAAATAATAATATCTAAATTACTTAAATGTTCAGAGAACAAAATAATTTTCAGTGGTTGTGTTCTAGAGATGATAGAGAGGTGTGCTAGGAACCATAACCTTCTGGACATGGCATGGCCATTGCATTCATGAAGTCACAGCAGCTATGGTTACCTGCATTAGCTCAACCCTGTCAAAGTCCCAACATGGAAGGGGCATGACTTTGGAGGGTCTATCTCAGCTGAGGAGCTATTGGTAGTCTATGTTATGCTTATGGCCATCGGTAAGTTGTCCATGCTCCAGTGGATGCCTCTACACCCAATGTATGGGCAGAACCCATGGGGCACACTAGTTATTTGAAAAAGTACAAGAGGGCATGAGAGATGGGCATGTTGAGAGGGGGCTTGGGGGAGCGGAATGGGAGAGGAAGGAAATGACTATGATAAACATATATTGAATACATGTAAAAATGAAAGGTAAAATAAAAATAAAAGAGTGTTTGCCTAACTAGTGCGAGGCCCTGGATTCAGTCTTCACGTGTCAAACAGAAATTACTCATAAAAAAGATTTCTGTTTCACTTCACAGATTCAGAGTGGCATTAGGTTATAAGAAGTGTAGATGCCTAAAGTTTCATTCTCAGAGCCCTCATGAATATATATGTTAACTCCTGCAGCTGGTTGATTACTTCATAGCCACTCTTCTGGTCTGGCTTTTGGCTTTACTGATAGATGCTAGTACCTTCTATGACCATTCTTTTGTGTATTGAAGAGCCAGTGATGAGCAATTCTAGAATTTTCTAACTTTCCCTCTCCTTTCTCTTGAAGTTCTTATTATCCAAGCCCCCAAGAGCCAACAGGCCCCTAGGATCATCTAACCTTAGGGAGGCCTGAGCACTTCCATAGAAAACTACTCCCCACGACAATGGCAGAGCAGCTTTCTGTGCCTGAAGCATCTGGCCCCTGGAGGGAACATACAGTGATGATTATGTCTCAGATGGGAAAGATGGCAGAATGGGACCCAGGAGACCCCACACAACCATTTCCATGAAAGCCTGGCCAAGGAGTCCTATTTATTTCTGTGCCCAATGTCCACTTCTTCAAAGTAAATCATGGAGACAGGTCTTCAGTTCTTATCAAGCATGGGGAAATTACAGTGAGGTCTGGAACTCCCTAATGTTCACTTAAGTGTTATGTTCATTTTTCATGATAAACGCCCACTGAACATAAAACCCCTGGGATCAATGAACATTTGGAGGGTGAGAGGTTGATGGTATTTGCAGCCTAGTCCTACAGGAGCCACTCTGTGAAAAGGCACATTTGCCTCTGCAGGAGCTGAGCTGAAAGAAGGGAGCCACAGGTGAAAGTGCATGAGCTGGCAATCTATGAGTGGACAGAGAGGAGCAGGCTGTCCCCGGATGTGTGTGTGTGTGGCCTCCAAAGTCCCATTTGATCTTAAACAGCTGGACTTTCCGTGGGACATGGAAACACTAACACCCAGAGGGTGTGTGGTGTAGTGGAGGGAACTGATGTTGGAGTCATAAGACCTACATTGAGCTTCATCTTAGCCTTGGCTACGTGACTAGAAGCAGGTCACCAAACCCTGCCCAGTGTGGTTTTTCTTGTCTGTCCAGTGGAAAGCATTGCTTTCTCTCATAACCTCACAGGGCTGGTCACTCTTGATTGCTTTTCCGGAACACAGTGTACAAAGCCCCTGGTGATGCCTTAGTCATCCTCCGACAGCAAGATTAAAGCAGGGAAATGATCAAATTAATGTTACTTTTGTGAAGAATATAACACTAGTTGCCATTGCTACCAGCTGCTGGGCTCTTACTGTGCAGGACTCAGAAGGCATTATTTATTGCTCAAGGTCACATGGCTGGCAAATCCTGTGATAGAACTCAAACCAGACATTTAAGACTCCCACAGTCAGAATCTTAACCCTGTGTGCACTTTATTCCTTGTGACCAAATAAGGCCCTTCAAGTCCTCACTCACAGAGCGTGAACAAGACATACTGGCTTGTCTCCTAGGATATAATAACCAACCAACCAACCAACCAACCAACGAACCAACCAACCAACAACCCACCAACCAACCAAACATACTCAAAGATCACCCAGCACAGAGACTTTGTACTTTTGCTGTTATTGTTTTGTTTTGAGCAGGGACTTACATTTAGCCTAACTGTAAATGATATCAACTTAGCAATCTCCTGACATTCCTTCTCCAGTGCTGGAATCACAGGCACACATCTAGAAAATCTAATGTCAAACTACCGTTATGGAGTTGAGTTAAATAAATGGTTAGAAAAAAAAATGTGATTGTGTTTTTACCAGTAGTTGCCAACATTGCTTCTTGTTTTAGATATAGCTTTTTCTTTGTTAGATAAAGTAAATTTCCATTCCCACCATGCACTTATACAAAAACAAACAACAACAACAACAAAATTTCCACTTCATGGCTAATGTCCAGGAAAGCTCCCAGGGTCAATATCTACTGCAAGTGGCATGAACAGAGTACTGAAGACAGACAGAAAATAAACTATCATAGCCTGAGGTTATCAGAGAAGTTTTTCCAGAGGAAGTGCTAGCTACATGGGATGGAGGCCAAACTGTTGGAAACGAAGGACATGGATAGAGGGAAAGAAGAGAGGAAGGAGCAGACATTTCTGGAAGTGAGAGTATCAGTTGCCATGGCTCAGAGACAAGATCCACTCACAGAATCAAAAGAGGTATAAGAGCAACCGCAGAAGTTAGAAGTTGGGGGTGGAGCTAGTAGCCTGTAGGGCTCTGGGTGGCATGACAAGAAGAAGGTTAAACTTTATGATTACCATTTGGGGAATAACTGAATAGGCTTAAGGCCTTGACTTGCCTGGGGAGTGGGTTCTAATCCTATTTTTGTGTTACAAAGCACAGAGCCAGTTAGTAAACATTCTTCGCAGCAATCCCATCAACAGAGGTGGGCGAGCTCACCTGGGGTACCGATGGTCAGGATGGAGGGGAGCATGACATCTATAAACCCTCATGGGTGAGCCCATGTGATTTCCTGATGGAAGGGTTGGGTGTAGAGAGGGTGCTGGAGGTCTGCCCTGTCCTTTCCAGGTAGCATGGTGATGACACTGTGTCCCCTGATTTTTAAACCCATCAAGCCGTCAGATGTTCCTCATGCCAGAGTTCCTGTGTTTCAGGCTTGCCTTTTGCTCAACAGCAGCCAAACGGCCATGCACTTACTTCACAGCGTAGACAATCCTTTCTCGGTCTGTGCACTAAGGAACGCCATCCTCCATCTGAACTACAACACATGCACGGATATGTTTATAACCACGCCTATGAACAGCAGCTATCAACACACAGGAAAAGAAGCTAAATAAAGGAAGGTGGGGTAAAACTGCTTAACACCCAGGGCCATGGTGTGATGGAGGCAGCTGGTTGTCCAATGCAGTCTCATGGTCTATCCAGGTGTAGTTCACAGAGTCAGGCGTGCACAATCAGATATGGTCATGTGTCATGTTCTTGCTAAGGGACATATTGGTGGAGTTTGGAGCAGGAAGGATCCTGTCTCCCATCTTGGCTGCCTACTCACCCTGTGACTGCTGGCCAGAGGTAAATGGGTTGAGTACACTCTTGCTCATTTCAACTGTTTTGGTTCTGAAAAGGAAAAGGGTCCACCCTGGAGCAGCTTTCTCTAGTAGATTGTGATGGATTTTTTTTTGTGGGGGTTGTTGGTGGGGGGACAGGTCTGGTATAGTCAGCTCTGCTCGTCAGCATCTAAGAACTAACTTAACAGTCAACAAAGCCTTGGTCTAGAGTTAGACACAACTGCTCACAGTTTCCTCTTTCACACTCCACTTACTGGGAGATGGAAAGCAAGATGGTGCAAAAGTAGGTGAGAAGCTCAGAGAAGATGACACCACCCCAAGGCAATGTGTTCCTCTCCTCCACGAGGGTGCTACAGACTTCCAGGGATGGACCCACAGGACACTGGCATCTGGATAGGAGTGCTATTGCTTGGGTAATCCTGCCTAAACCTCTCCCTTGTGGATCTGTCTGCTAGTGTCTGATGATCCTAGACACTCAACCCTCACAGAAAGAAAACAAAAGTACTACACACACACACACACACACACACACACACACACACACACACACACGCACGCACATGGGAAACAGTTGCTTCTGTTTTCCCTTACAGTTCTTAGTTCTTCAGGGACAGCATCCTGAAGGCAAGTAAGGCAACAGATGGAGGGGAGAGGACACACTGGAGTGGGGGTGGGGCAGGTTGGAGCTCACAGATACAGAAGCCTTGAAGCCAGGAGCACTGCCCAGTTCAGATCCCACAGCTCAGAACCAGAGGAGTCGATAGCATGACTCAGCAAGAAGCTGAAGGCCTAAGAATGGAGAGAGCTAAGGGATGCGGATGTATGTTAGGATCTACTGCCCAAAATGGACTTCTGGTGTTCAGGGGCAGGAGGAGGGAGTGGTCCATCTCCAGTAGAGAAAAGATGGAGATGGAGAGAAAGAGGAAGAGGGGAAAAAAAGAGGGTATAGGAGAAGAAAGGGGGACAGGAGTCCCATTAATCTAGTGCAGGCTCTCACGAGTCTTCCTCACTGGTGTGTGAATCTCCTCTGGAAACTCACAGAGCATCCAGAAGCCACTTCCCCAACACTTCTGCTATTCCCTAATCTAGTCAAGCTCGTACCTAAACAACTACCCCAGGGCAGGATGATAACAGAGAAATTTGCCCAAGGATGAAGGTGGGGCAGGCTGGGACAACTGGAAATTACCTTCTGGCCAGGGCAATGGTAATCCCCTAACCCATTTTGTTTATTTCATTGTGGAGCCCACCTAGGATCCTTGATAGTTGCCCTGCCTTCTACCCTCATGCCTCTTCCGAGGCATATAGGGTTCATTCAGCAGAATAAAGTTCCACAGTGGGCAGACATGGTCCGGGTATGGGGAGTCTGTGTTCTAGAGGCCTATGCAGCCAGGCCAGATGTAATCTGGACCATCCTGTCAAGTCTATGCTCCTACAGCACAACACGGAGGCATGCCCTATGTCTTCTCAGAGTATCGCCATCAGAATCAAGTCCCAACAGCCCTGTTCAGGAAGCATGTTTCAGAGCACACTTTCTCGGCTTCTTCCTGCCAGTTTCTCCATCTCCCACTTGTGGTCCTGGAGTACTTCTTAAGGAAGCCATTCAAGCCCTTCCCTGCCGTCTGCCCTGGGGAAACTCATCCTAATACAAGACTCTTCCCCAGGACCATTCTTAAAAGGGTCTCAAGTCCCTTCTTACACACTAAGGTCCAGTGGTCACTCACAGTGGCCAGCTCTGATTCAGTCCCCGTGTTACCAGGGACAGAGATATTGATGTCAAGCTTAGGTAATTCTGATGTTAGCACTTCTTCTAATCCCTTAAGACTAAAACTGTCTTTCCTGCCAGAAGCCACTTTTCCACAGCAGCCCAGAGCAACCAAGAATGGGGAGTGCTTCTCTGACACTCTAATAGTTCAAATCAGGAGTGAACATATTTTATACAAATAAACATGTTCAGCTATCTTCTATATATAACTTTATATGTATATATATATATGTATATATATATATATATATATTTCTCAATCATACCAAGACATAATTTACATCACACACATATGTGTGTGTGTGTGTGTGTGTGTGTGTGTGTGTGTGTGTATGAACGAGAGAGAGATCTAAATTATTAGAAACTAGTATTGTTCTGACATGTTTAGAGAGAGGCAAAATCATTACAATTAATTTCAGATCATAGATCATTTTCATCATGCCTACAAAGAAACAAATCTATATGCAAAGCAAGTCCCATATTCCTTCAAGTCTTGCGGCTCTGAGAAACTACTCAGTGTCTATTTCTGTAGGTTTACATAATTTGGAAATGTTACACAAATGGGTGAATACAATATGTCTTTTTGTCCTTCTACATTCACTGAGCAAAATGTAACAAGGTTTATCCATGTTGTAGAATATATTGTATTCCATTCTTGTTGATGGCTGAATAATATTCCACTACACAGATACTCCATGTTTCATTCATTCATCTATCAGTTGATGGATATTTGGGCTCTTCATATTTCTGCCCAATATGAGTAATGTTGCTATGGATGTTTATATATGAGGATTCTCATTTAACATCTTAAAAATGAATTTTTAATGACCATCATCCTATTTGATGTGAAGCTGTACTGCATGGTTCTGACGTGTGCTCCCTGGCAGCCAATGATATTTGGCATCTTGTATATCTTATTCAGAACATGTATGTTTAAAGCCCTTGTCCACTCTTATTGGATCATTTTTTATTGTTGAGTTAGTTACTTTTCTATTGCTGTGATAAAACACCGTGGCCAAAGCAACTTATAGAAGGAAGGGTTTACTTGTTGCTTGCAGTTGCAGAGGGATAGAATCCAGAACCATCACTACAGGGAGCATGGCAGCAGGCAGGCATGGAACGGAACTGGAACAGCAGCTGAGAGCTCACATCTTGATCTATAACCAGGAATCAGCTGAGCAGCCCACCCCCAGTGACACACCTCCTCCAACAATGCCACACCTTGCAATGCTTCCCAAACAGTTCCACCTATGTGGACCAGGTGTTCAAACATATGACCTTATAGGGGCCACTCCTCATACAGGGTACTTTTTAAAAAATCTCCTATCAAGTGGAAGTTTAATAAATTTAATAAGAGATAAACTTAATAATAAATGGGCATGATTTACAAAGAGGCTTGATATTCTGAGAATTATCTCTCTTTTTCAGTGGTGCCTGGGATCAAACCCTGGGCCTGGCATCAGCAAACTTGATACAACTGAGCCACAGCCAAGCTGTGAATTATCATTTTCCCATTTGTTGGAGAACTCTGTGTAATGTGTTTTGATGGAGCTCATGCCTGGCATGAATAACAGAACCAGGAACCGGTGGCTGGGTACATCACAGGCCCTAGAGGAGAACCACTGACTGCTCTTGGTTTGCTAAAGGTGACCCTCTCTTAACTTTCTCAGTGGGGACCCCTATGTCACAGGGTTTTCAATTCTGTTGACATCCAATTTACACATTCTTTTCCTCTTTTTATAAACTTGGGCCTTTAATGTAATACCTATGAAGTCATTGGCTAATTCAAGATCATGAGGATTTACATCTGTAATTTCTTCCTTTTGTCTCAAATTCCAGCTCTTGCATTTACTTTGTTGACCTATTTGTGGAATTAATTTTGTGTGTATATTATGAAGCGGGTTTCCACTTCATTTTTTCCATGTGATTTTATAATTGTAGTATGACTATTTTTTGACAAAAATATTTCCTTTAATAAGCTGTCTTAGCATTCTAGTTGGAAAGTGACTAAAAATAAACGCAGGGTCAAGTCTCAGTTTTAAGTTTAATTTGTCTGATTTCTAGTCTGGCTACTGCTTTGTGTGATTTTTGTTTTGTTAAGACCAGGCCTCATTCCATAGCCTAGGCTGGCCTCGACCTCATTGTATAACCCAGGCTAGCTCCAAACCTGTGGCAGTCCTTCTGCCTCTGCACCTCAGTTACTGAAAATGTGGACATGCTCAACCTTGTCAAAAGATTTAAAACTAGTAAATGAAAGTTATTCTTTTTAAATGGTATTTTGGCTCTTCTGGGTCCCTTATACTTCCTTTGATTTTAGGATCTAGTTTTCAATTTCTCTAAAACGCAAGGCCAGTCTGAATTTGATAATGGTTGTGCTGAGTCTGTGGGGCAATTTAAGAGGCGTTGCCATCTGTCCTAGTTTCTGTTCCTGTTTCCATGGCAAAGGCAGTGTTAAGGGTTTATGATGCCTCGCAAGTCACACCAGGGCAGAGAAGTCAGAAAGCAGGATCTTGATGGAGCTGCTTGTATCACATACATAACCAGGAAGCAGGCAGGGTTGCCGTGAGCATATGCATATCCTTCAGATACAGAGTTCAGGATCCAGTCCTGGAGATGGTGCCAGCCACACTGGGTGGGTCCTCAAAGGCCCATGCATCAAAGGATACCCAAATGTCTGTCTCCAGGGTGACTCTAGAGTCATCTAACCATCACATCTTTAAATGTTAAACCTTGCAAAGTATAGCCACAGGTGCCTCAGTTTAATTGAGTCTTTTAATTGTCTTTCACTAATATGTTATACTTTCTAGAGTACAAGTTTATATAGTTCTTTTTCTTTTGAAATTTAATCCTATGTTATTTTCTTTGATGTTACCATAAATAGACTTTGATAATTTCATTTTATAAATTATTCATTGCCCTTGTGTAGAAATACAGGGTGGTTGTTTTTTTTTTCCCTATCACCATGAGATTCTGACAACTTGCTGAACCTACCAAATAGTTGCATTTTTTTTAAAAGAAGGTATTTCTGGTTTCTTTATACTCAGTGAATTGTGTATTGTTATAACTTCTAGTTTTATTATTTGTTCTCTTCTGCTTTGTTTTCTTCCTTAAATGGCCTTGATAGGACTTCTAAGTGCCAGACTTGTGAGACTCCATGCTCACCTTTGTCCTAACCCTGCTTGGGAGGAAGCATTGAGATTTTCCTCTTTAAATAGGACCACAGGTCTAGGGTAGCTGAGTGGCCCTTTCTGAATGAGGCTGCTCTCTCAATTCATGTGTTGTTGTTGTTTTGTTTGTTTTCTTTTTAATTGTGAAGAGGTTTTTGGCAGGGTCTTTTCAAACAGCTGTTGATGATCTTTGTTAAAGTTCTTTTTTTAACCATATGTGTATTTTATTAACTGATGTTCTGACTCCAAATCAGTTATGCATGTCTGAAGTAAATCCCACTGGGTTATAATATCTAATCTTTCTCATATCTTCACCATGAACATAATCTTTACCATAGGTTACTTGATTTGGCTGGTTAAATTTTGTTGAGATTTGTGCATATATTTTTTAAGGATGTAGCTTTATAGTTTTCTCATTGTCTTTTCTTGGACTGTTTTTTTGTTTTGTTTTGTTTTGTTTTGTTTTGTTTTGTTTTTGGTAGCAGTGTTATACTGACAGCTGAGATGAGGCAAAAGCATCCTCTGTTTTCTGGAAGACCTTGAGAACTATCACTTTGAAGTCTTTACCTGTTTGGTAAAGTTCACTAGGAAAGACATCTGGTCCTGGTCTCTTCTGTGTGCACAGTTCCCATGGCCACTATAGCTATAATCACTGCAACTTAATGTTTTTGCTTTGATTTTCTACCACCTCCCATGCTGGTTGGCTTTGCAAACTTGACATAAGCCAGGGTCATCTGGGAGGAAGAAACTTTAATTCAGAAAATGCTTCTAGCAAAATGGCCTGTAGGCAAGTCTATGAGGGCATTTTTCTTGATTGACATTGATATGGGAGGGTCCCTCCCTCCCTAGGCAGGTGGTCCTGGGTTGTATAGTAAAGCAGGATGAGCAAACCATGAGAACTAGCCAGTAAGCAGCATCCCTCAGTGACCTCTGCCAGGTTCCTGCATGAATTCCTGTCCCTCATTGATGGGCTGTGATGGGGATGCAGCAGCCAAATAAACCCTTTCCTCCCCAAGATGCTTTTGGTTGTGGCTTTATCAAAGCACTAGGAACTAAGGTAGGAAACTTCCTTTTGGTTTGCATCTTTCTAGACCTATGGTACTTAGTTTGTAGTCATTCAGTTGTTTGTAACTGTTTACAGCGCCCTTTCATATTCTCCTCATTTCTGTGTGGCTGTTGCCTATATCCTTTCTTCTATTCCTGGTTTTAATACTGTGAATATTCTCTCAGTTTCTCAGTTTTGTTAAAGGTTTGGTTGACTTTTTCTAATAGCTTGCTGTTTTGTTAATTTCCTGTATTGTTTGTCTGTTCTTCACTTTATTAATTTCTACTCTAGGTTTTGTTACTTTTTTATCTATTTATTTTATGTTTTATGTTCTCTGCTTCCAAGGTCTTACAGTAGAAAACTAAGTCATTGGTTTCTTTTTTTTATTTTAGATAATAAATTTAGTTTTTCTCTCTCTCTATGTATCACTTAAGCTGATGCTCTTAAATTTTGCTGGATTATGTGTAAATTTTTTTTATCTCAATGTGATTAATTTTGTTGATTACTTTTTGACCTGCTGGGTATTTAGAAGTGTACCCATATAATATATGTTTAAGTCACTTAAATGCATGTGTTATTAGGTTCATATTTCCTTTCATTGTGGATGGAGTATATTACATAGGCTTTATCACCTTTCTAACTCATTTCTTTTTTTTCTTTTTTTTTTTCCTTTCTCAGCACATGGTCTAGTCGAAGACTGTCCCACTGTTGTCAGGTGTGAGGTCTGTAGTTGCCCCTTAGGTATAATTTGCATGAGTATGGCTCAGCACTTCCGCTGGTGCACCATCTGCCTTGTTGTTACTTCTGGTACTGAAATCAAAGCAATGGAGTCTTCAACTATTATTGTTGAGTCTCTGACTTCGCTTAAAAATTTTTTTCACTTCCTCACTTCAGTTTTTGTTCATGGGATAAGGCTCTATACTCTAGTAATTAAATGTTTATTTATAGCTCTCTGGTAGAACGCTTCTTTATCATTACATTTCTCTTTTCATCTTTAGTAAGAATTTTGTATAAAGGTCTGTTTTGCCTGCAAGTGGTCCAACTTTCTTTTTTAATTTAAATAATTTATTCAGAATACATCCCAATTGTAATCCCCTCACTTGTATCTTCCTGTTCCCACTCCCTCTTTCATCCTGTTCCCCTCCCCTCGGTCTGTGACAGAAGGGGACCTCCTCCCCCACCATATGATCACAGCCTATCAGGTCTCATCCTGGTAGCCTGCTTCCTCTTCCTCTGAGTGCCACCAGGCCTCCCCACCAACGGAAAATGGTCAAATAGTCGGCACCAGAGTTAATGTCAGATGCAGTCCCTGCTCTCCACACAACTGTGGAGAATGCGCTCTCCATTGGCTAGATCTAAATAGGGGGTCTAGGTTTACTGCATGCATTGTCTTTGGTTGGCACAGTAGTTTGTGCAGACTCCCATGCCCTGAGTCCAGATCTGCCAGCCTTAATGGTCTTCTTGTAGGGTTCCTGGACTCTCTGGGTCTTTCTATTTCCCCATTCTCCCATGGTTCTCTCACCTGGAGTCCCAATAGCAAATTCCAACATCTGTCTCAATCCCACGTGACATCCATGTTGGGCTAGTATCCAATTATAAGTGAGTATATAGTATGTGCATATTTCTGGGTCTGGGTTAATTCACTCAGGATGATCCTTTCTAGTTCCATCCATTTTGCCTGCACATGTCAAGATTCCTTGTTTTTAATAGCTGAGTAGTATTCCATAGTGTAAATGTACCACAGTTCTTTATCCATTCTTCGACTGAGAGACTTCTAGGTTGTTTCCAGATTCTGGCTATTACAAATAAGGCTGCTATGAGCATAGTTGAGCAAAAGTTCTTGTTGTGTGGGGAACATCATTCAGGTATATTCCAAGGAGTGGAACAGCTGGGACTTGAGGTATCCCTATTTCCAAGTTTCTGAGAAAGTGCCAGATTTATTTCCAAAGTGCTCCAGCTTTCTTGAGGAAAACCATTTCCCACCCTTTTGCTTTCAAAGTATTTACATCTGTGGGCATAAAGTATGTCCTTTGCAGGTAGTGTGCTGTTGAATCTGGTCCTATTTTTGGATCTGATACTCTGCCTTTTATAGAATTGCTCAATATCCTTCCCCGATGTGAGATTGCTGGTAGAGTCATAGTTGCAACCGGCATTTTGCTTTTCTGTTTTTCACATGTTTCCATTTGCTAAGGCTACCATGAAAATTATCATAAAATTGGTGACTGTGACAACAAAAATTTGTTGTCTCACAGTTTTGGAAACTAGATGTTCAGGATCAAGCTGTCATTAGGTTTGGTGAGGTGTATAAGCTGGGAGAGAAACAGCTGGCTTGGGACTCTGTTCTTGCCCTCAAAGTGGCTGTGTCCCTAATCCCACTCATGTCACCTTCCTTCTGTCTGTATCTGTGTCCAAATTCACACTCCCTGTAAGGACACCTGACATATTGGATTAGGGCCAACCATGACTTTGATGACATCATTTTGAAGTAAATGCCTCTGCAGGTGTCCTGCACCAGGGCTCAGAACTGTAACACAGGAGCTTGGGAACAGTAACAGCACAACACATGACAATCTGTCTCAAGCCTTTTTGATTCTTTTACTGCTTCTCTTGCTTTATGGAATTCTTTCTCACATCCCTACCCAATGTTTGAATTCTTTGCTTAGCACTCCCCCTAAGATTCCCGTGTCCACCATAGTTTTTCAGGCTCCACTTTAGATTGTACTAACTTTCTCCCAGTGTTTGGAACTCAACCGTTTCATTTTTTGTGCTAATAGTCCTCTACACACCACAGCTACCTGTGTTGTAATGCAATACGCTGCTGTAATTATTTATGTCGTTGCCTGTCTTCTCTAGCTTCTGATAGAAGAAAGATGATCAAGCATGTGTGCGCATGTTTGTGATGTTCCACAGCTTGTTTGCTTTTTCGGGTCCTATGCTTTTGGGTCACAGAAAATGCTGTGTTCAACACAGCTTATTCAACTCAACCTCCTTTTGGCTGTGATGATGAGCTCAATCACGTGTCTATACGTTAGAGATTCTCACGTGTAATTACGTACATACCATGTCGTGCAGCTGCTTCTTAGGTGGGCTAAGACAAATGAGAGGGGCTGGCATCTGTGCTGTCTTTATAATTACGTAATTAACTCTCAGGGGGCTTTGATTTTTTTCATGAAGATTTAAGTGACTCCCTCTGATTGCTTACGTTTATCCCAAAGAGCATATTTTGCTATCTGTTGTGCAGAATTCTAATAGCAATGAATTCTCTCTGCCTTGTCCATGAATGTTGGAGCTGAGCGTGCCTTCCGTTTTGAAGGACTGTTGGTGTACATATATTTGTGGTTTGACAGATTTTTGGTTTTCCTTCAGCACAAAAATGCACTATTCCATTCTGTGGCCTTGTTCTGGAGAGGAGTCGGCAGCTCTGTTTTGGAGGGCTTCCTTTCACGTGCTATGTCACTTCCTCTCTATCTTTGTCATCACAAGTCACCGTGAGTGGTGGCTGTGGAACGTTTTATGTCACCCTTTTTAGACCATGTGAGTTCCTGAATGTACAGATCACCATCAGTCATCCAAGGACTTCTGAGGACATCTCAGCCACTGTGAGTTCTTGACGCTGTCCCCTAATTCTCTTTCCCATTGTCCCGCTACACATCTATCGGTGCTCTCAGCGATGGTCCATGTTTCTTTAAGACCCTGATCAGTTTTCCCCATTGATCCTGCCATTACTTTAGATTACATAGACTAATTCACTGTGTCTTTAAGACGGATTGACTGGGCAGCTCAGATCAACTCTGTAGTCAGGTCTGGATTTTTTATTTTAATTGCTGTATTTTCAACTTTAGAACTTTTGATTACCTTATTGGTTACAATTTCTCTCCATTTACATTCCTTTTGATTTCTTATTTTGTTGTACCTTCCTTTACTTCTGTAAGCATTGTTTTCTTAATTATTATTAGTTTTGAGCATATTGTCGTGGCGGCAGTAAGGACTTGTTTAGTCTGACAGGTCATCTTTGCAGGCAGCTTCTGAAACCCAATGTCCCCACCATATCCCACTCCTGGGTTGTGATAATGATTTTAAAAAGCATCTCATAGGTTTGTTGTTGTTGAAAACTGAACATTTTATACTAAAGCAACTCCAGATACTTTTGCATGCTTATTTGGTAGCATCATTGTCTGTGAAGTAGTTTGGCTTGGATATCTTAAGAGAATCTACTGCCTATGGTGCAAACTGTCTGATGACATCTGTAAGGGGCTGTAGCCTTGGACTGGTTTCACAGGGGTGCTCTGTGCCTTTGCGATTGCTGTAGGACTTCTTTCCTCATTAGAGTCATGCTCAACTGCTAATTCATGTTTTAAAACAATGTCACAGCGCACGAATTGCCTCACAGTCTGACTGGTTGAAGTCTGGCTCAGTGAGGAACTGCTGAACGTCACTGTTGGTCCTTCAGCTGGCTATGTGTGGTGTTGTGGCTATATGTAGGTGGCCTGTGGAGCTGGCTGCTTCCACTAAGCTGGCAGGATGCTCCTAATTGTTATCACCAAAGCCCACTGTTCTCTGAGAAGACCTTCTGATCCACACTGTACCGAATCGATTCGGAGGGTGCGATCGTACATGCAGTGGCCAAATCGCTGAGCCGCTATCCAGATCAGAGAGCAGGACAATAAAGCACCTCTCCTACCTTGCCTTCTTGCTCTGTGAGCACTGGGCAAGGGCAGTTGCACACCTCGGTAGCTTTCCGTTCTCAGCGTGCAAAGTTCTCCCTATGAGAAAGCTAAGGCAAGGCTAATTGGACCACTTATTAACCCCTTTCTATTCCTTGTTGAACCAGTAGCACTCTTAGTAGGGCAGTTGGAATAAAGAAATCCTTGCTATCTTAGCCAAACTGATCTGGAAACTGGCCTCTGAAGAGTCACCTAAGAATGGTTGGGAAATGATGGCCATTTACCCATCATAGACTGATGCAATAGCCTTGAGTGCTTTGGCAGGGAGAACTTCCTCTGGAGTAGTGCTCCCAGCATGCTGCGGGAGGGCTGAAAGGTGAGAGGGAGTGGACTCACTGTTATCGGCAAGTCTTAATAACCTTTTGCAAATTCCAAGCATCGAATGTCCGGGTTTGATATGCACACGCATTACCTAATGATTAGTACATTAATCAATCTATCTGTTACCAACCCATGGTTTTGTTGTTGTTGTTTTTGTTTTTTGTTTGTTTTTGATTTTTGAGACAGGGTTTCTCTGTGTAGCCTTGGCTATCCTGGACTCGCTCTGTAGACCAGGCTGGCCTCGAACTCACAGCGATCCACCTGCCTCTGCCTCCCGAGTGCTGGGATTAAAGGCGTGCGCCACCACGCCCGGCTCCAACCCATGTTTTAAATTAGATGCCCAGAACCTATTCACACTGACAGAAACATTGTATGCCCGTTGGTGGGTGTTTTCCTAGTTTCTTAACCCTCCAGGCTCTGATTACTCCTATTCTACTGTAGTTTTATGAGTTAACCTCTTCAAATTCTGCGTGCGAACAGGGTTGCACAGTTTTGCCTTTGCTGTGGCTTCCTCAGTTAGCACTATGCTTTCTAGTTTCCTCCACTTTTTTTCTGTGACTGAATGGTGATCCACTGAACACATACTGTCAGCCTATCCTTGGCTTCTTCCCCTACCTTGGCTGCTGAGACGATGCAGTGGAAAACATGAGTGCAGGTATTTCTTTGACATGATTGCATTTCCTTTGATTATCTCCTCAATGGTGAGACTGCTGTCCCATAGGATGGTTCTTACTTTAATTTTTAAAAGAAGCATCTGAGGTGCTGTACTAGCTAGGACCCCTACCAACGCAATGCAAGGGCTCCCTTTCCCCACATTCTCCTCAACGTGTAGTTGTTATGAGCTTCCTTGGCAAGGTGTGGTTATTTTAACCAGTGAAGTGATATGTCCTAATTTGCCAGTCTCTAATGATTAGTGGTTTTGAATGCTTCTTTTTATGTGTATATTGGTCAATTGTATATCTTATTTGGGTAAGATTTCTATCCCACTCTTTTGCTCCTTTTGATTTTGAAACATTCTTATTTACTTATTGACTGGCAGTAATTACACAGCTTTAAGGAGGGAAGCATCGTGATTCAGTACATTTATACACTGCATCATTATCAACTCAAGATATTTGCCGTCTCCGGTATTTATCATTTATTTGTGGTGAGAACATTAGAAATCCTCTTGTCAAGCTTTGTTGAATTTTACCGTACAATATTTTGACTGTAATCATTGTACTACTATAAATTATCTGGCTGTGATTTTGTATCTGTTAGCCTATTTCTTCCCACCCTCCTCCACATTTCCTGGCTCCTTGTAACAGTTGCTTTGATTTTTTTTTTAAACAGGGTTTCTCTGGGTAGCCTCTGATTATCCTGGGACTCACTCTGCAAAGCAGGCTGGCCCTGAACTCAGAGATCTGCCTGCCTCTGCCTCCCAAGTGCTGAGGTTGAAAGTATGCACCGGTACTGTCTGGCTCAGCTGTTTTGAACTCTACTCTTTGATTTCAGCTATTTTAGATTCTACATATTAGTGTAACTATGAGGTTTTTATTTTAGGCCTCCTTTGTCCATTTATAAATTCAATTGTTTGCTTTTTTGCTATTGAGTCACAGAAATTCCTTATATATCTCATTAGCTTCTTATCACATAGATGGCTGACAGTTTTCTCCCAGTCTATGGGTTGTCTTTCCCTTTTGGTAACATTCCCTTTTCTGTGCAAACGCTTTGTAGCTTGACACAGCCCAAGGTTGTTTTTGCTTCTGTAGCCTGGACTTCAGGTGTTCTAGATAAAACCCATTGCCAAGTCCAAGGTCCAGGGCTCTGCCCTGTCTTCTTCTAAGTGTTTTATGGTTTCAGATCTTACCCACTTGTCTTTAATTTATTTGAAGTTATCATTATAGAATATAAGCATCCGTTTTTCATTTAGTGTTTCATGTGGCTATCCAGTTTTCCCGGCACGATTTAGTGAAGAAACATCTCTTTCCTCCTTGCATGTTCCTTACTGCCCTTGTCTACATTAATTGACCACATGGATTTCCTTGAATAAATATTTCTTCCTTTCTATATGGCCTTCAGCCATGCACAAAGATGATAAATAATTACCAGGTTGTATTTAGTTTAATGATGTCACCCATTAGGATTGAGTTCTGCAGACCCCATCCAGGAAGTCACATCTCTACAATTATCTCTAGATGAGACTTAACTGATTAGGGTAAAGGAGACAAATTAATGTACATTCAGAGAGAACAACCCTGGAGTGTAACTAATTTGGATATTAGTGGCAATTAGTATCTACAGATAGATTTATTTGTAGCTCATTAACTGAAAACTTGCTTCATTTGGGCTGTGACTCATTAATTAGAAAGGTAGGTGGAGTGATGGGGCTTTAATGTGGTTTGACTTCTTAAATAAATTTCGAGATTTCAATATCGAATTGCAATGGAGCAGTAAGTAGTGAGCAAGGAGACTGAAGAATCAGTGGTTTTATGCATTTTCTAGTTGCACCTAGTAACTAGACAGGTCTTAATAAATCTGCTTTGTACCATATCTCATGTCAGCAAAACTTGCACAGTAAGATTTTATTTCCTAGATAACACAGCATCTGATTTAATTAGCAAAGGGATATTTATAGCACACCCCTTGCCTACAAATTTACTATATTAGAAGATACAGATGCCTCAACAAGATACCTGTTTCTAAGAAACCGTTGCCAGCATTACTAATGCATTAGGGGATGATTCTGAGACAGCACAGCCCAGTGTCAGATGTGTGGTCCAGCGGGATTCAGAGGAGAATCAGGCCTCATAGTCTTGAAGTCATAATTTTTTCCAGTTAAAATTATAACTTAAAAAGAATACCAACCTACTTTTGTATCTCGGGGATCTCCATGTGGAGAGGCTCCTCTCTGCCCCATGCAGCATTAGTTGGGGACTGGTGATAAGTGATAATTACATGAAGTCTGAAGAGCTTTGTTCTAATATACTCTTTCTTGTAGCTATTTAGAATCACAGAAAAAAAAAGTTGGCGTCTCCTTGGATATTAACTTGTACAGATGCTCCTAAGCCCAAGAAGGGAGATTCTGAGATTATCCTGCCTTATCCTTTAAGCCTCGATCCAGGCCCTTCCAGAAGACAGCAAGTGATACTTTATTCCCATTGCTATGGGGGAGTAGTGTCCCCTGGAAATGAAGAGGAGGCTGAGTACTTCATAACCTCAGGTAATGTAAACCATGGCTAAAGAGGCAGTGGAACTTACGGTACAAAGCTGCCTGAGGCTGACAAGCCCCTGAAGGATTGGAGTTTGCCTGCATACCAAAGAGGTTACATTAACAGGGAAAAAGAGATAATGAGACAGCCTGGTGAGAGCTGCCATTTCCAAGAGCAACTACTGGTGACAAAAATTCCTGCAACAGCAAGCTCCTGACTACAGTCTCCAACAGAAACCAACTTTTGTTCCTGCGCATCATCACTGATGGAAGCATACCATCACTGATGGAAATGCATGAGCCATGCTGTGTAGTTACGGTGGTGCTACTTGACGGTACCATGCTTAGAAATGTCTGAAGGTGGTACCATGCATCCTGAAAGTTTTCATGGAGCTGAATTTAGATTCTGAACTCAACAATCTTCTCTCTGTGTCAAACAAATCGGCCTTAACGTCAATGAGAACAGACGGTTGACATTTAATAGACCTCAAGCACAAGGCAGAAACTATGATGAGAAGTGCATGAGCTGTGCTGTGTAGTTACAGTGGGTTTGTATCCTGCTACATTTGTCACCTGACATCTCGCCAATGGTCATTGTCTTAGTTTTCCTGTCACTTAAAGAAAATCAGAGTGTGACAGAAATGGCTCAACAAGATAAATTAATACATATAGCACAATCTACCACATTGAACGAACTAAAAATAATAAACCTAGTGGTGTCCTTTCCTATCTTGACTCCAAGTGAAGTGAGAAGTGACTAAAGTCCAAGTGGGCCACCCAGATGAGCACTTTAGTCACATCCTGTCTTTTGTATCCCAATAGAGGATACATCTTAGGAAAAGTGGAAGACATCAGCCTGTGCCTGTGAGAGCCGGCACATTACCACATAAAGAAGGACCTACAATTGGTAAGCTTTAGAAAGCAACAATCTCATTCCATATGCTCACTGTGATGACTCCAGAACATACTATCATTACAATGTTATGGAAGGATTGTAGTTATAAAAGATTTTGTTTCTGGAAAAGGTTTTCAATGTAGGTTTCCTTCACTCCATGCATAGACACATCAGGCCAAATTTCTTCTAACAATCTACTGTTTGACAAATTCCTTCTTGCCCTAGCTCTATGTGTCATAGCTACGTGTTTGAGGGCATCGCTTTGCAATTTAAAATATGAGCCTCCTTGATTTGATGTGTCAGATGGGTTGAGAAGAAAATGGACTGTAAAGGATTGCTTATGACTTTGAGAGATCTACTTCCTTCAGCAGACTATAGAGTGCCAAGATGCCCCTGCATTCTTTCCTCATGTTTTTCTGATATGAGGTATATACCACGTGATGGTGGCAAGCAGCTTATCTTCATGCATATCCCAAGATCAGTTTAGGTGGTGCTCAAAGTTGATGGGACTTCTGGACCCTCACTATACTGCTTTTTCCCCCCACTAAACTCATTATCAAGGAGACTTAAAAGTTTTGGTTGATAGAAAAGAGAAAGACTGGTTTTTACTTTATATATATAGTTTTTTTATATAGCCAGATCTCTCAAACTGTATTATTCTTTCACAATTCAAACTGTACCCACAGTTCATTTACTTAATGTAACATATCTGATTTAATTGAGAAAATATGCAATAATTATAAACATAAGCATTTGAAGCATTGTAGTATATTAAAGTCTATGAAATTCATAGACAGACTAATATTTTGGTTTAGTATCAAGTGATTGACCTAAAGAACACTTTGATAATTGTGAAATACTTGCATCTAGGCTATAGTACAAACAACAATATGATTTAATTGTTTTTTCTTACATATTTTACAACATTAACACAGCCAAGATAAAGTAAACTGAGACAATTGTTTAATAACATTTATTAAGATTCTATTTTATACCAAGCCCTGAATCCACACTGTCTTTTTAAAGGCCTAGCTCTAGCTAGATACAAAAGCACAATGTTTTATATTCACACATAAAATAATTCTAGTGTGTCCTGTGTATCTTAAAGAATATTGTATGCAGGAGCATGACATTGAAGTTCATAAAGTGATGTACTTTAGCTAGAATAAAAAAAAACATTTCAGACTTAAGGAAGGTTCCACTTGAGCTGAGAACTAAGGGATGAGATGCCAGCCACTAAAAAGAGTGGCAGAATGAATTTTTCTGGTAGGAAGAAAAAACATCATGGAATCATGATAAAGACAGAGACATGGGCATGCGTGGCAAGGGATGTATGAACAGGAAGTGTTGGGATGACACCAAGTATATATTTTTATTAGCTGTATTTGATATGTTAGGAAAAGAAGGTTCTGAGAGTAATTATCAACCTACAGAGGGGCAATAAGTGTTTGGAATTCTAGTCTTCTAATTTTAATACAAAGTCAATTATGGTTTTTTTTCAGGACAGAGAGATAAAGGAAGAAAAGTGGTTAAATGACACAAAAATGATTTTCTGTAGACCCTTGACACATGTGATAATGCTACACTTGAGTCTATTATATATTTTCCTCATAGGCTTATTTACTCAAAAGAGTATTGGCCAAGAAATGTGTAGCATAGTAAAAGAGAAAAACCCACTAAAATAAAGATGATCATTCTTTTTTAAAAGTCCTTATAAGGAAAGCAATGCAGAGCATAAACTGAGCGTGGTGGTGTATGACTGGAATCCCAGAAAATGAAATTAAGACAGAAAGATAACAACTTTATTACCAGACTGAGTTACAGAGGGAATTAATTCCAAACAAGTCTGAACTACAAAGGAGAGCTCATCTGTGGAAAGGTGTTGGAAAGGAGGGAAGAGAAAGAAGAAAAAAGAGGAGGATAGGTAGAAAGAGAAGATAAAATAAGAAGGAAGAATGGAAAAGAATGGAAGGAGGAGGAAAAGAAAGAAGAGAAAAACATTTTAATAAGGCAGTGGTGTAAGAGCTTCAACTAAATTGCATGCATGTCAGAAGCTTATAAACAAGGATGTATATACATATACATACATATATTCACACACATATATATCCTTGAGTTCTAGCTTAAGTATCCTTTTGAATTTGATCTTGACTTTGAAATAAAAATTACTTTTTAATTCTAAAACGTAGCTAATGCTTCCAGAATTGTATGTTGAACTACCTATATTGGACGCTACCTAATTGGATGCTGAAACTCCACTATAGGAGGAACATGTATTACTGATGTGTCTAGACACACTGAAATAGCTCAGATTACTAGGAAACTCACCAGTGGCCAAGAGAGAAGGGATATTCAGAAATCCACTAAAACTTGAAATATGAGACAGAAATCATAATCGCAAGGGCTGTGTAGTTACAGGCCTAAGCAACCATTAATCCAAAACACAAAGTACAAACCCCAAAGCCTCTGACAGCACTCAGAGGGGCCTCTGCTATGGTAAGCAAAACTCAGATTTGCCTGAAAATGAGATTCAGGATCTGATTGTGAGAGTCAAGTTGAAAAGAAGGTCTAATTTGGGGTTGGGGAGATGGCCTGATGGTTGAGAGCATTTGTAGTTCTTGCAGAAGAACAAATTTGAGTTCCAGAATTCATATGGTAGCTCTAACAATTCATAACTCTGGTTCTGGGGGATTGTCTGTCTTCTTCTGACCTCTATGGGCACTGGGTATAAATATGGTCACATACATACATGCATGCATACATACATACATACATACATACATACATATATACACACAAACAAATTAGAAACAGAAAATAAAATAAATACATATTTAAAAGTTTTTAAAAGTTTAACATTGAAGTTCTGTGAAATCTCATATGCCTTTCCTTTACTCCCCCTCCCCACCCCACCCCCCGTGTGTGTGTGTGTATGTGTGTGTGTGTGTGTGTGTGTGTGTGTGTGTAAGCATGCTCCCAGTCACACTTTTACCATATTGTTTGTGGCAGAGTCTTCCAACTAAACCCAGAACTCACAGACGTGTCTAGTCTTGCCATCCAGCTAGCTCCAAGTACCCATGTCTGCCTTCTGAGGTTGGAATGATGGGCAGCCTCATTATCACATCCACATGACATTCAGGTGAGTTCTGGGTCCTCTTGGACAACTGACAACTGATTTCTCTGCTAAACCATCTTCCTAGCCCTAATTCTTATATTCTAAAGCCAGGCCTGTGACAGGAAAGGGTCACACTCTGGAATATGGAATGAGGTGATCTTTTTTAAAAAAATATATTTTATTAATTTATTCATATTACATTCAAATTGTTATCCCATCCCTTGTATCCTCCCATTCCTCCCTCCCTCCCATTTTCCCATTACTCCCCTCCCCTATGACTGTGACTGAGGGGGACCTCCTCCCCCTGAATATGCTCATAGAGTATCAAGTCTCTTCTTGGTCGCCTGCTATCCTTCCTCTGAGTGCCACCAGGCCTCCCCATCCCGGGGACATGGTCAAATATGGGGCACCAGAGTTCGTGTGAGAGTCAGACCTCACTCACCACTCAACTGTGAAGAACTTTCTGTCCATTGGCTAGATCTGGGTAGGGGTTCGAGGTTTACTGCATGCATTGTCCTTAGCTAGTGATCTTATGTGGCAAATTTTAAGAACCTTGACTTCTCATAATCTAAAAACTTTCTGGTCCTATGGAAGTAGTCTATTGTTCTTTTCCTAAAAATATTACAGATGCATCCCTTGAGGCCAGTGTTATAAAGTGATGCCAATTCTCCTCAAGGTTAGGAAAGGCACTGTCATTGTTAAAGTGGTTAATGTACATTCAGCAACTGGATAAAAAGCAGCTTTCAAATATCACTGTTGCTATGTGGATCCAAAATTTTTCTATTCCCCTACACATTTTCAAGACTCTGTCTATGGTAATGTTGTCAGACAATGCAGCCGTGTGGCTCAGGCTATTCACAGTAAGGCTCTTGTGATGGGTAAAACGTTCTGCCAGGCCCAAAACAAGACCAGATTGGCTCAAAGTTGCAGATACCTCCACCCACACAAGATCTTTCAGTGACAATGAAATTTATTTCATAGCTCTTTTCTCTTATGGCTAACTTCTATTTGACCAACAGAGGAGTAGCTGCCATTTTCTTGCCTTGGGCTATCCTTTTAGCTCTACTGTAACACTGGCAAAGCCCCTGAGATGATTGTTCTGTTCACTTTAAGGACTAAAACATTCTATTGGTGGACTAAGGAAGCATCTATAATCTAGATACCTTCACAAAGTTCTCTGGCCTGACAGATGTTACACAAATAAGAGAACACATCTGGAATAAGTGGTAGTGTCTAAGTATAGGCTCCTTTGGTGTTCTGAGGAATGCTGCAATAGAAAAGAAAAGATTTCCCAAAGATCCATTTGTGATGCAGCTCATTTGCTAGCTCCCTTCGACCCTGAGCTAAGTTGAGGGATCCACACAGCTGATCCAGAGGCAAATATGAGCAAACTGAGGTCCCTGTGGAGTAGTTCATGTCTTTTTTTTTTTTTTTAACTTAGCATCCCAGGGAATTGTCCCCACTTGTTTTTTTATAGGGCAGGAAGAACTCAATAAAAAAATGAAATAAATTCATGTCAGATTGTATTTTCAAAACTGGAATACAAAGACACATCCCACCCTGGAAGAGTACAGCATTTGGCAGAGAAATCAGAGAAGCTTTAAAAAAAAAACTAATAATAAAGATAATAAAACATATCAAAAGTAAGGTATCCTTGAGACTCTAGTAATTAAGAAGATTAATTGTTAATGGGATTGGAGCGGGGTCATAAGAAAGGAAACATTCTTGAAGACCCTGTACCCAGAGGAGCTAGGAGAGAAGGGGAAGAGAAGGAGATTCTTGGACGCATCCATGAAGAAGGCTCAGGGAGTGGAAGCCCTGAGCATGCCACAGAAGCCTATATAGTTTAGTTTGAATGAAGTATGAAGGAGCTGAAAAGAAAGATGATAAATAGGGTCTGGAAAAGGAGTTTGAAGCTGGGTTGTAAAAAGTCCCATAAATCATGCAAAGGAGTTTGGATTTCATTTTCTCTACTGGAAATTCAATTTTCAAAGAACCAGATTTCCTCCAGTACCAGGTGTTCAAAAGGCCATTATTATTATTCCTGGGCACATTGGCTCTATAGGATGCTCATAGATGGTATTCTGTAACACCTATGCAGCATGCGGTTGAATGGAAAAGGATAATTCCCCTGGGTAGATAGCCTGGAACTATGATTATGGGAAATAGAATTCCCAGAGTTTTTTTGGGATATGCACAGTTGATACACTGGAATAATTCAAAATAGCCTCACCTGTATCTGGCTTCAACAGTTTGCTGCCTCCTAGAAAGGAGTGTGCTCTTCCAATATTCGTTCATACGAGGTTGGCATAGACCAGTCGTTCTCAACCTTTCTAATGCTGTGATCCTTTAATAGAGTTCCCCATGTTGTAGTGACCCCCAACCATAACTTATTTTGCTGATACCTCATAATTATTGTCTTGTTACTGTTATGAATCATAATGTACATGTCTGTGTTTTCTGGTGGTTTTAAGTGGCCCCTGTGAAAGGATTGTTCAGTCTCCAGAGTTTATGAAAACCGCTGCCTTAGGCAAAAAAGTAGAACCAGAAATTGCTTGCTGATGGGGCTGGACACATGGCTCTGCCATTAAAGTCCTAGCTGCACAAACATGAGGATCTGAACTTGGACTCCAAGCATCTACACAAAAAGCTGGGTGTAGTGGCATAGGTCTGTAACTGCAGCATTGTGGGGCTAGTGACAGGTGGATCCCTAAAGCTTATTGTCCTGTCAGCCTGAATCAATGATCTCTAGGGTCAGTGAAAGATTGTCTTTAAAAATAAGGTGAAGAGAGATAGCAGAAAACAGCCAATGTTGAGCACTGTACTAGCAACCCCACCACCACCATCACCACCACATACACACATGTGCACACATATGCAAACAAGTGTAGAAGAGTTTGACCCAGTGGTTATCAATATATATGGTGCTTTCCCTGGATAACTAGTTGCTCTTATCCAATCGGACGTGGGTGCCATAATTGAGTGTGTGTCCATTTTCACTGTAAATATTTGGAACTCCCTCCCAAAGAAGGATTTATAAAGTGTGCATTTTTTTTGTAATGACAAGCCCAAGCTTTTGTTTGCCTTCCTGAAGTTAAAATCCTTTTAGTGGGAAAATGGCCAAGATAAAGAGAGCGTATGAGTGTGAATCACTGCTCACTAGGCCTCCAATGCTGTTATCCTGGTTTTCATCAACTCTGTTCACTCCACTAGAGTCTCTATGTTGACAGAAGTGAAAAAGTAGCATATTTGACTGTCAGAAATATTTCTTAAATCCTCTTCTCATGGTCTTAGTCTCCATTAAGCATACATGCTTAACTGAATAAATATTGGTTGAGTAATTACCAATGACCAAGGCCCCGAATCTTATGCTGTGGAAAAGGTAAAACAGCAAATCAAAGAGATGGTAAGTGGCACTTCTAAGCTGGTTAGGGAGATGTGAGATCTCTATGGGCCTTGAGCCTCATCTGTAAATGGGAAAAACAATACAACCTACCCCATGGTCTCATTGGGAAGGAGCCTGATTCTATCCACATCTAAAGAGACTAGCACCTAATAATAACTACCTAACAATAATAACTACATAACAATAACTACCTAACAATAACTACCAGATATTCAGTTGCTTTAGTATTTCATTGCATATCATTGCTGTAAATTATCTTACATGTGGAGAACATCAAAAAGCCCAGCTCTAGTTTTTTAGACAAAAGAAAATTCACTTCTAGGTTAAGCCACTCGGGAAAGTCTTCCCAGAGGATTTGATATGTGACCTAAATCTTGAAGGATAGAGAAAACTCAACTTGGCAAAATGGTCTTGATGGAAGCCCAATAAAAAAAAGTTCAGAGAAAAGGGGGATATTCCTCCAGGAGGAGACATGATAAGACCGGAGGATTCATGAAGGGTCCTAGAAGTATCCTGTCCAGGCAAAGGCTCCTGTCTTCTCCTTCCGCATTGTTTACATGGTCACTATCCATTCCCTGATTCAGGGTGGACATTTCAACCATCCCTTGAGAGCATCCAGCGTTGTTTTTTGAGAGATTGGCAAGCATTCTTCTGCACCATTGCTACACCTTCTAACCCATGAGGAAAATTACCTTGGGGTGTGGTAATTTAAGGGGAGTTACATACACCCTGTTTATTCTCCCGTGAAATTTCAAATTACACACACAGTGACATTCAAAGTTAAAAAAAAATCGGATTCTACTTTTGGCAGTGAGGGCCTTAGTAACAACAACAACAACAAAGTGCAGGAAACATGAAGTGAGAAGGTGGCTCAGAATTCCCACTTGAACAGCCTTTATTATGCCTGTCAAAGAGAACCACCCATCCCACCCCCCACCTCAGCAAGGGAAGGCTGGACTGGCTCCAGGGTGTGGGCTACAGCAAGCAGTAGCCACAGTGGCTGCTGCTGCGGCCAAGGCAAGGATTTCCAGGCCCTTTCTCCACATTCACCTGCTTATCTAAAGAGAAGAAATATATCGTTTTGAAAATGTCTTGGCGTCTGCTATTTCCAGACTTCAAGAAACACGGAGGAAAAATGCCTACCAGCTCAAATATGTTCTTTAGGTTTCAAATCACAATCCTACTCATTATAAAGTGTAGACGTAAAGTGTGAGCCATTAAGGTGTGCAGATACCTTCAAAGCTGAAGGATGAAAGTAAAATGGTGGAATTCCAGAGTCCCGGTCTACTTATTTGTACTGTAACTTCATCTAAAATTATTTGAACTTGCTGGAATTCAAGGTGAGCCTTGTGCATAATACCTGCTTTCCTCATTGGGCACCATAGTTTTTTAAACAAATGCTGCATTCTGCATAGGGGAGTGTTCTCTTTTAGTTTTCCTGTCTCCCATGTGATGGCATTTTGAGTGGGACAAACGCATCACTCACCCTGGCGATTCACATTCTCCATTGCTCTCTCAGACTTGAACGCCAAGAAGGATGCGCGTCACACAGAGGACATTCCCAAATCAAAGTGTTTACTGGAGCAGAAGATTCAGATATGTGTGCCGATTATATACAAATATATTCACGAAATGCCTGTGTATCCTGCCTCTCAATAAAGAAAGAGAACATTATTTGAGCCGTAGGTGCCCTTCCCATCAGGTACCCATTGTTATGATCTCTAACATTATAGGTGATGACTTCTGCATGCCTTTGAGCTTATATGAGCTGATTAAAACACTGAAGACTGTTTTCATATCTGGCTTCTTTCACTTAGCACCATGTAGTTGTAATTTACTCATTTCCATGCAGGTTACTCATTTAAAAAGTTATGGCTGTCTATCTAATTCCACTATACATAATCTATATTTTTGGAACTAATTCAATTGAAGCTGAACATTTAAAAGAAATTTTAATTAGTGTGTGTGTGTGTGTGTGTGTGTGTGTGTGTGTGTGTGTGTGTGTACACCAGAAGAGGATGTGGATCCTATGAAGTTAGAGTAAGGGGCAGCTGTGAGTGTGCTAGGAATTGAACTTGGGTCCTCTGGAAGAGTAGTACCAAGTGCTCTTAACTGGAGAGCCATATCTCCATGCCCAGTTATAAACATTCTTATATTATACCCACAAATAGAATTATTATAGTTTTGATTCTATATACTAGAAAATCCGAAACCAGGCACTGGAATAAAACTGTGGAAAGACTCAGAATCTAAGTGCAAATGCATCAGACTGCAATGAAGGGCAGAGACGGGCCAGCCGACCTCCTTCAGTGTCCTTGAGGGTTCCACGCAAGAACTTTCTGGGCTGTATGAAGGACTAGGAATGGAGTAGAGTCAGGGTCAAGCTGCCCAGTGGAGGTGATGCCCAAGTTACCTTTTGAAATATAAGGAAACATTGACCAGGGAACAGAGTGGAGAAGGGACAGGGAATAGCATGGGAAAAGACAAAGACGAATGACAAAGTAAGTAGGACTCAAAGCCCTGCGCTAGGGCAATGGAGGAAGTGGAATATGTGTAGAAAAGAAAGGGACTGGGTAGGTGAGCTGGCGTCCTATCTTGAAGGACCTTGCCTGCCACCTACAGAATGCAATTATTATTCTGAATAGGACAAGAGCTATGGAAGACTAGGGTGAGGGGAGGCTATAAGCAGTTCACTCCGTGCCTATATAGACTCAGGGATAGAAGAAGATGGAAGGCATTCAAGCTGGTAAGTTACTATATATATGTAAGATGCTTTTTTTTGGGGGGGGTAAGCAGATGAGGTATTGCGTCTTACCATGGAAACTAGCTGAATCTTTGAGGAAAGCCTGGCTTTGGCCCAAGATCCTCAACAGGAATCTGGATGGCTTCGGCGGGAACATGGAATATGTAAGAGAAAGTGGGGTAAAGGAAGTGTGTGTGGTGGGGAGCATGCCAAGTTTCAGTGTGCAGAAAATGCACACAGTAAATCATGCAGAAAGCTTTTGGGGCCCGCAGGCCACCTGCTGACAGCTGAGTGGTGCAGCCAAGGAGCCTCTGTGTGAGAGCGGAAAGGCAAAGCATATGCAATGGGAAGCGCAGGCCAGAAAGCAAGCACACTACAGCATGGAGCTGAGAGCCCTGCCAAGTTCCGACAGCAGATGCCTGTCCACTCGGGGACCAATGGAGAAGTCTGGGGTGGAGACGAGCCAGGTCACGTCCTTCCCAATTCATGATGGACACCAAAGAAGCTTCTAGAAAGGTATTTACTTTATTATTATCATTTTTTGTGTGTATGCAGATTAGTTTTGCCCCACTTTATTCAGCATTTACATGTATCACAGTGCACAGGGGGTATCAACAGGTTGTGTAAAAGGCCCTGGAAACTTCCAGTAGTTAAGTCATTAGGCCTGCAGAACACACAGTGATACAAAGGAGGGCACTTAAGTTTTGCAACTAGAGCCAGAGTCTGAGATACGACATCCTCTCTGGTAACTAAGTAAACAATGTTAAGTCACTTCATTTGCTTAATATTTAGTGTTCTCATCTGTAAATGAAGGGTAACATTAATTCTGAAATTCCTTGTTTTCTTTTTCCTTACTACTCTAAATTTATACCTATTTATGTGGAGCCTATTTTCTGCATCCTCCATTCCTGGAAAACCTGGCAAATGTTCCAAGCTTCTCGGATGCAGTTATCATATACGTGGTGGCTAGTGTTAACTGTCAACTTGATGTGGTCTAGGGTCACTTGGGAGATGGTTGTTTGAGCAAGCCTATGGGAGATCATCTTGATTACATTAACTGATGTAGGAAGGCCCACTGTTGTGACTTCCTTGTCACGATGGACCGTACCTTGAACTAAACTCTCCTTCCTTCCTTAAGTTGCTTTTCTCAGAGCATGTTATCCCAGCAACTGGAAAAGGAGCCAAGACAGTGTCTTATTCAATACTTTCCCCTACACAGCAAATGATTCATGAAAAAGTTAAAAAGAAACTAATTGAATGACCTCAGAAATTTCCTACCATCAGTTTATTTTTCACATACCAATGGATTTGCAGAAACACTGATAGGAAAGCGACCTAACATTGGAAAGAAAGGATGGATTCCATTTTGTAAGGCATTTTCAAGGAAGGGGTGGGGTGGGGTCACCTCTCTGTGGAGTTCCACTCAGCTCATTTCCCATTTCTTTTCTCTCCCTGGAGTCAAAATAAATGAAACCTTAGGTTGGTCTAAAGGTTCTGGCTGGATCAGTGTTTACGATCCAATAAAGCTGTCAACATAGAGCAGGTAAGCCAAGGTGAACCAGCACTCACAGTAATTTTTCATGGACTCAGGGCGGTAGGCAGCACAAGGCAAGAGGTACCATATGCCTGCTCACCCAGTATGAGTGGAGTTAGACTTCAAAGCAATGCGAGCATATGTCTCCAGATGTGCTTGCCATGTGGTAAGATACCTTGTCAAACAGCAGGGCCATGCATAAGGAAAGAGAATGGAACAAGACAATGAAACCATATAGAAATAACAGGTTTTCTCAGAACTTTTGTGGCTTGTAGACACACAAGGTAAAAATGGGTCTTCATTATGGAAGGCAGTTTGGTGGTGTTAAACTGCATACATATCTGGTGACTATGCACTTCCAGGCATTTTACCCATAGCTACATTTAAAATAGCACAGTGGTGCCCAATACAGTTGAATTTTATAGTTTCACTTTTTGTCATTTAGCTTTAATAATTAAAATATAAGAAGAAACAAAAAAATATATCATTAATCGGGAACTGGTCAAGTGAGTGACATACAACCTAGTGTGCTAAAATCATGCAGAACTGTATATGGTAGTTGGTGGGAACCCATCAAGTTTCATTGTGGTGACACGAATTGGGAGCCAAGGTGCCCAAACTCAAGTGCCTATGACACTGGAAAAATAACTTTTTTTCTCTGAGCCTTGTTCTGTTCAAATACAAAATAAAGAAAAGTGGTACTATTTTGAGACCTAGACTGACTGTGAGTTTTGACTGTAATTAATATACAACACATTTACAACCGTATGTGATTCACGGCAAAGCACTAAGTGTTAATGAGTATTAACATTAAATTAAAACTACCCTGTATAACTTGGTTATCTGGAGGTTGAGTCTGTGGGGCTTGAAGAGAAAGGTACTTTCAATCAAAAAATTACTATATGTATTGTTTCCACTGAGCATATTTTTTATTGATCCAATGAATTAAGATTGCCATTAAAAAGTATAGTGGATAATAAGAGAGTTGCTCTAAAAGTTTGGCATGTGACAGGGACTTTAAAAGAATCAGTCATTAAAGATGACTGTATATTCAATTCATTATTGACTGACTAGCCCTTTATACTTAACCCCTGAATTTGTGATGCATTTTAAATTTAGCAAATGTCCTTCTATATTTATGACCTTATCTAATCCAACCATGGGCTTGTCTCATACCTTACCTTACAGAGTTTCTCTCTTCTATTGCTATGTGATAAGTAGAAAAGAGAGAATCCTAGTTTTGCGGTTTCTTTTTCTTCCTTCCTTTCCTCCTTTCTTTGTTTCTTTCTTTCCTTTTGGTTGTTGCACTATTTTCACTTTTTAATTTTTCACTGGCTAATTTTGTTATTTAACGATTTCATATATGTGTAAGATATTCTGATCATTCTGTCTCCCACATATCTCCTTTTATCTCCCTCTTATCCCTGTAATTATTGTTTTATTTTTTAAATAACTAACAAGAAAATTGATTGTTTGACAAAGTTGAGGCTTAGAGCATCAAGGCTTGGTTACGATAACAGAGTAGATGAAAAGACAAGTTTGCAAAGTGCAAACTGTTCCCATCAGACCACAAATCTCAGTGAAAGTGGTCCACAACAGCAAAAACAAAACAGATCTTTAATACTGCCCTCAGCCCAAACACAATCAAATGTCTGGCTTGAAAGAATTGTGAGTTTTAGTGGGTTGCAGAAGAGAATGGCCAAAATTTGAGTTTCCAGAATTTATAGCTAGAGCTTGAACAACTGCCTCAGGACACAACTGAATCATGATTGACAAGTGACACCACAGATCATGTCCTTGGCTTCGCTAACAGCAACCTCAGGTGCAACAATGCCAGAAAGACTGACTGTTATCCCTGCCTCCAAGATGCAATGAACTGATAACCCCAGGAGAACAAAGAGTAAAACTCAAAACAGCTCCAGTATGACAGAATCAAGAGCATTATAGCAATGAGCACATTCATAACAATAACAACAGGCCAATTTGCCCACTACTTACCTGATCTTTTGCAAGCTCATTTTCTCTTTGGCTTCTGCCTTGTCACTTGTAGACATAAACTTATTGAAAGATGGTTTGTCAAGTGCATTTCACCTGTCTCTGAATTCATGTATACAATGACAGGCACGGAGCACATTCTTAGTACAAGATACTGATGGCAAGATATATGATGTGGCTGACAAGGTCACTGCTCTTATGCAGTTACATTCAAGAAGACCTTAGACAGACAAAAAAAAAAGTAAACAAGAGATGCATAAGTCAGAGATAATGATCTTCTGTGGAATGCTGGGAACATTCCATTGTGACAGTAGGCTGATGGGAATGAAAATCTCTGAGTCGATTAGCCATGTGGGAGTCTGGGGAAGGACACTGTGAGGAGACGATACCTCAGATGGAATGAGAATATGACACCTAGAAATAGATGATAGAAGCTTATTCCAACCAGAGGAAGGGCTGGTCAAAGGCCTAAGGAGGGAATTGTATTGAAAGGAACCAAAGACTTAGTAGGCAGAGCATGGAGTATTCTGGAAGCCATGGAGATGGAAATATGTGATAAGACTTTGAGTATATAATACTATTTATACTTTTTTTGGCTGTTATTTATAAGGTTGGAAGCAGAGATACCAGATTTAAAAAAAACTATTGTATTGGCTCACATAAAAACAAATGTCATTCAGGTCTTTGCCAAGGAAGCCATCATGGAAATGCAAAGACTGGACATTGTTGAGGTGCCTGCAGGAAGCAGAACCATGAATATAGATAAACATTTTCATATTTTATGTGAAAGGAAAGATTCTTGGCTTGAACAATGAGCATTGCTGAGTGTTGGTTCCATTTTTTCAAAGTGAGATGTAGGGCATGTGAGCATGAGAGCGGAGGAGAGGCACTAGAGACTTCTGTGCTGGACACACAGTGTTGGCTGTCTGCTGAGCATACATGGATGATGCCAAATGAACCACTAGAGTGACCATTGGGGGGGGCAAAGCATAAGAGAAGTACAGATCTGGGAACCATCGCTATCATAATATGGACAGGGCAGAACAATAAGATGCCAGGAGCAGAGGGTTTGAGAGCAGGGTCCAGAGTTGTTTCCACGCTGGATGGCTAGGTGGGGAGATGGACCTAGCATCTGGAAAAGAATAGCCAGGGCAGTAGGAGACAGAGTAAGATCCAGAGAACAACTAGAATCAGAAGACCACTGAGGACACCAAATGCTGCTGTGAGGTCTACTAGGGTAAGAACAGAGAAACGTGCACAAGGAACCATGTTCGAAGATTCAACACATTAACAAGCACTATATTTCCCTGATATCTGGGGGCTTGGGGTAGAAGTTATTAACAATAAGAATAACCAGGCAGTCTAGAGGTTGAATTGACAAGAAAGACCCTTTAAAAACCAACCAAGACCTTACTGTATAGCTTCAGGCTCCGTTGGCCTGGTCCTAATTATGTATCTAGCTAACCCTAACATGGAATCCTCCTGCCTCAGCCTCCTAAATAAAACAGGGTTTCCTGTTGTGGCTATTTTAAGATAAAGAAAATCTCAAATCTCAAGCCCTTAAAAAGACAATCAAATGCATGTGGTTTAGGGTCTGAAGAGGATTCTTACACACACACACACACACACACACACACACACACACACACACACGAATTATAAATAAAACTAATATTAAGAAACAATGTAAATGTGGAATATTAGAATATGAACAAAGAGGAGAAATGGATGAAGGAGAAAGAGATGTAAGAAAGACAGCCTTAGCTGCCATAACAGGAAGTGAGCAGAGGTGTGTTCCATCTGAAATTGGGACTGCTAACTATTGAAATGAATAGCTAAGTTGAAGTGGTCCGGAAATAATAGAATTTGGTTAACTCTAGCTATTTGGGCTTTTTAATAACTAATATTAAAGAAAGAAGGGATGGGAGAGGGTCAGTTGCCCTTGCAGGGATTCTGATGAGGGCTTTAAGATGTGTAACGCTGGGGAGGAACTCACAGGGAGGAGTTGTTCTCCTTATCCACTCCTAAAACTCCCAGCATGGCTCCCTACTGCCCTAAAAGGCCCTTTTCTTTCTATAAAAGCCATCTTCAGCAGCCACTGTTATTGGCTATTTTTCTGTTGCTGTGATGAAAACCATAAACAAAGGAAGCTTAAGAAAGATTGTGGTTGTCTTACAGTTCCAGAGGACTAAGAGTCCACCATAGGGCTAAAGACATAGCTCAGTGATTAAGAGCACTCGATGCTTTTCCTGAGGATTTGAGCTCAGTTCTAGCACCCTCATCAAGCAGTGCACAACTTTCTGAAACACCAGTTCCAGGGGCTCTGACACCTCTGGCCCTGCTGGTCACCTGCACTCACACAAACATTCCCATATGCAGACAAATACACTTACAAATTAAGATAAAAAAAACCTAATCTTTTTTACATGAAAAAAAATCCATCATGGCTGGGCCTTGGGGAACACGTGGCAAACATTAGGCATGGCAGCAGGAGACTGGGAGATCATGTCTATAACCACAACCATGAAGTATACAGGGTGACCTGAAAACCAGTGAGGCTGTAAGTCCCTGAAGCCTGTCCCCAGTGACAAACTTCCTCCATCAAGGCTCTACCTCCCAACATCCCTAGAAAGTACCACCTACTGGGGACTAAGTGTTCAAATTCCTAAGCCTATGGGCACACTCTCATTCTAATTACCCCAGCCTCCTAATTATAAAGAAGTGAAAATCTTTCTTTCTTTCTTTTTGTTCAATAAGCTCTGACCCATAGGATTATATTACATTTACTTCAAAATGAAAAGAATACATTTTGAGTTGAAATGGTATCTTCTATAACAGAAAGTCACATTACGGCCTGTCATGCTCCATCTCTTGACTGTGTTCCATGTTCTGGGCATGCTGAAATCCCACAGACCAGCAGCCATCAGGGAGTAGCAGAGATGGCTAGCCCACAGGGACCATCAGAGATGGGTGGCAATCAGGGACCACCAAGCCCCATCTCTGCCTGTGGCCCAGAGACTGGCAGCCATCAAAGCTTACCAGTTCACCCTATAGCCCCTGAGGGCTGCTACTAGCCAGGAAAACTAGAGGATGCTGCCATCTGGGACCACCAGCTCTACCTACAATCACAAAGACCTATTACCATCAGGGACCACCAGGTCTGCTAATACCAGAGACAACCAGATGGCTAGAGGTCAGTGTAAGAATACAAGCAACCAAACCCAGGGCCATATGGCACCACCAGAACCCAGCTATCATACTATAGCAAGCTCTGAATTCTCTAACACACCTAAATTGCAAGAAAATGGCCCCAAGAAGCAAACTAGAATAGCCATCCTAGTAGCTAATACAATAGACTTTCAACCAAAATTCATCAAAAGAGATGGGCAAAGACACTTCATACTCATCAGAGGAAAAATACACCAAGATGACTTCCCGATTCTGAACATCCATGCTCCACATCCAAGGGCACTCACGTTAGTAAAAAGAAAAATTACTAAAGCTTAAGTCACACATCAAACCCCACACATTAATAGTGGGAGGCTTCACCACCCCTCTCCCACCAATGGACAAATCATTGAGACAGAAACTAAATAGAGAAATAATGAAACTAACAGATGTGATGAATCAAATGGACTTAACAGATATCTACAGAACATTTCACCCAAACACAAAAGAATATACCTTATTGTCAGCACCTCATGGAACCTTCACCAAAATTGACCATATGTCACATAGTAAGCCTCAACAGGTACATATGTCCCTTGTATCTTATCAGACCACCATGGATTAAAGCTAGATTTCAGCAACAGAAACCAGAAAAAACTTACAAACTCATGGAAACTGAACAACTCTCTACTCAATGACCACGGCGTCAGGGAGGGAATAAAGAAAGAAATTAAAGACTTTTAAAGAATTCAATGAAAATGAAGGGACAACATACCCAGACTCACGGCACGTGATGAAAGCAGTGCAAAGGGGAAAGTTCATAGCACTAAGTGCCTTCAAAAAGAAATTGGAGAGTTCGCATACTACCAATTGAAAAGCATACCTAAAATCTCTAGAACAAAAAGCAGCAAATACACCCAAGAGATGGCAGGAAATAATCAAATTCAGGGCTGAAATAAACAACTTAGAAACAAAGAGAACAAGAGAAAGACTCAACAAAACCAAGAGCTGGTTCTTTGAGAAAATCAACAAGATAGACAAACCTCTAGCCAAACTACCTATAGGCAGAGAGACAATACCAAAATTACAAAAGCAGATATGAAAATGGGATATAACAACAGACACTGAAGAGCTCCTAAGACTCATTAGGTGTTACTTCAAAAGCCTGTATTCCACAAAATTGAAAAACTATAAAAGAAATGGATGATTATCTTGATAGGTTTCACTTACCAAAGTTAAATCAAGACCAGGTAAACAGTTTAAACAGTCTTATATCCTCTAAGGAAATAGAAGCAATCATCAAAAGTTTCCAAACCAAAAAAAAAAAAAAAAAAAAAAAAGCGCAGGGCCAGATAGTTTTCACACAGAATTCTACCAGACATCTAAAAAAGAGCTAATACCAATACTCCTCAAGTTATTCCACAAAATAGGAACAGAAACAACATTGCCAACCTCATTCTATGAAGTCACAGTCACCCTGGTACCTAAACCACACAAAGACTCAACCAAAAAGAGAATTTCAGACCAATTTCCATACTAAGCATTAATGCAAAAATACTCAATAAAATACCTATAACATGAATCCAAAAACAAATTAAAAATACCATCCAGCGAATCTTTAAAATAATAAAAACATCTTTCAGTACCATATTCTGTAGATCTCTGAGGTTTTAAAGACCATATCTAACCTTATTTTACCTCATCTATATTTTACATTATCTATTTATAGAATCCTATCTATCTGTTAAATCTAGGATATATATTCTTGTGATGAAACTAAACTAGTAATTGAAATGACTGTGATTTGACCAACTAACAATAGTTTATATTACTTAATTATCCTAAACAGCCTGCAATACCACTTTCAAGGTATTAGAAGTAAACCTTGTATTATAATTAAGTTGCATTGGTACACTACCTCATATTATAGTGGAAATATGTATAATGTGTGTGAAGAATAATATTAAATTTGAATTCAAGTCTCTGATGAGTTTGAACATCAGGTAGTTTAGTCTTACAACTAAGCTTAGTTATTTAGGGGTATCCACTTATAAGCAGATATTAGCTGTATTATAGTACAGGATAACTCTAATGGATATTAACATGTTTTTGGTTTGATCCCACGTATGGAATGGGAAACAGATTTGTGAGAGAACAGGTGATGTTTATCCACTTAGAAGTCAAACCACCTCATGAGAGGGCTTGGTTTTTGCCAGCTGAAACACATCCTAGTACAGACTCTGTGTGTGTCCCAAAACAGGTGACTGGGGCTTTTTGCGTCTTGCTATTGTTTGGCTGTTCATTGCTCCACTTTGAGATGCTCCTAGAGAGGACTGCTCCAGTGAAGGCTTTGGGGCTCCAGGTCCCAGCAGTAACCTTGGTGGAATTGCTGGTCTGCTGAAATCCTGCCAACTATCCCATGGGAATTGCTCCCATCTAGGGCAGGTGGGTTGGAAGGGAGGTATAAGCATTAAAGAACCTCAGGTGACTGTAGCTGAGCCTCCTAGTAGTGGGGGCCATGGAGACTGAAGAAGCCACCCTCTAACTAAGCTGGATTCCTAGTGGAGAGAAGGGACCACCAACCTACCCACAGAAACTTCAACCCAAAGTTTACATGGCCTACAACATGTCCACGGATAATGATAGAGATTGAGGGAATGTCCAACCAATGCCTGGCCCAACCTAAAACCCACCCCATGGGAGAGAACCAACCCCTGACATTATTAACAACACTCTGTTATGCTTGGCTGTTCTCTGAGGGGCTCCACTTAGGAATGGATTGAAGCAGACGCTGAGACTCACAGCCAAACATTGGGAGAAGCGCAGAGAGCCTTACGCAAGAGTGAAGAGAAGGACAAAGGGACCCGGAAGGGACAGAAGCTCCACAAGAAGACCAACAGAGTCAAATACCAGGGCCCAGGGGCACTTGCAGTTACTGAACCATCAACCAAGGACCATGCATGGACTAGACCTAGGACCCCTGCGCATATGTATCCAACGGACGGCTTGGTCTTCATGTGGTCCCCTAGTAAGGGGAACAGGAGCCGTCACTGGCATGGACTCTGTTGCATGCTTTTGGTGAGGCTGCCTTTCCAGACCAGGGTGGAAGAGGATGTGCTCAGTCCTGATGTGACTTGATGTGCTGGGGTGGGTTGGGGGGAGTTCCCCTTTTTTGAGGAGTGGGGGAGAAAGGCTAGGGAGAAGAGGAAAGGAGGGTGGGACTCGGAAGGGAGGTGGGAGCGGGCAATGATTGGGATGTAAAGTGAAGAATTAATGTTTGGAAAAATGAAATGGATAATAGGAGAGCTGCCAAAAAATTAAAATAAAAAAATTTAATCAAAGGATGAGAGAAATCATGCAGGTTGTCCTTGTAAAGATAAAGCTGAAGGCAGGTCTAATTTCATGTGAACTCATATGACATTCTCAGGGCAAGGCCAGCAGTGCACATCCTAGTGACTGAGAGTATGAGATGTTCGTAGTTTTCTTCTCCATCCGAGAGACTTCATCAAGGGGAGTCTCCATCCTTGGATAGTCTCAACTCATGCTGCATTAACTGAACACTTAGCAATAAGGACAAAGTCAGATCATGAAGCATTTCCCTGCCTGGAGCACAAATGTGTTTGTATTTCAGTAAAGATGCTACGATTTCAACAGCTGGGCTGGAGGCGGCTGCTCCAGAAAGCCAGGTGGCCTAGAGGCTCTGCCCTTTGCAGGGTAATTTAGCAACATCAGGCTGCGCTGACATACAGAGAGGTGCAGGTCCTTATTGCAGGTCCTTGAGGTGATCATATTTCCTACTGTGTCCAAAAGGAACAGTGCCCAGGCTTGAGGATACCTTGTTTAGGTCACATTAACACCCCCAAAAGCTATCTGTGAAAAAAAATCCCATAAAATGTCAGACAACACATATTTTATAGCAGCTGTGGGAAGTAAGGATCTTGTAAGCAGAATAATCACAAATGAACTTCTTTTTAACCATCTAAGATTCAGAGTAAATGGCCATCAATTCCATGGATTTTGATGTTTCCATCAATTAAGCAGACCACTGAGCTTTGGGCTTAATTCCTTCAAACATTTCTTCATGGGACCAAATAGCTCCCCCTCCCTCCTCACAAAGATACATTTCCATTTATATTTGCTTTGTTTTCATCCAGGTTACATCTATGGGGAAAAGAAGGTCAATAGAGGAAGGAAATAAGTGTGATAAGTACTGTTCTTAAGGCTTTGACCATGGCATCATCACAAGCTTTCATGATTCTAAGCAAGGAATTATATTAAGGTACCAATTCTAAACAATAAACTAAAAAGCAGTTTACAGTATGTATAAAATTACAGGATAAATGCACAACAAAGTTGATATATTAACATGAGATCTTTCTGAATTGTAAATTGGTGTGCTTTTTGACATCTTCCCTCCCATGTGTATTGCAACACAGCTCCCAGTAACTAAGAGGCAGGTTCATCTTAAATGTCCATTCATGAATGATTTTTTTTTAAAAACTGTGGAATATATTTACATATCACAAACACATATTTACACACATACACACATTACGCACACACATATCAGCATACTATTCAGCCTTAAAAGCAGAAGGAGCTCCTTTTATTTGCCATAACACGAGTGACATGCTAAGCAAAAGAAAGCAGGCACTGAAAAAGCAAATACCACGTGATCTCATTTACAAGCGGAATTTTAAAAAACTCACAGGAGTCAAGCTCACAGGAACAGAGTCTGTAACGATGACTACCAAGGACTTCATGGTGGGAGGTGCTAAGGTAGCTATTGCCCAAGGATATAAAATTTCAAATTAGACTGTGTAGTCTATGTTCAAATGACCCATTGTCCAACAAGGTGACTCTAGGTAATAACTTCCTCGCTTCAGCTGCTTACACAGCAGAATGGAGGTGGCATTCCCACCAAAACGATAAGTGTTTCAGGTAGTTAAATTGATTGAGGCATTCTACAATGTATGCCTATTTTAGAATAGTTTTTGCTATACACAGTAAAATCAATATTGATTCTCTAATTAAAAATAATATAAGAGACAAATAGGAGCAGCAAAGAAATCTATGCTCTTTAAAAAAAAATGTACAACTTGCTTCATTTGATAAACTCCAAGCCCAGACCTTTTTTTTTCTTTAACACACGAAGACAAGGCTGCCACTAACATAGGCGATATATCTCATTTGTGCCCGTAAGCTACGCCACAGAGTCCATAAATTCAAAGTGAGAGGAAATGCACTTATCTCTAGTTTGTCAGTTGAGATCCTGATGTAACACATTGCTCTGTTTGCCAAGTATTTAAACCTCTTTATTCCTTGCTTCTCACCTTGCCTACCTAAGCTTGGCAAGTGTTGCTATCCTCACCTAAGTAGACACGCTAGCCAGGCAATAGGCTGGGTTAGAAAAAGCCAGTTAGGATTCTGACAGAGTGCATTGCATTGAGGGCTCCTAGGAGGCTCCCCTTCCTTGTTTTCCTTCAGAGCTCCCTGTGTCTTAGAGGCAATCCTTTGAGTTTCTATAAAGCTTGGGACCCAGCTTTCTCCCTGACTCCTCTCACTCACTTAGCCAAAATGTCTCAGTGCTCCTGTTATGTGTTGCCTTTCAGGTTCTATTTCTGACTCTTGTTTCTGTTTCCAGCCCACTGGTCAGTCTGTCCAGACAGTTCCTGTCAGACAATGGCTTCTATGGCATGCTTTTTTCCATGTTCCTCTGGCCCTGGGGGAAGGCAGGCAGCATCTCCCAGCTGTTCCTCATCCCTGCTCACTTGGTTGCTTTTTATTTGGTGTCTAAGCTTTTCTATCACCCTTTTAACCAACTATCTGTGTTAAATTCCATCTGTTGAGAAAACCACGAGGGCTATTTTCTTGGCTAGATTCTGATGGACACAAGCAGCAGTCTCAGTTACAATTTAGAGACACTAACACTGTTACTTTATAGGGAAGAAATTTATTAGAAAAGACATTGGTGAGATCGAAGAATCAGTCTCAGGGGTGGAGTAGCCCTCAAAACAAATCAAAGCAGAATTTTCTATGAAGCCACCTTCACATGCACAGTTGCTAGTTAAGGCTTTACCACGGTGTCACAGATGTTACGTTCCAGAAGCTGCCATTCAAGGTGTCTGCCACTGTCTGTCAACAGAAAAATCTCTGGCACTTCCATTGGTGTGGTCTTTTTATGCACTGTGTAAAGATTGTCCTTGCATTAGTCAAATGATGATTTGTGTAACCAGAGAGTTGAGTATGGGCTGGATTCTCACATTGTCATTTTTATGAAGCATGACCTGCCTCAGTATTTTGTAAACACTGTCCTCCATCACCTTCTGATTGGTTGAATAAAGAGCTGAGTGACCTATAGCAAAGGCAGGAGGGAAAGGCGGAACTTTTGGGAAGATATAGGAACCCTGGGAAAGACTCAGGTGCTGGAGGATTCACCTACAAGACACGAAGGAAGTTGGACATTTGAAACTGAGGAGAGGCAATGAGCCATGTGACAGAACATAGATTAGTATAAATGGGCTAGCATAGGTTATAAGAGCTAGTTGGGAACAAGAGTAAGCTAAGGCCCAAAGCTATTATGAATAAATATATGTCTCCATGTCATTATTCAGAGCTGCAGTGGACATAGAAAGTCCACGTGGTTCTATCCTCCTTCTTCCTTCCTAATGTAAGCCTCCATGGATATATCTGATTGTCCCTGCACAGATTGTATACCAAACCTAGCTGCAAGGGAAGCCAGAGAAAGTGGCATTTTCAGTGTCATAATTGGAGCAACATTGGCCATACATAGAACAGGGGGATAAAACCTCAATGGATATTGAGTGAACCTGAGACAAAGTTTTCAGTGTACATGGGTTGTTTAGAAAGATGAAGAAGTCTAAGAATCATTGATAAGGAAGTAATATAAGAGAGAAAATAAAATGTTGTCAAACTATCAACAAAGTTTTCACTAAGAGGGGCTTAGATACCACTAGAGAGGACCCCGGGAGCCATAACTCAGAGGTCTTGTATGACTTCTCCTGAGGAGACACTACCCATTTCTGTTCATCCCAAATCAAACACAGACAACAGAAGAAAGAATTTATTCCACTCAAATCTAACTTGGTGAATCAGTGAGCTTGTTATAGTTAACTACAGAAATGTGTAAATCAGAGACAATCAACTGCTTCACCAAAGCACCAACCCCACCATGGGTGAAAACTCAAGAACACAGTATCCCTGGAGCCTCCTGCACAAACTGCAGCTGACAGGAATGTCTCCTTCCTAAGAATTGTTTACTGCTTTCATAACACGAGAGAGGGATCCTGTGAGTTCGTGCCTCTTTCTGTGATTCCTAAATTGCACTGGCTTCTTGAGGCTTTGAGTGTTATTAGATTCTCTACTCCTATGAACCTCGATCCTTCCTCTAGGAGAAAAAAAAATCTCAGTTCATAATACTTTTCTTTCCCAAGAGACCAGGCATATGGGATACTAATCCACCAATTGCTATGTGATACCACCATCAACAACTGGGCATGAGGCTCAGGTCTCAGCATCTGCAGTGGACTCCCTCTTCTGGGACCTGAGGGTGGAGGGGGTGTCAGCAGAGAGACAAAGCCTTCAGGAAAAGCGTATAGGTGATGGCAGCTTGAAAGTCCAGCAGGTATAAACAGAGGTGGTCAGGTAAAGAAGATACAGCTTGATGCCTACTGCATTTGTGGTAGACGAATGATGGAAAACAAAGGCTACATAGCACTAGAAACTGCTGTGCACGGGATTCCATGGTGAGTCGGAGAGAGGGACTCAGCTCCCTATGTGGATGGTCTTGAATTTCAGACACATAAGTAAGCGAATACTGTACCATGGAGCAGAGCCAGAGCTGTAATGAAAGCACATGGGGTCCACAGACAGGCTTTTGGGCTCCTGGCCTTGAAGGATTAGGAGGCAGCATCTTACATACTTTTGAACCCTATTGCCTAGGGTGGTACTTTTAACCTCCCTTACCTGACCCCATGCAGAACTGTCAGGCACATGCCTGTGTGCCCTAGTCATAGTCATCGTCCACTTCCTGCTAGAATCCAACAAGGAAGAAAAGGATGCAGTGGCCCAGTTTATAGGAGAAAAGGCCAAGATATTCCTTAATTCTCCTAACTGCCTGATGACCCCTTACTGCTGTCATGTCTCCGTTTGATATGACTTCTCTGAAAGGCTCGCCAGCAGTGTGCTCCACCCCCAAGCCGGGGTTACCTCTACCTCAGAACCAATCCTGGGTTTTATCACTGGCAATTAATTCTCATGTATTCTCCTGGGTTCAGTCTATGGGAGTAGGAAAAAGCTTTTGGATTCAGTGGTGTCAGTCCAGCATCCAGGCTCCTGCCGGCACATCCTAATGCACAGATCTCATTAAGACACCACCTTAGGAGGGACCTGGATATGCGAACAGGCTCCGAGATGGTAAGTAACTTGATCAGCCACGAAGCTGAAGAGACTGCACAAATGAGGCTTGCACCACCATCTGTGTGGCCTCCAAGTCTCTCCTCTACTTCCTACCTGTGGCAACCAGAACATTTAAATTGCTTCAATGATGCTATTCTAAGGCTAGAAGTAACAGATGGGAAGTTGCTAAGACCCATTCACACGCCCCAGGGTGAGGAATTACCAAACAGAACTCCAGATTGGAAGCTACAAGGACAAGTCCCATATCAAAGCTTCAGCCCAGTGAACAAGCTTCAAATATGTCCCTACACTTAACACTCTAAATTTCTTTTCTTTCTTTCTTTCTTTCTTTCTTTCTTTCTTTCTTCCTTCCTTCCTTCCTTCCTTCCTTCCTTCCTTCCTTCCTTTCAATATCTGTGTGTGTACCTTGAGAATCCAGAAGGGGGTGTTGGATCCTGAATTATGGGCAGTTGTCATCCTCCAGACGTGAGTGCTGGGAAGTGAACTCTGGTCCTCTGGAAGAACAGCAAGTTCTTAACTAGTGAGCAATTGCTTCAGTCTCCCTGCTCTCGACTCTAATGTGTTAAATCTAATCTAAAGAAAAAGGAAGGTTGTTCCCTCTAGCATGATAACCAATTGACCTTCTCAGCCAACTAAAATAACCCGACAAAGCGGGAGATAATGTGGTCTGTAAGTCACCTTACAGCGTTCCCAGGCTTCTTCACAAGCCACAGAGAAGTCATCTCCCATTCCCAGCTGCGACACACGCAGCAGCTGCACTCAAGTAGAAATCAAGAGACAACGGTTTGGAAATCTTCAAAGGAATTCTTTATGTTTTATTAACCAATGTTCTCCTTTCAGTTTTGCAAAGTCACTGAGAGCAGCAATGCATCCTCCCTCTGCCTCGGCAGTGTTTCCCATGTCTCCTCAACTTGAAAATGGCCAGGAACAGCATTGATTCCACAGTCCTTTGGCACTAAGGGTGAGAGCAGGAAGTGCAGGTTTGGAGCAGAGAGGCAACCTATGCAGACTGTAATGTAAACAACTTGATTCCAGAATGCTAAAGCACCACCCCAAGGAAAGCCTTAGGATAAAAAAAAATGCTAATTGCAAATAAAATCTTCAAAGAAAACTAAAATGTCAAATGTTATTAATGCAGAGCCTATCAATTTTATCTAAATGACATATCTAGAGTTAGCTGAAATACAATGGCAATAACAAGCTGAAGCATCACATAAGTTAAGAGTTTTGAAGACAAAAATGCATCTTAAAATGTCTTGATGCATTTAATGTATCTGGATCTGGTAAGCTGAACTGTTAATAGACCAGCGTGTGTGTGTGTGTGTGTGTGTGTGTGTGTGTGTGTGTGTGTGTGTGTGTGTGTGTGTGTATGTGTGTCATGTCTACTTTATATTTTTGGTCTTTCTCTTCTAGAGGAGATGCCTGGCCCATAGCTTTCAGATGGAGATCTATAAGTGCAGAAAACCTAAGGACCAGCTCACCAGCTGCCCATCAGCCCAACTTTGGTTCAGAAGCCATGCAGTGAACACCAGGCTGCCACAATGCTTGTCAACAGGATTTAAAGGACAAGTGGAAGCATAACACCCGTGTCCCCAGCTCAGAAGTCAGGAACTTTGGTACATTGTGAAAGACCACAAGCGATCAGGACAAAATCACTGAATGGTACACCAAAATAAGTGACCCTATGGAAGACACCTTTAGAGAAAGCATTAAGTGTGTATCACATGGGCTATGGATAGAAACACATGGTGGCACCAATCTTCCTGTTGCCTCTCTTAATGTCCACAGTTCTAAGCCACCCCAAAGGCTTAGAATCCATCTTAGCCCACTTTCCTCAGAAGGCAACACTGTGTGGCTGCACAGAGAACCAAAGAATTCTCTGTTACTACCAATGGCAGCCAACATTTACATGTTTCTCACATAAAGACCACGCAGGCCACACTTAACTATGCACACAGCTCTGTGACTGTACCCTGCAACTTCAGGCATTTTTGCTTTGTGACTTAGTCTCCTCCATGTGGAAATATCTTTTATCTACTCTATCTGCAGAAGTTTGGTGTTTTGAAGTATCATGTAGCAATAGTCACTTTTATGAGGAGTGGCGTGTTTACTGCTAAGTACACTCATTGCTGGTGGTTGTTCATTTATTCTGTGTTTAGTGTGAGGGGCCTGAGAAATCTGAAAAAAAAATTTCTAGCCAGATTATCATTATAATAGTTATCTTTGTTATTATACATATTTACATATAAAAATATTATAATCCATACACAAAACTCAAAGACAAGTAATGGTGAGAGTTCTGAATTAGATTGCCTTTCCTTGTTTGTTATCAGGTTGTGCTTGCACGTAAAGCAAACAAATATAAAATGAATATAAAACAGCGTACTGTATGCCTATCTCACCGTTCGCCTGTAACAAGCACAGTTAAGTGTAACATCACTCCAGCCTCTAAGAGCCTTGATAAGGCAGGTTGTCACACCTCACAGCCCTCCAGATCAGCGGCTCTTACTTAGCTCATGCTGACAGCAGACGCACACGGGAACCGCTGGACACTAACACACTCCCTGCTCATCCTCATTCTCGCCCTGCGAGCCAACATCTTCAGAATGCGGGAGCCAAGAGTTCATAATTCATAATTCATAAAAAAACCTCTAGGCAAGCCGGCAAATAGCCAAATTGAACCTCTTAACTGATGAATTTTCTAATGAAGTGTCTGTGCTGGAGACAGTCGGAAATGACTCCTACAAGTACAAATGCACACTGAAATACTTGGGTTCTGTCTCTGCTGGCAAGTTCAGAGAAGACACAGCCCATGCATTCCCTAGTTTTGCTATTTCAGCACCAGAGTCCCATGAGAAGAGGGAGGGCTAGCTAGCTGAAGCTTAACAAATGTCCGAAATATAAAATGTTGACTTAATAGCAGTTTTTAGTCTAAACAAGAAAATGTTTGAGAGGAAAACTTTATTAAATGTATAGACATACAAGTAACATTGTACAGGATAATCAGATTGTCTTTTCATATTCAGAAATATATATTCCTATTATATTCAATCATATATATGTATATATGTGTATACATATATACATACGTATTTATATACATATATGTGTGTATAAAATATATATGTATATATGTATATATATATATACATACACACACACACACACACACATATATATATATATATAAAAAGAAAAAAAGGCCATGAATTTGAGAAAGAATAAGAGGTGTACACGGAAGGTTTAGAGGAAGGAAAGAGAAGGGGAAATGATATAATTATATTACAATCTAAAATAAAATAGATTAAAATTTTAACTTAAGTGTAGGAGTAAGAGTGATTGATGCACGCGAGGTTCTGAGTGCAAATCCCCAAGACCAACATAAAAAACTGATGCAACCCAGAACCCCACTACTGCTGAAGAACAGGCAAGTGGAACACTGGGCTAGCTGGCCACAAGCCTGGCACCAGATTCACTGAACCTGTCTCAATGCAAAGAGATGGCGAATGGGAGAGCAAGAAGCCAGCGCATTCCTCACTCCAGTCTGTGCACAGGGACCAAGTGTATCAGCACACGCAAGTATGCGTATACCAAATAAAATCTAACGGGCTTATATGATTATGAATGCAAGTCATTTTCCCCATTTTAAAAAATAGTCTGAAAGCCGAGATTGTACAAATTTTGTTTGGACTTTGTAAGTTCTGTTGTTGTAATACTGGGGACTGGACCCAGGGCCTGGACATGCTAGGTAAGCAGTCATCACTTAGCTCCACCCCAGGCATGTTGTTTGTTTGTTTTACAAACTAAGCTTGTTTCCCATGGGTAATTATGAAAAAATAACTTAAGTTTTAGGCTTCTGTTGGTTAATGACCTTAACATCTCAAGTGAAGCAAGGATTTGGGTACATTCAAAGAAATAAAATTGTATAATAATAGTGTCTTGGGAAACTAGGAGCCCTGCAGAAGTAATTTATATCTTGTTTTAGACTAGAAATTCATACCACAAAATGGAAAAGGATTTGGATCTAGTGGGCTCTGCTAATGGGATGTTTCCTGTCAACCCACTGAGCATGGCTCTGCAGTGGTCTATAAACGCACACTGATTTGTTTCCTGCTAATGATGGTCTGTGTGTCTGCCCCAGTTGGAACCAAGAACAGCAGGAGTGTGAACCAAAAAGTTGGTTCAGATCTAGTAAATGAACAACATGAGGAATGTGCTTGAGTCTCAGACAGCACATTAAGTCTTGTATGAAGTGAGGCTGGCAGATAGAAAGATACCGATGTGCATCGAAGACAGCCTTTAACATTCCTCTGCAGAACACTCATTCTCACAAATTCTCCTCTGTGCCCCATTTTTTTTTCATTTGAGAATTAAGCTGAAAAGCAAAAAAAAAAAACAAATAGTGGAAACTCACTAGCTCCAGGGTTAGCTCAGGCTAATAATGGAAACACATCAGCACCCGGGTTAGCTCAGGCAAAGGTAGATGTCTCTGACCCTTGGCATAGATCACTTTCTCTTTTAAGTTAACATAAATTTCATGGCACACAGGAGAACTAATTTTAAATGCGCAGCTTTGCCAGGCATTGGAAAGACAGTGAGACAGCATCAAAATCCTTTGGTTATAGGGGGAGTAGGTTGATCGATGGATACTAAGATATTGTGAAATAACAAGTCAAGAAGATTTTACCATATGGTAACAATAAATGGTCACAATGTACTGTGTATTTGAGAAAGCCAGAGGAGGGGAGTGTTCTTACCATGACAAATATTTGAGAGGCTAGATACATTTAACTTGATAAAAAAAATATTGCATGGCCAAAATATACATCTATCAAAATCTCACACAGTATCTCATAAATGTGCAATGTTTATGTCTTAGTAAATAAATTTAAATTTAAAAAAAATCTCTGCTTTTCTCACTTAAGAATTTATAGTTCTTAAAATGCATAAATCGTCTCTTTAAAGATGAAGCTGTAATTCTCACCTGCAGCTATGGAACTGAGAGCATCTGGCTAATTTCCATATTCTCACTGCAGGTTTGACATCTGGGGAGAGAGACTCACTGTAGCTGCCTATGTTTTCATAAAGTGGTCGTTAGTGTTTTGGATTTCACATGGTCTTGCGGAACGGTTACTCACCACCAAGGGAGTCTGAACACGAGTGCCTCAGTTACAGGAACGGGGAGCAGGTGATGCCAAGCGGCTTCACTTCGGTCCCTAGTAGTGAACACAGCGTCCACCTGGTTCTTGGGACAGTCAGCCACCTTTGCAGCCCTGCTACCCCACTATGAAAATGGCAACTAGTCATGCGGGAGGTCACCAGTCAGTGTTGCTGCCACTGTCCCCTAGTCTATAGTCAGCAGCCAGTGCCAGACACGTGTGTGGGGGTCCCTGTAGGTAACTCTACTCTCCAGCATGCATTGCTCCACCTGAGGTCAAGAAAATCAGAGACAAAATCCATCGCCATGCCTCCACCAGACTGCAAATCTACGGGCAAGATAAATGCTGCTGTTGTTCAAAGCCATGCTTCCAGTGCTCAGCCCAAAGTGGAATATCTTTAGAGTGATTTAAAAAAAAAAAACAATTTCATCCTTTTCCTCCAAGGCTTAAGTTCACAAGTGGATAAACCCTGTTTTTAGTATGAAAATCTGCATTCTTGTCATGTCTTGTAACTTAACTTCATAACCCTTTTCCCTTGGTTTTCAGTCCCAAGACCTTGGACCTGATCTAAACTCAAATGTATGTTGTCTAGGAAACATAATAGTTTACCACCTAGTTCATACTAATTTATTACAGTCTAGCTTTCCAGAGTCCCCTTTCACTGTCCTTATTACAGGCCGAAGTGACACTTTGGCTCCTGAATTTGGTAGAAAGCTCTTGGCCAACATGGGTAGGCTGTATGTAGGAGTCAGTTCACACTGGCTGGCAGTTGCAGATTATGTCCACATCCTCTGGTAGGGCAAGACACAGATGGCTTAAAAGCGGCTATGGTGGGACCTTTACACCACAGAAACTGGGAAATATTAATGGTTGAAGCTTTGTTTTTGGAAACACAGATGTTATAGATTTACCAGCAGAAGCAATGCTCGCCTCTAGTTAGTAACACACCCTTAACACCCACGGAAGTGTAATATAGGGAAGGCTCCCAGTAAGTATGGACTCAATGTAAAAAAGAAAGAAGGAAAGACAAGAAGGAAGGAAGGAAGAGAGGAAAGCAGGAAGGTATAGTCACAGAGTCAGATATATGTCTGCAATGAATATGGCTTTACCAGTTTTAAGAATGAGCATGCTTTGAATGCAGTTACTGTTATTTCTTCTTTGTTTCCATGTGGTTCTTTTTTTTTTTTTTAAAGGAGATTACAGTTGCCAAGAGGTGGTGGTACACGTCTTTAATCCCAGCACTCAGGTGGCACAGAGGTATCTACAAATCGAGTTCAAGGACAGCCAAACACAGAGAAATTCTGTCTTGAAAAAACAAACAAACAAAAAACTGGGTCACCGGAGAAGCATGTGAGTCATTGGGAGGCACAGTTGCTCAACAAGCCAGTGACTGACGCAACAGCACATATAGACCTCAAAACCAAATATTACCACTCCATTCCCCTTCCTCTTCCTCACTGTTATAGCTTTAGAGGTAGCATTCCCCTCCCCCCCCAGGAATAGCCACATTCATAAAAATATACATGAAAGCACATATACCCTATGGAAGTATGTGTATATCCATGTGTACCTGGACACACACCGGCATATGCTGATCTTTTTGGAGGGCCCTACAATGATAATAGATTTATCTTTTAAAGAGAACTAGAATGGTTGGGGTGAGATGCAGAAGAAACCGTGAGCCATAAAACATAAACTCTGGCAGATCTGAGAACTGCAGAGTGCTCATCTTCAAGGTTAACCGGTGCCGCATCCCCATCACCGCCACAGAAACAGAAACAACTCACTCACATTAGACACAGAACCAAGAAAGTGTGGTACCAATAAGATGGGAGGGCAACAGCTGTCATTAAGGAACAACTACAGACATTATTTAAGCATCATACTCCAAGTTTCAGGCCACTGACGATTATTACAGCTTATGCAGTGGTGAGTATCTACTTGGAACTTCCTCAGATTCCACCTCTGATTAAAATTACAAATGCTTCTCAAAGCAGATGTACGTTATGCTGCCAGTTAAATTTCTTTTGAGCTTCCAGAAATTCTATAAGGACAGTCCAGACATGGAGTAGCTCAAAGATAGTGGTGCTGGCTCTGGCTTCCTTACTGATTATTTTTCGCAACCACTTCTGTCGAACACTGCTTAACAAATGGGATTTGGTTGAACTTTTGAAAACTTTTCTTGAAACTCCAGGAAATCTACTGTCTGTCCCCATGAAAAACTCCTCATGTTGTGATAAACATTTTTGTGGCTTTAGGCAGGGTCACCCTGCAAGCAGAGGCTCTGTGAGCTTCATCACTCATGTCCACTACTGAAAATATATCCTCTATTCCTAAGTAATTTTCATGCCAAAAGCACTGGGAAACTATGAAGAAGCCAGGAGAAAGCCTTGCATTACTTGTATTTCTCATGGGACCCAAAGAAGAATGCCATTAAGTGAATGTCTGAGACATTTCTAGTGTTTCAAGCCTTTTCATAACAGAAAAATAAATGAACTTTGAAACAGCTTGAAGACCAGCAAGATGGCTTACTAGCTAAAAGCACTTGCTACATAAACCTAATGACCCTAGTTCAATCCCTCAACCTGAGCGAGAGAGAGAAAGAGACAGAGACAGAGAAGCAGAGACAGAGAGACAGAGGCAGAGACAGTGAGTGAACTGACTACAGAAAATTGTCTTCTGGCTTCCATAGATGCCCTTTGACATGTGCCCTACCACTGCACATCCCAATACACACACACACACACACACACACACACACACACACACACACACACACACACACCATGCATACATAACCAAGCATATACACACCAAAATAAATAAGCACAATATAAATATTAAATAAAAGAAAAGTGAACAAAGTACAGACATTGCAAAAAAAAAATCCAAGGTGAGTGGATGCTAGCACAGTTCACGAATGAATAAGTCACAATAGAAAGCCAGCTTTCTCTTCATTCTACTGCTCCCCTCCTTCCATTCTCAAACAGTTCAATTCAAAAGTCATCATCCAGGGCTAAGGAGGGAGGATGGTGGAACTTGAGTGGGGTGACAATAGACAGGTGACAGGTTTAAAGGTGTTGAACAGACATATAACTATCTCAAGGACAGTGGAACAAAGTTTCTTTGTCCCAGAAAAAGGAGTTATGTGGCAGGAAAAGGAGAAATGAGAACAGATGTGTGGAGTTGGAGGAAAGGTGCTAATATGAACTATTTTCTCTCTCGGGTGAGGTGGGTGGATGGATGGAGGAGCAGATGCACAGAATGGGTAGAGAGACATTACTGTGGAATATATGAAGACGCATGGGTTTAGTCTTGCTCAGGTGACGAGGAGGGGCTGGAAGCCGTGACGCTCAGCACTGCACAGGCCTTAGTGGTCAGATTTTGGTATCTGAACATGTACTATCACAAAATGAATCATTGAAAATCATTCTAGCTATTTCCAGGACTGAGGCAGACAGAGCACACGATGGAAGGAGAGCACCTTCTTGTATCAGAGCATAAGAATACAGTCAACAACGAAAGGGAGACAGGACAATGCTACGGAAACCAGCTTGGTGGGTCTCTGAATGGCCAAGCCTAGGGTAACTGAAGGACCCTAAGGGGTAATGGTAGAAACACAGCACAACGCAGCACACAAACTGTAAAAGAACACTTTCATTCTGTCACAAACAAATAAATATTTCATGAAGATTTAGAGCTGTAGAGTCTCAAAGTGCCTTTCCACAAAGTAAAATGACTTCAAAGGAGAAAAGAAAATGACATTAAGGAAGAATATCTGATAGGTACTAGACTATTTCAGTCAAGCTAACCCAGTGATAAGAGAACAAAGCCATGCACTAAATGCAAGGAGCAGAGACAGGATCCCCTCCGAGATCTTCCTGGCTAAGCTGTGTAGACACTGTGAAGAGACATTTTAAAAAAAATCATCTGACAGGAATAATATACAAAAGAACTGAAAATTTCAAAAGTGCCATGGTAAGTTAAATCAGGGAAGGCCAACTAATTGTCCCATATTCAAGAAGTTGTTTTCAAGCAGTGGTTTTTTTTAAAATAATAGCTTTAGTGAATTATAATTCGCAGCTCATACACTTTATTCTTCCGAAGTGTACAACTTGGGTATGCCTATTCAGTTCACAGATGTGCAACTATCATCCCTGTCACTGTAAAACACTCCATCACCTCAAAGCAGAAGCCTCAATTCAAATAGCAGTCACTTCACAGTCTCTTTCCCAATGCCAAGGACCAGGTAAAACCAGACTACTACCTGAAAGAAAAAAGTTAAAAAAAAAAAAAAAGAAAAAGAAAAAGAAAGAAAGAAAGAAAGAAAAAAGGAAAGTAGATGACTGGTCCCGAGTTTCAGCACCTGATGATTGAAAAAACAGAAAAAGGACTGGACATGATTGTTCCTAGATATGGTGCAGGAGATAAAATGGAGACACAGCCAGAGGCAGGGACATCTGGGAGAGTCCAGAGTGGACATGACCCTGAGCCATGGGAGGAGATGGGGGAGGGGAAGAGAGAGAGAAAAGAGAGGGGAGAGAGGGGGATGAGGTGCAATGCCAGGACAGCAGGGTAGCCAGAATGGCTGGATTATGTAGGGAAAAGCAGCCCAGGCCCCTGAGCTGGAGAGTTCAGGGTAAGGAGCAGGCTACGCAGGGCAGGATGACCCTGTAACAGGTAGGGCTGAGGGATGCTAGGAGAACCTGGCAGCCAGGTTTACCTTGATCTGTTAAGTCGGCACCTCAGCCATTTGTTCAGGTTTGGGTTGGAAACCTAACATCCTAACACCACCAGCCTCTGGATTTCCCTCTCCTGGGCCTTTCACATAAACTGAATAATACAGTACATGGTTGTTTTGTGCCTAGCTTGTTTTACTTAGCGCAGTGCTTTCAACGTTCATCTTATTTAGCATGTATCAGCAGTTTATTATTATAAAGCTCCAGTGAACCATTCGGGGTCACTGCTGCGAGACCTTTGCTGTGCCTCGGCTCCTGCTTCTTCCTGCCCCAAGAGGCTTGATCATCCTTGCCATCCTTTTTTGTCCCTAGATTCGCTCTTGTCCCTTGCTGTTTGACAAGGGGCAATACATGAGAAGAGGTGACCCAGTCTATGTTGCACAACAATGCTAAGAAGTGCTTAAGTAGGGGTTTCATTGTGGAAACATCACAAGGCGTAGCTAGACAAAGCTGGGTGGTCAGTATAGTCTGCTACATGGGTCAGCTCATGGCACATGGCATAGTTGTTGCTCCTAAGGAAATTATAACTAAAACACTGTAAGTTAAACCAAGCACAAGAAAAAAATATGCAATGGTCAATAGATGTAGTAAATGCCTGATTTATGGGGCCCCTGTATGGATAACACTGTTTGCAGTAAGTTTCTAGAAGTTAGAATGATTATACCTTAAAATAATGACAAAAATAAAAAACAGAGGAAATGTGTAAACCAATGACTTATTATTATCAAGTGCTTGATTATTATCAAGTATTGATACTATACCAATGACCTATTATTATCAAGTGTGATACTATACCCAATTACAAGCATTGTACTTTAGTGTGACTATGAGCACAGTAGGTTTGTGTGTGCCACTACAAACACATAGCTAATTCATTGCACTAAGAAGTTCCAGTGGTCTCATCATCCCTAGATGACGGAAACTTTTCAGCTCCTTTATAGTCATCTTTACACGTGGGTTTGGCATAAAAATTATACATGTTTTATGCGGTACCATGTTGTATTGGAACACGCACATTCATTGTATAACGTTCAACTCAGAGCACATGTATTCAGATCCCCAGACACTTACTATTCTTTGTGGTAAAGCTATTCAAAGTCTTTTCTTCTATAGCTTTGAAATACAGAGTGCAGTAGCTCTGTTGTCAGCCTACTTTGCAACGGGACAGTAGCGCTTCTTTCTTCGAGCTGCCAAGTTACTACTCACCAAGTGGCCTCCCCTCACTCCTCCCTTCCCCTAATCTTCCCAGGCATCAGTGGCTGCTACCCTATTCCCCAGTTCTATGAGATGAATGATTTTTGATTTCACATTGAGGAATCTCCTGCAGGTTTGCCTCTCTGTGCCTGACTAATTTAGTGGAACATAATGACCTCCAGCCCTCCAGCCCCCCTATGTCATCACGCATAAAAGATGTACTTTCTTTTTATGGCTAAAGAGCATTACATATGCACTCTTTCCCTCTCATTGGGTGAGAGATAACTGTTGTTTCCACTTCTTAATTATCGTGAAGAGTGCCATGGAGGTACAGGCCTCTCTTCAGCAGTGTAACTCCAACCAATTATTAAATCTGCAATCCATCAAGTTTCTTTTCAAGTCATAATACATTAAAATCAGAAATTGGTAAAGACTTTAGAAGCCTTTAACAATACATGGAAATTAAATACCAGGTTGCTAAATGGGTCAAGAGGAAATAGAAAAAAAAAGCTTCATGGAACAAATTAAAATGAAAATAGAACATACAAAAAACAAAATCAATATCGGGAAAGGAGTTATAACAATTAATATCTAAATTCATCATTACCTTAGAAATCAGAAAGCTCTCAAAGAATTTGTCATTGTTCCATGAGGAACTAAAATAAATAAGAACACGCCAAAGCCCAGAGAGCAGAATAATAAAGAACAGAAATCAACAAAACTGAGACTGAAAGCGTCACTAAAGATCAACAATATTAAGAGTTGGTTTTGAAAATATAAGCAAAGCTAATGAACCCTTAGCTAGACTAAGTAGGAAAAAAGGAATAAAGGCTCAAATAGAATTAGGAGCAAAAATTGAGATATTGCAATTGACAGTATAGAAACAGAACAGATTATTAGAAGCAAATACGAACGAATATATTACATCATTTAGCTGTAAAACAGCCCTATGTTCTTTACATTATTAATGTCTTTATTTTATGGGTAAAAAAATCTTCCCCCAAATCATAGCATTACGATGAAGTAGAAGAGCCAAACAAAATTTGAAAATAAATATTGTGTTGTTTGGGTTTTGTCAGCCTGACACTAACCTATACATCTGGGAAGAGAGAATCTTAATTGAGAAGCTGCTGCCGTGAGATTGGCCTGAAGGTGAGTCTGCTGTATATTTTCTTAGTTGCTGATCCATGTGGAAGGGCCCAGATCACAGTGGGTGGTCTTTCCCCTGAGCCTGTGGTCCTGGGATGTGTAAGAAAGCAGGTTCTGAAAACTGGGAGGAGCAAGCCTGTAGGCAGTGTCCCCCCACCCCTGCCCCCTCTAAGGCTCTGGTTCAGTTTTGGCTTTCAGGTTTATGCCTTGAGCTCCTGTTCTGACTCCTCTTGATAACAGCCTGTGACCTCCAAGGTAAAATAAATCCCTCTTCTCCCCCAGTTATGCTTGATCGCGGTGTTTATCAAAGCATTAGAAACTCCAACTTCAGGACTACACAAAGAAACTCTGCCTCGAAAAACAAGAAACAACACAAAAGACACAGCTGTGAGATGCTTCCTCCAACACATGGGCTTCTTTCTCCTGACACTCATTTACCGACCCAGCAAGCACGTTCTCCGGAGCTTTCTGACCTGCTCAGCCCTGTCCTCCTGTGTCTGTGTCTCTTTATAGATTCTTGAGCCAGCCTATGCTGGTTTTATGTTTACCATTTTCCCACACGTCCACATGTGGCCTGAACTCTGTCAAACCTAGCAAAATGGCAGTTTTATACAAACTGCTTCTGGAAGCCACCTTGTCAGAACCCCACCTCCTCCCTGTTCCCTAAGAAACAGTGGTGTATAAAAGGTTTTCTTTTACCCCACCCCCAGGTGAGCACCACACAGCCTTTCTCCCAGGGCCTGACGTGGAGTGTGCAGTGGTAAGCTTCAGTTGAAGGGAGTGAGGCTGAATTATGCCTAAGAAAAATGATGCGGATTTCAATTTGGGAGGTGTACACAAATTCCATTATCGCTAAACCACAGGAGCCAGAATCACATCTGGCAGAAGAAATAAAGCTAGAGATGTAAGGAATAAACAGATTAGGAGAAGCCATGAAAACAGGCAGCTGAGTATTAGGTTTGATGTGGTGGGAAATAAAGATCCCTTGAGGCTCTCGGAGCATGGGAGTGCTGATGAAAACACCGATTGCGAAAGATGAAATACAAGTGGGACAAATCAGAGGGAAGCACCAGACACCGAGAGGAGGCAGTAATCCAGGCCCCAGGGAGGTGAAGGGAGCCAGGGTAATGGGAGAGAGAATTATAAACTCTGTACAAATTAATTAACACATGTCCACCTCTAACTCACTTCACTAGCAGCTTACCACCTAGGATTTTTTTTAATGCTCTTACTATATTTGAGAATGCAAAATAAACCCATGAGCAGCTGAATATTTTCATTAAAATGATAATAAAATTTTCGTCTCTGTGAGTATAATAGTTGAATATAATAGTTTAACTGTCTGAGCATCCTGCTGAGCAAAAGGCTTTATCATGAGCATGTGGAATGGTTTGTTGGGAGGAAATGGGTTTCAGGAATATTTACATCAGCCCCCTTATTCACAGACTAAACAAGCACAATGCAAATGGCTTAAGATTTTTGAGTAGTCCCTTGCTGACGCTGCCTAAGTGGCCATAAAAAAGATGTCAGTTGCAGACCAAGACGGTACTGAATTTATTGCCCTGTGCCTCTCTGAACATGTCCTACCCAGGTCAGCCTCTGAGTAGCAGGAAGAGGGGGATGCCTATCATGTTGGGGAGCCAACATGATCTGTTTTGGCCCAACTCAGGGAACCTTGTACCCTAATCAAGCTTCTTCTTTAATTCTGAATACAATTCAAAAATGTTCCAAAGATTCACAAGTTATTTTCATTCAAGTATAAGCCTTCAAAAAAAATCATTGAAGATATCTAAAGCAATAGTTTAAAAAATATTTTGAGGATGTACCCATTTTTTCACCAATTAAATTTAAAGGAAACATAATGGTCAAATATTAAAATGGGGTTCCTTAGGTAAGGACAGAGGTGAAGGGCCCAGAACATCACCTCCTCACTCCCTGGTCCTCTTCCCTTCCTGGATGATGTGCACACACTATAGCAGCATCTAAGGCTGACAGCAGGACCCTAGGGCTCTGGAGAAAAGTGTCTGAAAAATACATAAGTCTAGTCTCTGTTTCTGTCTCTGTCTCCCTCAGCCTCGTGTGTGTGTGTGTGTGTGTGTGTGTGTGTGTGTTTCTTGGTACTAGTATGAAACTATGACCTAGAAAGCTTAAAATACAGCTTCAGTTTCAGCTGTGTCACACACTGAATAGCTGGAAAGCTGTACTCTAGCACTACACAGAATGCTCCCAAGTGCGTACAATATCCATTTACTTGTTTAATACATGGACTCACAAGGACAGGACCATCAGTGTGCACGCTATGAGCACTCTAAGACAAAGCAAATTCCTGATTCTGCATGTATCCAAGACCTCTGGTGGCTGTGATTCAGCAGGTAGTGGGATTACTTTAATCAATTGTGCTTTGAGATTTTGCATTGGAGAGGGGAGTAATCCTAACTGGATTATAATTGAATAAAAATAAGATTTTATTTGGAAAAATATATATTCTCTCTATACTTACACACATACACACACACACATACTCTCTCTCTCTCTGTCTCTCTCTGTCTCTCTCTCTCTCTCTCTCTCTCTCTCTCTCTCTCTCTCTCTCTCTCAAGCATTTATGTGTGCTGATTTTCCATGTAAAGTGCACCTTTTCTTTTGAGTATAGAGAAAATTCTGTGATCTTAACGAGGCTTTTGGAAGACCCATATTCTGAAGCATGGTTTGTGATAGAGGAAAATGAGATGTGACCTAAATAGTCATCACCTGAAGAATAGCTAACTATGTAGTGATCTGTTTGGGAAATGGTATTCCACAAATTGGTTCCACAAGTTGCAGGTTCATGTTGCATATGAATCAAAAGCTAAATTGCTGGGGGAAAATCCAAAACAAGTTGCCGAATAACATGTACTGTATGCTTTCGTGAATTTTACTCTTGCAAAGCAATAATTCATCTCACTGAATTGCACATGTAAACAGAACAGTATGTTAAACGTGAATTAACACATGTAGACAGCAAAAACATGTACATGTACACGCTGAATAGACTGATATCTTTGGGGTGGGCAGAAGAGAGCTAGAACTCAGGAGACTTCAACTGCCTCCAACGTGAGCCTGTGACTCTGTTGTGCTGTGCCAAGTTGGATGACAGCACACGGTTTTGTTACTTAGGCTGACTTATAACATTTTCTTAAAGTCATAGGCAGTGGCCTGAGACACTTCTTCCATCAAGGCCAGATCTGCTCTGGCCAGAAATCTCCCAGAGTGCTCCTGCTCTGTGAAGGCTGAGCTGCTCTTTCGCGTTCCTCGCTTGGATCTGTGATTCAACTTTGCTCAAATCCTACCACAGAATGTTAAGCTATTGAAAGGTCAGTGGAGAGATTATCTAAATATGAAAAAATAAGCATGGGAGAGAAAGGGAAAGAAAATGAGGGAGGAAAAAAAACAGCTTTGCGTGGGGGAACCAATCTATTTAAGTCAGAATATTGTTGAGAAACTGGAAAGCAACTGTATGTTGTTTCATATAACAGGAATAACTTCAAGTGGTAGCAGGCTGTAGCCTTTAATTAAATTAGCTATTTTTTCCCCTCGTCTATCTTAAGGCCAAAACAACAGACAATGGACACTTTGGCCAGAAATGGAAACCAGTACAGGGAGATTTATGGTGCTTTGGGAAAGCTCGGGGCAGTGGTTTTCTCGCTGGCTCCTCCATGCCCTCCACGTTACATAAGAGGCTCTTACTTTTGCCTCTCTTTTCAGATCAAATACTTAGTATAACCTTCAGGTCAATGTTTGCTTTTCAAGTAGGCAAGCTGAGCTTTCTGCTCTTATACGGGTGATGCTGGCAGAAAATGAAGATAACCCCGGGAGTTCAGGGCCCGGAGCAGATCAGTCCATAGGGTTAAGAGAAATGGTCCTCAGTTGTATCTTTGGAATGTTTCCTGCTCTAGAAAGGCTGCCCTTGCTGTGACCTATGAACACAATCCTGTTGGAGTACTGCTGAGTGCTCAGATCTGAGTCCATGCTCCTGCGCCTGGATCAACAGCCACGGGCAGCAGCTTAGCTTTATTGAGCACGCGCACATCTCAGTCACTGCCTCAGTCTTTACCACCTTCTCAGGAAGGTTCTATTGCTGCTTTGTGTTGTACAGGAACTACTGAGACACATGCAGGTTCCGCCATATACCTCAGCCTCAGGGTCAGAAGCAAGACTTCCATCCAGTCACGTGGGTCTTAAAGGTCCGACCTTTTAGGTTCCGCTCTTAGTCTCACGGTAAAGATTAAAGTACGAGAAGGTTAGGGTTGGAAGAAGACTCATTGAGTAAAGCAAGCGCTTGCCATGCGATCATGAAGACTGGAGTTCAGATGTTCAATACTCACATAAAAACTCAGGGGTGTGGCACCCTTTCTACCATCCTAGAACTAAGGCAGAGACAGAAGATTCCCTCCAGGCAAGCTGGCTAGATAGATGCGCTAAATTAGCAAGCTCCAAGTTCAGCAGGAGCCCCTGCCTTAGCATGGAGAGTGATGATGGAGGAAGACACCTGACATCAACCTCTGACTTCCATACACATATGCAAACACATACATGAGAAAACACACACACACACACACACACACACACACACACTATAGACATATTTACTCATATCCATATAAAAATGTTTGAAAGTGAAGAGCTACCGTGGAGTGTTTTGTTAGGGGCCTCATGGATGCTGCTTCTGCTACCGTTCTTCCTAATGGGACACTTCCACACACTGCTGATAGCGGAGGAGCACCGCCAAAAGCCAATGGCCAGTGTTTGGACTCCTATTTGCCCAGAATACCTACCTCACCAGTAGAGACCTCACAGCACCCATATGTACTTCACCTTACCTAAGTCATGGTTAATTTCTATGTCATCAACGCCCCTCCCCCAGAAGATGGAAATACAGATGCACTTAGAATCAGAATCAGAACTGTCACCTGCATTGCTACTGCCAGCTAAATATATTTAATTATGCTGGTCTCATTTCAGTTTCTGAAAGAAGAACAATAACACAGAGGAATGTGGAAGTGAAAACACAGAAGGTCAGTAAACACCACCCAGTGGATACATGGTTTGTTTGTCCCATAAGATGAAGAGATTGTCACACCACAGTGCCCCACCCATCTCTAAAAGCACTGAATAGACCCACAAGAATCTTCCTTTGTAGTATGAACATCTGTCTTGGTCCAATCTTGGACTGTCTCTATTTTATATTGAGTCTGGAATCCTAAGCTGTCTCCAATTTGGGCATTTTGTATTTTTATGTCCCAGATCTAGGAGATATGAATCCATGGTATGTAAAAGAGATAGGTTGGGCACTTCTTGTCAACTCTATCCTCCTAAGGTGAATGATCACACTTTTAAAGTCCCACCATAACCCAGGGGAAAGGTAAACAATTGCCTAGAGACACCATGGCTCCAATGGCCAGCAAGTCAGAGTCAGAGAAAAGAAAAGTCATAGAGATCCAACTTAGCAGGCCCCCTGGTAGAAACAGAGGTGGTAGTGTTCTAACACTTTGCTCTGGGTAATGACAGAGGAATGAGGTATGTAAGGCAGGATGACCTTTGAGAGAGACTACTACGGTCCTGTGATCTCATGTGACTGCTTCTCTGATAAGCATCACTTGAAAATGGCACCAGGCATGAACAGCTGTGGCAGGCTGTGAGCCACCCCAGGCTGCATGCCATAGCCTGAGGCATTCGCTGCCTCCCTGATTTTTTTTTTTTTTCTGCAAAGGTCTCTCCCTGGGTAGCCACCAGCAGGATACATGTCTGACATGACAGCAGGGCCTTGAGGGGATAGCTGGAGCATGGCCTGGAAGCAGCTGTGTGCCTGCTGAGTGCTTTGCCAGTCCTTCCAGCATGAGACTGACCCCCCCCCCCCCCGCCGCCTCCATCCCAAGGAAAGCGAGCCCTGGCTGTGTGTGAGAAAACCAGTCCCCTGGAGAACTGTACCTGCCAGGGATGGGTCCATCCCAATGGATAGAAGAGATTAGTCTGGAAGGATATTACCCACTCACATAGACTCCAGCGATCCCCTCCTCTGGGCTCTGACAGCTGTAGCAGAAGATAGAAAATTCACAACCCACACTGTACTATACAGAGTTCAGCCAGCAACCTGAGCTTTGTGAGTGATAAGGAGTGGAGATGCTGGTGGGGGGGGTGGGGGGGAATATGGGGTGGGGGGTGGGGTCCAAAGCCCCTGTAGCATATACCCACCCGCCAGCCACCCTTCTCTCTAGCAGGCCAGGCCCACCCTGTCTTATTGCCTCTGCACTGACCCTTCTATCCTGAGTGACCTGGTTCTCCGGGCTTTCTTGATTGACTTTCTTCTACCACACGTCTCACTTAAAATACCAGTTTCTTAGACTTCATGCCCACAGCCTCCCTTAACTTACCATCCTGACACTCTAGTTTACATTGCCAGGCTCCTCACCAGCCTAAATAAGCCTATGCATTTCATTCCGTGTTTATTGTCGCGTCCCTTTCGGAATGCCCACTTAATGAGAGCCAGTATCTCCATCCATCTGCCATGAGCACGAGAAAAACTCCTAGCAGGTAAGGACAGCTGAACACAAATCAGTTTAATTAATTCATGAGTGCAAGCTAGGACAGGGATGCAGAAGGGATGCTGTGATTTGCAGCAACAGGGAGGGTTCAATGCTTGTGGGAACCCCAGCACCCACCTTGGGACACCTCATTCTCTCGTGAGCTTGCACTCCTCTCTTCTAATAAAGCTGAGCCACTCTCTGAGTCATAGTTGTTGTCTCCTGACACTCACGTTTTCATCCATAACTCTTCCATTTAGGAACACTACGGTTGTGGGGTTTTGTTGTTGTTGTTATTGTTGTGTGGAGTTTTTTGTTTTTGTTTTTTAAAGATTTATTTGTTTATTATTTATACAGTATTTTGCCTTCATGTGAACCGGTGGGCCAGAAGAGGGCACCAGATCTCATTATAGATGGTTGTGAGCCACCATGTGGTAGCTGAGAATTGAACTCAATGGAAGAATAGCCAGTGCTCTTAACCTCTGAGCCAAACAATAATCAAGATGTTGGTTCAACAGAGAGGTTGTCGTCATTTTTCTCAAATAAGAAACAACCAGGAAGTTCCTAGGCTAGTGTCATGGTGGAAATGTGGCCTTCTCTTCCTGCCACTAGGGCATGGTTTTTATCCCACGTTTGTCATAGTGTGATCACATATAGCTGCTGCTGTACCAGACATCGTGTCTTCATCTCCGAGAAGAAAAGGAAAAGCAAAGACAGAGAGAAACATGCCAGACAAATATGTCCCTTTACCTAAGGAAAATAAAAGCTACCCAGAATTATATCCAGCCAGATTCCAGCGTGGCCAAGCACGGAGACAGCATATACTAGAAAAGGTCCCTTTTCTCTAAGCTTGAACAGTTGCCACAGTCTTCTGAATAAATCAGGGTTTTCATGGGAAAGATAATAATGCAACCTATTGAATATGCTAGAGCTGGGTAGACGACAGTAGGCATTTGATCCCAAACAGGGCTTAGAAAATCCCCTTTCTCAAAAATTATAGTCAAGACACACAGCAATTGAGTCTAGAAGATCCCTTATGCCGTCAAGTTTTCATGCCCTAAGAGAACGTTTGAATTCTTTAAATTCTGTCTTTAGCTTCATTACCTTCCTGCAAATGAATCTTCATGTCTTCAGCTCATTCAAGGTGGCCTCTGTAGTTTACAACCAAACGGTCTTTGTCACGGGAGCTCTGACACGGCACCCAACAGCTCTGTCAAGTCGTCATCCTGCCTCCCTTGGCACATCTCACTAGACCCAATGCTACTTCTCTGGGGTGACCCAGGCAGTGTAGACACTACATCATCAGCTCAATGATACCTCGTCTTCACCTTCAGACGGTATGCGCTGAGCTCTTGATGAAAGACAGCCCTTGTAGACACCGAAGGCCTGCATGTGGTGGAAGGGCTGGGGCAGGGGATGGGTGCCACATTAACCAGTGTAGCACTGCAAGAGCTGGGTAATAAAGGCCAAGGCATGTATGCTCTGCCCTCTGACTGCTCAGCCAGGGTCACATGCTTGTCCAGACCAAGCTCAAGATGACTCATACTGTCATCCCTTCCCACAATTAAGAAAGTCTCCAGGGAATGCAAAGCCTGTGAGCGAGCCCAGCCCAGGGTGCCCCTCCCAACTACCCACTGTGAACATTCACATCCAGGGCACATTATGTGTCACAGTATTAGGATTTTCCTTCCTTGTGAAGTTCTTGCTCTGTCACCTATTTCAATGCATATCTGGGTCTTAAGTTTATGCAGATTTTAAATAGGATTTCTTAAAATGTGTTGCTTGCAGGTTTTGTAGGAACAAATGGTTTCTCACTCAAGACACTCTTGGGCACAGCTGCTTAAACTAAAACCTCTGCTTCGTTGATGAATATCCATAAGCTTTCTACATCCCAGTAGATACAAAGGTACCAGGGAAGGTTCAATATATGGCATTTTTAAAAAACCTGTTGAATAACTGACATTCTTTTCCTTGGCATATAGCAAGAGTTTGATGCTTTAGGGGAATTGCAAACTCTCCAGTTCAGGGCATAGACCAGGACAGTCTCAAAAATTCCTTTGAGAAGCACCTGCTAGTGTTCTTCAGGGTTTTAGGTCACAGCCTAAAACCCACTATTACCTCTCTCAGGTGTCAAGTATTGATGCAAAAACACAACACTCACTGCAAAGGGGATATTGCTAAGATTCCTTCTCTTGCAGAGAATATCCAATCCCTCCTCCCATGGCCCCAGTGATAAAGTGGGGCTCAATTGCAATGTTCATCTGGGGGTATCAAGGATTTTATTAGGCTTACTTACAGAGAAGTGCGTGAGGGGTTACATATGGGCAGCTACAATGGAAGATCTGTACCTAGCATAGATGAGGACTCCCCCATGGCTGTGTATATGGAGTCTCTTCCCTTCACTCTTCCCTACTCACTCGCCCAGAGACCCACATACAATTAGGGCAAGATTGCATATGACTTTCTGGGGTGAGGGTGGGGTAGATGGATACTCAGTTGAGGGTCCCATAACACTTCTTCTATCTCCTTTCCAGGAGGGAAGTTCAACATGACTGTGGTGTCTTTTGGCAAGAGGGCCAAGCTGGACTTGAAAACATGCCAGCAGTTTGGCTCAGAAGATAGTTCTATAACTGAGAGATAAGATATAGTCTATTCTGAACCCAAATCTGAGCGACCATGACTCAGGAACACAGAGTTAAGTTTCTTCACAGTCCATGTTCCAATGTTGTAACAGTCTGATGATTTTTTATGGTAACAGAACAAAGAAAGTCATAAAGATACTTTACTAATATATCCGTAGAAACATCAAGTGAGTGGCTTAAAGGAAAAATGGAAAAATGCTGCATCCTTGGGGGCTATCTGACAACTGGTTGGTTGGTTGGAAACTAATATTCTATCTGAACCATCCAAATGACTTTTCCAATGGTCACAACGTTGTTAGGTCAGCTACGGAGGCAGGCAACAAATGACTATTAAGAAAAATGATGGTCCAGATAATTGGTAATTAGGCTCTAGACCTGCAAGCAGTCCAACCCTTCCATAGTCATTGGAGTTCTAATCAACCAGTCATCAACTCTGCAGAAGGTTGAGGTGAAGATGTGACTTCCTTCTGGACACTTATATGTTCCCACAAGAAACATGTTCTGTGTTATGGGTGAGTTTCAAAAGCCTCCCCTGAGTGTGTTGAGGTGGGTGGGTGGGGTCCTCAGCTGTGAAACACTGCTGCCGTGTCCAGTGAAGCCAAGCCTAAGAAGACTTTGACTGTGGGCTCAGAAGGGGCATGCCGTTAGGCACCCACTTCCAGCAAGTGTCTTGGGCCACACACAAAGAGGAAGAATGGAGTCACCAGAGTGGAGCTCAGCATTATGATATTTGTTTTTTTGTTACAACAAATCAAAGCACTTTGGGTTGATGTGAAGGTGATCAAGCCACATTGACCTTGATGACCTGCCATATGGCTGAAAGACACATTTGCCCTGTTTGGAGCCCTCTTCCCCAAGAGACAATTTGGTTCAACTTAAGAAAACCACCTTTCAACCAATGTACAAGGATGCCTCTCCAGAGCGCTACACTGACTCTGCTGCCTCCTAACCCTCATATGGCTCCAGTGTCCTTCTACTGACAGAATCATTTTAGGTGAATGTAATGCCTATATCGCCCTATCAAAGCTTTGCTTCCATGGGAGATGTTTCCTCCCATGGACCCAAAGGGAGGAAAACTGACATATGTGTTTATTATAACAATTTAATAACACAAAATACAGCTTATAAAATAATTCTTTAAAATAATACCTACAAACTTCAATATCATCTGCCCATCATACAGTAACGAAAAGCTCATAGTTGTCCCCCAAATGAGCATATCTGTGCTATATTAATAATAGTCATTGCTGCCTGGAATTTACTTTGGCTTTATTTTCCCCTAAACTGAATTCTTTGAAGTGTCTGCAAAAATTCTTAGTTCTAACAATACATTGATATGCCATCCCAGTGTGAAAGAAACTGGAAACTGAGAATGCTGAACTTAGTGTGACTGGAATAAAAGCTAACAAAGGTGTTAAAGAACTGGGTTTCTCTCAGTCTCAAGCAATGTTAGGGGCTGAATTCTGCCTGCTCCGTCTTTCTCAGAATCCTCGAATGAAGTCCTGCCCACCCTCCCCATGACCTCAGAATGTCACTGCATTTGAATAGAGCATCTTTACAGAGTCACTCCAGTTAAAAGGATATCATTATGGGTGTCTGTCATCCAGTATCACTGGATGGCCTCAAAGGGAGTGGAATTTGGTCACATGCAACCATGAAGAAAGATCTCATGGACAGACATGGGGTCAAGGCGGTCACCAAGAAGCTAAGAAGAAAGAAGTGGGTGACATCTCTCTCACACACAGCTCTCTGGAGGAACAGCCTGACAACGCCTTGGCTTTGGACTTTCATCCTCCAGAATTACAAGACAGTAAATCACTCTTTGAACAAGTTGAACATGGAAGGTTCTCAAGTTATCCCTGACAGATTAACATAGCTGTGCCTATCAGTTACTTATTAGTTCCTTTTGTTGCTGGGATAACACACATGATCAAAGTTGGCTTAGAAAAAGACAGTTTATTTTGGCTATGGTTCTAGAGGGAGAGATCATAATGGCAGAGGAGGCATGGTGGCTGCAGTCAGCTGGAGCAGGAAGCTAAGAGATCACATTTTTCAATTGCAAACACAAAGGAGAGAGAGAGAGGTGGGGGGGAGAGGGAGAGGGAGAGAAGAGAGAGACAGAGACAGACAGGGACAGAGACAGAGAGAGACAGACACAGACACAGACACACAGAGAGACACAGACACACACAGAGAGACAGAGACACAGAGAGGAGAAAGGCAGAGACAGACAGACAAACAGACAGACATACACACACACACACACACACACACACGCACACACAGGACAGAGAGAGAGAGGGAGAGAGAGAGAGAGAGAGAGAGAGAGAGAGAGAGAGAGAGAGAGAGAGAGAGAGAGAGAAGCACACACAATGAGTCTTCAAAGCACACCCCAGTGATGCACTTCCTCCAGAAGGCCTCCATTTCCTGAAGACTCCATAACCTCCCAAAATAGAACCATAAACCAGGGCCCAAGAGTTCAAATACTTGAGTTTACTGGGGACAGTTCTGATTCAAAGCACCATATACCACTTCTTGGTCTTCGTAGGCCCACTGCCATAATCATAATACAAAATACATTTATTCCAGTTTCAAAAGTCCCTCTAAGCTCCTAAATCTCAAGGTTGTTTTAAAGCCCAAAGACTCTTTTGAGACTGGAGGTATTCTCTTAACTGTTACGCCCTGTTAAAAATGAAAATGACACGTTTTCAACACTGAAATGGCATAGGATATGTACTACCAACCTAAAAAGGAGGAATGGGAGTACGGTGATAAAATACTGGACCAAAGCAAGACTGAAGTCCATAGGACACTTACCAAATCCTTTAGCTCTGTGTCTCATATCAAGGGCGTTAATTTCCAAGGGCTCATATAGTCTTATCCCTCCAGTCTTGCTGTCTGCAATGTACTTCCCTGCTCATTCTGCTCTCTATATGACGTTCTCCTTGGCATATTTCTCACTGCTCTCCCATCTTGAACTTCTTGAGGCCTTTCCTGAAACTTGGGATTCACTCTCATGGCTTCATGCAGTAGCCTTTTGTGGCCTCGTGGCTTCCGGGGGCCATCGCCTTGCAGTGACTCCAGCACCGCCACACACTGACTTCAGCAACATTCTGAAAACATAGAGGAAGATTCTAACACACACACACACACACACACACACACACACACACACACCCCACCACTACCACCACCACCAGAAAAAGACTTTTAATCCAGAATATGGCTGCTCTGGCAAGAGATCACATCCAAAGATCGTCTAGGTCTCAGTGATCTGGCAGGAATACAGACGCACCTTTAATCCCAGGAGACAGAGGCTAGCAGATCTCTGAGTTTAAGGCCAGCCTGGTATAGAGCAAATTTCAGGTAAAGTTTAGGTCCAGGTGCGGTGGTACACACCTCTAATCCCAGTACTCAGAAGACAGGGGTTTGCAGATGCCTGAGTTCTAGTCAGTCCTGTTTGGGCAGTTCAGTTGAGTCAGTGAGATGAGAAACAGTGCAGTGGAGTTGAGGTTGTGTCAGTTCAGTTTGTGGGATTCAGAGACCATTTTACCGGAAGAGTTTTACAGAGTCAGGTTGAAGACTGTACAAGTTATAGACACACGTGAAAACAGAATGAGCTAGAGAGTGAGAAGGAGCTAGACTATTAGAACATATTACCAAAGTTAGTGTGAGTCCAAACACAGCAATTCAGTCAGAGGCCGAGAGAGAAGCCAGATTAAATCAGTCAGCTAGGAGAGGAGTTTGAGCCACAACAGCTGAGTTGAACCAACCACCAAGAGTTCAGTAAGAAATGGAATCTTACTCAGCAGTTAAGTGTCAGAGGATGAAAACATTCTAAACCTAAATTAGATTGTACAGAGAGGCTAGGAGCTTCCATGACTAGGCCTAGGTTAGCAGAGAGACATAATAAGCCTCCGAGACAACAATTGCATCAGGTGAATACAATATACTTTAATGCCCCCTCATGACTCCAAAGCCAGTACCACATGGATACCACTGCCAACTTCAGCCACATGGTGGGGTGGACTTGGCCCCTTCAGCCACATTTTCAACAGATTTTGTATATTCAAGCAATTGCTTTCTAGGAACAAGAAACCTTTACTTCTTTCTTCTTTCACAAGTCGGACTTTTAGCAGACAGTGGCATCTTACCCTGAGGACACTCTTCCTATTGCATCAGTACAGAGCAGGAAGTCTCTCTTTAATGACATTAAACTCCTGAATGGTTACAACCTCTCTTTAAGCACAGTCTTTGGCTATTAATTAAGCTTCCTAGTATTCTTTTTCTCTCCAAACTCTGCATCTTGTATCTCTTTTTGCCACACTCGCTCTTTATCATCATAGACTCGCGTAAGAGTTGCCAGTACCACCATGTGACACATGAAGTGTTGCTCTGTCTTGAAATCTCCTTCACCAAAGGGATGAGTCCATTTCTTTTACTTTAGTCTCAGGCAAGTTCTTAGGGCACAGACAGAAAGACTCTTCACTAAAAATCATCAGAACAGCCTCTAGCCCAGTCCTTACTAGACATTGGTCCCAGCTGAAACCTCTTAAATTTCCATAGTCTACGTTATTCTCAGCGTTTCTGTTTCACAGGCTCCCATTAGGATGGCCCGTTATATTCTGCTGACAGAACACTTGTAGTCCAAAGTTCCAAAATCTTCCACATTCAAAAATAAAAATAAAAACAAACAAACAAAAAAACCAAAGCCCTGTCAGGCTCTTCACATTATCAGCCCACTATCTGGTACCAACTTTTGTATCAGTTTCTCGCTGTTGCTGTGATGAAACACGATGACCAAAACTGACTTATGGAAGAGCAGGTTTATATTGGCTCCTGGTACCAAAGGGAGAGTACGTAATGGGAACTACCACACTGTTTGAAAATCCACATCTGTAGCACTGGGGATGAATGGCTTTTGAAAGTCTTCATTTCTTCAGGTCTAAGATGGAGGCAGCCTCTCCCCAGCCATGTAGAGATCTTCCTACACAAACTTCCCCTTTATCTTAATGAGAATGGATCAGAGACTGGTTGAAATATGCAGATTTAAATATCCTTCCTGACCATCCTAATGCATTTTTTAGTAGTAATTTAGAAAGCAAAAGAGGCTCAAAGTGGTGCTCATGGAAAGGAAAAAAAAACATATGAGTTCATATCTTTTCACTAGAAAGTCACCAGAAAACTAACAATAGATTCTAATATAAATGTTAGTGTGGGGCTCTGACACTGAGACCAATCACAAGCATCAATTATATGATAGGCTTCTCTGTGGTAAAACCTCTATGAACAAGAAAAGCACACATTTCCCCCTCTTTTTGGGGTCTATGACTGGGCTCTCTTTCACTAAAATGTTAATCAGGAACCATGCTTCAGGGATAACTATCAACCTTCTGAGTTGATTCCTATTCCATCTCACCAATAAAACGTTAATAGCAATAACTTTTGCATCATTTATCAACCTCTCCTCAGCATGTTTCATTTTGCTATAAGCCCACACCATTAATGCATCTTCAAAGCTGGAATATAGAAATGATGCCAAAATCACAAGGAGTAAGAGCTGCATCTTGGCAATAGAGAGTGCAATTCTAAACGCTATAAAGCAGAGCTGGTGCTCTGGCCCCTTCTCTGCTCTCTTGTGCCAAAGGAAATAGGAAGATAAGCATTTTGCTCTATACGTTTTTTATCATTGCAGACTGGGTGACCTTCGTGAACAGCTGAACAGCTGGCATAGCATCAACTACACTAAAAGAAAAGTCAACACACTAAGCAAACATAAATCCAGGGTTCACAAAAAAACACTTCTGGTTTTGGGTCCCAGAGTGATAGAACACTCCTATGAGGATAATTCAAAGAAGAAGGCATGTTTACTAAGGAAGCTTCTTTTTTAATATATTTTTTTTTACAAGTGTATATAAAGGTATAATAGAACCACAAGAGTTGACAGAGGCTGAAACACTTTTGCCACTCCTGGGCCCCACACAATCAGAAGAAGCTACCAGAATGTGAAGGGAGAAAGGCACTGTGAAAAGGCACGACTCCAATGGTGGCCTCACAAGGAGGAAACATCTTGCTTTAGCTCATCATCTTCTCATCAGTTTCCTACTGGCAGCTGGAGCCCAGTGATCTCATACACACAGGGACAGAAAGCATGGAGCCCACTGATGTGGGCCACAGGGGTTAGCACTGAGGCCAGATTAAGAAGAATTCAGTGGGTAAATGGATGGTGTGAGGCATTATGCTAAAGAACCCTAATAAACTCATTGCCTTGCTGCAGAACTTGAGAATAGAAACTTTGTTTCTGTTCACCATTTTATATCCAGGTATATCATTCAAATACCAACTAGTTCTTCAGTTCACTATAATAACAACTAGGTGGCCAACAATGGAATTCCTTGGATACTTCTTAACTAGTGCAGACTTCATAAGTAAAGCCATAGAGACAGAAGATGTCTCCACTTTAGACACGACCTACAAAGACACTTATGCTTCAGTCCAACCTACCACAGATTTAGGTACCATTCCCCATGTACACATGTGTTCCGTAATTTCCTAGAACGACTCACTGAACAGTCAGGAAAGCTGCGTACTTTCAAATGCAGTTTCAATATGAGTGATACACTCAGAAACAGCCAGTGGAAGAGCTCCACGGGGCCAGGTAGAAGAAGGGTGTGGGCACTCTGAACTACCATGCCCTCTCTGGACGTGTCACCTTCTCAGAATTGCCTTTTGTTTACCGACCAGGAAGCTTATATAGACCTAGGATTTTTACAGCAGCTTCATTTTGGAGGCACGACTTACTGAATCATTAGCCCTTGGTGATGTAACTCTTTCCCCTGTCTCCAGACCATCCTCTGGAAGTAGAAGTGACATGCAGAACTCAGAGCTCTACTCCCCCAATCATGTATTTGGTTCCTCTGGTGACCAGCTTCTGCCTTCAAAGGATCCAGGTCAGCCCCTACATTAGTCACCTCACTCCTGTCACTCAGAAAACTTCACAAGTTGGGGTTCTTTATGTTAGAAATTAGAACTAAGCCTAATGTGTTTTTAAAATGATATCACTGCGACACATTGTACCACAGTGCCTGGCACACAAAGGACAGAAAATGTCTTCTTGTGAATGAATAAGGTAATAAGGTAGGCTACTCTGCAATAATTTCTTATTTCTCTCATGATAAAAGACTTTTTGTACGTCTAAATTCTGATTTTTTAAAGGCCTCCTCCCCTTTTATTTGAGTTATCTAAGGAAGACAGATGCTGGTGGTGCCCAGAACTGGAGGACACTCCACACCTCTGACAGTTCAGATACAGGTAGGCTAGCGAAGAAACAGGAAGGTCTTTCAGAGATGGACACTGGCCTAGTCACTTCCTCTCTACCCTTTATCTCTTCCTGCCGACATAACCCACAGGTTCTGATGCCCTTCAGATGAGGAGGAAACTAGAGTTGGATATGTTCACGAGTGGTGGGATTACTGAGTGTATATTATGCCACCCAAAGGAGTTTACATTCCAGATGGTTTCCAAGACTATGGATGTCACTCTACTCTTCAAGAAACTCAAGTGTTCAGTATTATATATCACAAGGAAAACTGGATTTCTACCAGGAAAACCTAAAATCAGCGATGAGGAGAACAGAGTGCAGTAGGGCTTTTCTAAAATAACTGGAAGCGAGAAATGAAAGTGAAAATAAATATAGCCCAATCAGGGATATAACACACTTTGAAAACAACATGCAAAATTCCCAGCATTGAATGGGTGTGTGTGTGTGTGTGTGAAGTCACCACAGCATTAGGACCCTGTGTCTTTTCTGTAAGAGACCCGAACATCCTCACCATATGGTGCGGCTTGCTCATATGGATGTCGTAACTGCCTGGAATTTTCACAAACTGGAATCACTGGTGAAGAGGGCATGAGCTGAAGTGTAGCAGAAAAGGTGTCATTGCCTGCTCTGGCCTCTGAATCTGAGAACTTTTCCATGGCCTGCTGTCTCCCAGTGTAGCAAACACACACACACACACACACACACACACACACACACACACACACACACACACACACACCCCTGGGGACTCAGAGCCACGCCAGGGGTCTAGGTATCTAAATTGTAAAGCTCAGTACCAAGCTATGAGAGTCATGGTCGGGGTGGCTACCGATCTAACAGTAGATGAGGTTCATTTGAAGGAATGTGGAAACAGGAGCAAGTGTCAAACTTGCTCTTACTGGGACTAAACGGAACATAGAAAAGCCCCACTGGCTGTGATTGGCCAACTAGCCTACTAGCTATAGGAAAGACAACATGCCATAATGACACCAGGAGGGGTACAGTCACAGGCTCTGTTAACTCTGAATAGATGGCAAGGGTGTACGGTCACAGCAGAAGCCCACCCACCTTACCCTAGAACCAGCATAGCCACAGCAGAAATGTGATAGACCATGGTAGAAGCCAAGTGTGGGACTGTTACATGATATTTCATGGGGAGATGTAAAGAATCATCTATTCACCCCAGCAAAGACACTGACATACCAAAGAAAAGATTCTATCTTAATCAAACATGGTGAACCAATGGATTTATTGATGAGGGTACCTATGCTTCTAAAGAGCGTAGGAAACTCAAAGGTGTCTACACTACAGAAAAGTCTCACCCAAGAATAGGTAATGACTCACAAAAGCAAAGTCATTGGCGTTCCAGTCAACCTTTTACCACTTATACACTCTAGCATCACCCAAGTCTGCATACAGCTTGGCGCATGAACAGGAACATGTGAGGGTGAAACCTCAGGTGAGTATTTAGTGGATCCTCTACCTACAAGGAAAAATTAAGAGCCATAGATCTGATGTCACTGTATTGTTTTGCTTATTTCATTGCTGTGACTGCAAGCCAGGTGGTCAGGTCTCACCCAGAGAAATAGCTCTTCTAAGCACAGGAACCATCTCTGGCAGCTCTGTGCATTATTTACTTCTCTCATTGCTATGACCAAACACTCAAAATAAACAACTAATGGCAGAAAAAAAATACTTGGCTCACAGTTTAGCAGGTGCACCTCATTGTGGTGGGGAAGGCATGCTGGCTGGAGCAGCTCAGTCGGCCAGGTCATCTTGCCACAGTAGAAGAGGAGCAGAGACCTTCAGCTGGGAGCAAGGCTGGGTTATAACCCTCAAAGGCTATCCCCAGTGGCCCCACCTCTATCAGCTGTGGCTCCTACCCCACAGCATCTATGATTCCCCAAACCAGCATCTTCTATATTCATGAGTCTCTGGTGGACACTTTAGGACAGAACTGTCACAAAGGACCACCAAGTAGTACCTGGCCTAAGAAGATATGTGAAGACAAAAAAATTCTAAGAGTGCATTTCTTCCCTGTGAAGAAAAACAATCATGAGAAGAAGGGTGTTACATTTCCCCTCCATCCATGGAACTCACAATAACTCTTATGGATTATTGGGTTTATAACCCACCTTCTAGTAGCAACCAAAATGGATGAAGCTCTACAATCTCTAGATTTTTAGCTTAAATATGTGTCCTAATACGTGACTAGATCCCATCAGAGGACAGCTTTAGCCCTGTGTCACACTAATAGCTCACTCTCCGGTGGAAGTGGAGTGCCCTTCAGCTTGGGTGAAAACCCAGGCTTCCTTTTTGTCAGCTGGCCGAAGCAGCCTCCATGGACACGTTACAGGCTTTGATCAGCAGTACAAACTACTGTCATTTCAGGTCTCCAAGAACAGACTAGAGTAGGCAGCTTGCAGAAGTTGAGATAGAAACTCACTATTGGAAAAAAAAATGCCTAAAGTCACTGCTCTAAACTCAACTGCTGATGATCCTAGTGACTCAGAGGGAGGGCGCGTGCATGGATGAGTGGGGTGCTCTTGTCAATGAGAACGGGGTTTCTGTGCTCCAGCAGAGCTGCACTGAATCAAAATGTCTAGAGGGTGGTGTCTTCTAAAGGCTACACCCCCCTTGTGACAACAGCAAAAGACACACTAACTGTCCTTTCCATGGCTTTGAATTAGACTGTTCTAGGCTGCAAATGCTATGGTCTGAATATGAAATGCTCGCCCTCGTCCCACCTTCTGTTTTGAACACTTGATCACCAAGTAGTGGCACTGTGGTGGGAGGTTCCTTTCACTTTGAGAGATGTGCCCTAGCTAGGGAAAGTAGGTCACATGGGAAGAGTCCTTGTGGGGGCGGGGGCGGTACCCCATTCCCAGCCACTTCTGGTTTCAAGCTCTGCTTTCTCATCAGCATGAAGCTGTCCCTATCCTTGGTCACGCACTCTGGCTAATCCGATATTCTGTCCATGTATGTGACCCCATCTTCTAGAACCATGAGTGACATAGAGACTGGAACAGTGAGAGACATAAATCTTGTCTCCTTTAAGTTGGTCCTCTCAGGCACTTTGTATTTTGGTCGCAGAAATGCAGAAAGTAACAACCACAGTCACACGTGAAAAGCAGAGAACTAAATGAACACACACACACCACACACACACACACACACACACAGAGGAGAGAGGGAAAGGGGAAGAGGAAGGAAGAGAGAAAGAGAGAAGGGAGCAGGGAGGGAGGGAGAGGGAGAGAGAGACAGAGAGAGAGGGGGGAAGGGCTGCCATCTTCCTATAAGGTGAAGACCTGCTCTACCCACCCACCCACAAGATATGACTTGCACACTTGGTAAGAGCCCCCCAGGGGGCGCACCACCCCCTTCTTCTTCCTTCATCTCACGTGCCTACAGCTGGGATCCACTGTGTGTTAGTTCTACATTACATTGAGTTACTAAAAAGAATTACAAAATTTGGGTCACATCTTAATTCCCCACTGACATGCCTTAATGGAACAATTATTTAATAATACACACTTAGCTCAGCAATGCCTTACAGGGTTGATCCGCTTAAATGTTACATTGTTACAGTTTCCTGAAAATCTTCAATCCTGTGATAAGCAGCCAACACCCATTCTGTAAAGCAGTCCCCAATCTCGTGCCAGTAAAGAGAAGGTTCCAGTTGCTGGGCATGGCTATGCCTTGTTAACCAACAGCAGTGATGAGTTAACAACAGTGAGCATCGCCTCAGAGTCTCTGCTAGGACACTGATGTGTCGGGGCCCACGCAGGAGGGGACAGCACGACAGTTCTAGAACTCATGGGATGTGGTCCAGTGGTTAGTACAACCACAGTGGGCGGGTCTCAGAGAGGCATAATCCCATGGCCTACATGTCCTGAGGACTTCAAGCTGTTACGGAGCATAGCTCTGCTGGTTGCTCTTGTGGTTACCACATCTCTCATAATATAGGAGTCATATGAGAACTCTAAGGGGGCTTCCAGCCCCTGGCTGGGCAGTAGCACTTGGACTTACAATAGTAATGCTTGATCTCACTCAGGCATTGCTGCTGGAGCAGATCTGATTCCACCGCCACCCTTGAAAAGAACCTGCAGATATAGATTGCTAGCAATGACCACTACCAAGAAAGGATTTGGAGAAACAGGTTGTTTAACAAGGTTACGTAAAGATGGTTTTGCTTGGCTCTGATGCAGAAAATCTTAGGGAACAGTTTGAAGTTCAGAAAAGTACACTCTTTTTTTTTTTTTTTTTTTTTTTTTTTTTTTTTTTTTAGTTTTTTGAGACAGGGTTTCTCTGTGTAGCCTTGGCTGTCCTGGACTCACTTTGTAGACCAGGCTGGCCTCGAACTCACAGCGATCCGCCTGCCTCTGCCTCCCGAGTGCTGGGATTAAAGGTGTGCGCCACCACGCCCGGCTAGAAAAGTACACTCTTAATAGTAAACCTAGGGGCTCCTTGAAGTTGGTGAGCAAGAACAGTAGCCCAGAGTAGCGCATTGGCTGATGTGATGCTCGCAAGTTGGGTGGGTGACTGAGGTCATGATTAATTTCCTTACACCTAGTTTTGGCTCTCAGCTTCATGATACGGTTTAATAAAAAATATTAATGAGTAGATGTTCACCTTAAGGATTTAAAGTAGAAGTAGATGATTGTTATATACAGATTTAGGTTTGTGATTCTTTTTAAGATTTTTTTTATAAGATTGCCTTTTAAGAGACTTGACTCTTTGTAGCCACAAATTGCAGCCTACTGGTAAAGGAAAGCTGGCCTAGAAATTACCTTGCTTGATCACAGTTTGTTAATATATAAGAAGTTGCCCAGTTACAAATGCATATGGTTTCCTTGGGGGAGAACTTGTTTTTCGTATTTGTTTCTTGTACATAAATGTAAAACATTTGGTCATGTTAGGGTATTGGGTAACATGTTTTCTTTTTAATATACCCATTGTAATCATTCACTTAAAGAAAAATAGAATGTTCCCACATTGTGATTTTTGTACTGCTTGAAAGGTCTTTCTGGCATATATAAGCTATGGCAAAAATAATAAATTTTGCTGGAACTTGCTCTTCAGAGTTTGTTCCATCCTCCAAATATATAATTACATATAAATACAATTATATATTACATATATAGTATATATGTTGCAGACATGAGGATAAGTCATGGAGGCTTTGCTTGACAAAGTTCCTCCAACTGTCCAACATGATCTCTAGACATCCAGAGCGGCTCTTGAGACTTTGCTTGACAAAGTTGAAAAGATCTCCAGCTGATCATCACTGACTCTAAATATTATGTATGGTCCAGGTATAATGTTGTTTAGAAATGTGCTATTTCTCCTAAAACTGCATTTTTCTCTTTATTTCTCAGCCCTAAGGAAAATCATACAGGGAAAATTTTTTCCCACAGAGAATATTGAAAGAAGACATCTGGCCAGAGGCTTGAGACAATGACAGAAGCTTTGTCTGTGACTCTGAGCACCCAAGCAGATGCTACATGAAAGAAGGTAAGACCTTGACATAACAGTACCTGGCTAGATACTGTTACCTGTAGAAACATTTCCTTAGAATCTGCTTTGAGAGCAATAGAAGGTAGGCTTGGAATGCCATGCTTTGCATATATTTTACAATAAAGGATCACTTGGCAGTTAGCCTAGGCTTGGAAAGCACACCTGTTGGTCGGTCTGCGACTGGAAGTAGGTCAAGTTTTTTCTTTAAAGAATATCTAACTCAAGCTATGTTGCCATGACCATCTTGTAAACACACTGGCTTTAGCCAGGAAAATTTCTGATTAAACGTTCCTATGTATTGTTTAAAAAATATTGATCACATTCTTCTGACAATTGCTTGAAAATTGATTGATTTTGTTGTTGTTGTTGTATGCTTTGTTGTAGGTTACAGAACTTTTTGTATTTCCTTGTTACTCTGTTGATTTTTGGTTGCCCTAGTGATTGTAAAGATTGGGAAAAATCATAGTGTAATTTGTAATGAAAAAAAATTGAACTTTATTTCAGTAAAATACTGGAGTTAGCCCAAGGAGAGGGGACAAGCAAGTAACAGACATGAGAGAGTGTGCCAGAGTGAGATGGGAACAGCAAAAGGGATGGATAGATGGGGAACAGCAAGAGAGATAGGTAGATGGGTGACATCAGCAAGAAAATTAGAAAGATGGGCAACAGCAAGCAAGGAGATAGAAGGATGGGTATCACCAAGCAAGGAGATAGGAGGATGGGTATCAACAAAAAAGGAGATAGAAGGATGGGTATCACCAAGCAAGGAGATAGGAGGATGGGTATCAACAAACAAGGAGATAGAAAGATGGGTATCAACAAACGAAAGATATTTAGCCAGACAGACAGCAAGCAAGACAGAGACAGGAAAGGAGACAGAGAGAGGAAAAAGTTCTCCTGGGCTTTGAGACCTTCAGCTTGTACCACATATGCCTGCGTCTCCGAGTATTTCTTTTTCCTCCATTCCTCAACCTCTCCTCAACAATTAGTTCCTCTAGCTAGATGTTCAAGCAATGGTTGATTTTCATTAACCAGCTGTTCACCACCTGCTCAGTTCTCCCTACAGTGGATCCACTTCTCTTCTCTCCCCTTTGCCTTTCCTGGAGCTGGTGTTGAGAAGCAGCATATATGTAGGTATGTATATATGCATATACATATATGTATATATAAAATATAATATCTTACATATATGTATATGTTGTACATATATGTATATGTTTAATAGCAAGTTGAGTTGGAACTCACTCTTCAGAGTTTGTTCCATCCACCAAGATGTGTGTATTAGTATATGTATGTATGTGAGGTTTTTGGAATCCATTTCCATCTACCCAATGTGTGAATGTGTGTGTATGTCTGTGTGTATATATGTATGTATGTATATATGTATGATGAACATGTAAAGTAAGAGAAGCTTATATAAGAAGCTTGTTGGAACCTACCTGCTGGAGTCTGTCTTATTTCATCATGAAGTGTGTTAAGTGTGTGTGTGTGTGTGTGTGTGTGTGTGTGTGTGTGTGCATGTGTGTGCATGTGTGTATGTGCATGTGTGTGTGTGTGTGTGTGTGTGTGTGTGTGTGTGTGTGTGTGGTCTTTTCTTTCCTTCTTTCCTTTCTTTTTTAGACGCTTTGCCACTACCAGTGGAAAGCCCACACTAGAGCCAACATCTCTAGCCCATGTTTACCATAATAGGTGTAAAGCCCCCGCCAGGAAGCTACCTTGTGCCTTAGCTGCCACTATCAGTGGAAGCCACTGTAGGCAATAATCAGTTCCATCCTGGAAAGTTGCCCTCAAAGAAAGGCTATTGGGTGACCATCCAGTTGTCCATCTATGCTCTGACTCAGTTTTCTCTGTAGTGTCGAAGCTGGTCTTTTCCCAGGCCTCCCAGTATCTATGACCAAGTGATTCCCCAGACATTGGTAACACCTGGACCAAATAGCAAACTCTTAGATGGCTGGCAACTTAAGAAAGAAGCCAAATCTCACTTAGATTTTGCTTTTGTGTTACAATTATTTTTATTTATTATATTTCTAGTATCTACCAGCTGTCTGGTACACGAGACACAATTAAATAGTGGGTTGGATAAATGAATAAAGGCCATGATTTAAAATACCTCCTCAGTGTTTAGCATTGTATAAGATATAACCAGAAAATGCTTTCTGACAAGTTAAATATTTCTAGAAAATGCAAGAATTCTTACTGATTATATGAAAAAGAAAAATGGGGGAAACTAAACTTTTGCATACCTTGATGTGGCTAAGGTGATCGATCTACTGGCCTTTGAGGATTTTCAGCAAGGAATGTGAGTGTGGGAACGTAGTCTCCTCATTTCCAGATTGTCAGTGAGGGGGGTGCGGGGCTCCTTTACCTCTCGGCCTTCTCTCTTCACCCAAGCTCATGCCAGGCTGCTGCAATCTCTCCCTCTCTGCTTGCTGAAGTCCCATCTCCATAACAGGGTATGAAGAAGCTTCCTAGAGCCCCAGCTGTCAGCTGTCCTGCACCCTTACAGGAGACAAACAGAATGGCTTCAGTTCTGTGGTTCCTGAGCCTGGAAGTGATTTTGCCACAGGTCATTTGTTTAACACGGCAACATTTTTTTTTCACAATCAACCCCCAGCAAATAATTCTTAATTAAGGCCTAACCCTCTATGTCTTGGGGTGTCTCACCTCTAACACACACGGTCAGATGCAAAGGAGGGAAAGGTATTCCTACCACATACAGATTCAACCCAACATTTCACACAATCTGGCCTTCACTGTCTATTTACCTAAACTCTGTATGCTATTTTACGTTTCTGGATAGGAGTTTTAATTTAACAGGTAATAGCACGCTCTAAGGTCCATCTCACTACCCTTGACCTTAAAGAACTGCTGCATGCAAACATCCAAAATTATTAAGCCAGACTACTCTACCAGGCCAGAATATTTATTATAATTAAGGGGGTAGGGGAGGAAGAAAGAGCAGCCTGTTTGTAGACAAACACCTCGCACACAGCAGTGGTGGATGGCTGCTTACGAATTAGAATTACCTTGGGAGTGCTTGAAGGTCATGAAGTTGAGGTCATGATCCAGACTAACTAAATCAGAAGCTTGCGGGTGATGCTGAGGTATTTGGATATTTCAAATAACATTTTATCTGAGAGTAATATTAAGTCTGTAGATAAGTTGAAAAATGACATAGAATGTCCATATGCATCACACTCAACTTCTGTTGTTATTAATATGTTATATTATTATATTTCTTATTAGTAAGTCAGTGTTTTCATTGCCTCTCTTCCTCTTCCTCCTCCTCTTCCTCCTCCTCCTCCTTTTCCTCCTCCTCTTCCTCCTCTTCCCTTCTCTATTGCCTCTCTGGGTTTGAAACTAGGGAATCTCAAATACGAGCCAAACGTTCTGCCACTGAGCTTGAGCTTTAATCAACGATACATATTGCTGATACAAGCTTCTCTCCTTAGGTTTTACCCAGCATTCATCTTTCTTTGCCAGGTTCTTATCTAGGATACCCCCACGGCATGCACAGCATCATGTCTCTTTGGGCTGCTTTTGATGGTAATAGTTGTTGAAATATGCCTTGGTTTTTTTCCAATAATTTATTCAGATTACATCCAGATTGTTATCCTTCACTTGTATCTTCCCATTTGCCCTCCCTCCCTCCCTCCCTCTGCCACCCTATTCCCCTTGCGATGAAGGAGGCAAGGCTTTTTTTCTAGAGCAAGTGGTCCAATGTTCTCAGAGGCATGAGCAGTGCCTTTGTGCTGGTCTTGTATGATGAGATCAAGAAGTACACATAATTATGTCCTTGGTGTTCTCCCCGAGAACAGGCATGTTGCATGATGTACCATATCTTGACCATTCTGGACAGTTCCTCTGGGCTTGTCTGTTTTCTCAGTTGCCTTGTTTTTTACAACCCTGGTTTGTTGCTGTTGTTAGTTTTTGTTTTGGAGGAGTACTTGTAAGATATTTTAGAAAATGCTCCTCACTTGGAGTCTGTTGATATTTTCTTCAGGATGTGTGCTTTGGTACTCCTTTTCCAAACTATCCTTTTTGGAAGGAAAGGACTGGGCTCAACACTTAAGCAACAGGGAATTGTGTCTAATTCCTAAAATTCCTGAGAATAGACTATCTGTACACATAGCACAAAATTCTTTGACAAAGAAAATTATTTATTTAGTTACTTACTTCTTTTGGCATAGTCATATGTGTATTTATTTTAAACGTTGGATTTCAATCCATTAGGCATTTATTTCTTTTGTTATTCAATTGCCCCACTCCAAACAACTGGGAGTTAATTTAGTTAACTTTGGCTAATTTGGCATATCCCCATCCATGTGCATATAATGATGCCTATGTTTAATGATCATTTCTTCTTTCCAGTGTTAAAGCTATTTTTATAAAATTGTGTTTGTGTCTCACTTTTTCTTTTAACCTGGCAATCACCAAATAATTGAGACTCTATTGTATTATTTGTTAAACTAACTTCACAGCACAATAACCGAGCAGTTATTACTCTATTCTAAACCTTCTAAGTTAATCTGGCTTCCTCTCAGTATAAATCTCAGAGATACTTGCACTTTGTGGCTGTCTTTCCTGTTATAGATCCTCTCTCCTGACATCTCCTGGCTGACTCCCATTCTTCCTTCTCTAACTCCTCTTCCCCTGGATGGCAGGAAGTCCAGCCCTATTCTCTCCTCTGCTGAGCAACTGGCTGTAATCTACTTTATTGGCATAGTACGGTACAATCAGGGAGCATCGTTTACATGACTCTGAGATAGGAGATTCTCAGAATAAGGTTGCAACCAGACATGGGGGGTACAAAAACCAGCATTTGAATTACACAATAACCTTATGCCTACATTTCAGTCTCATCTTTGCTATGTCCCACCTTAGGCCTAGAACCAGTCATTTATCCAAGTCATGTTCCTTTTCTTAAGGAATGACATTGGAAATAGCAATCTACATAGTAGTTGTGTCTATATGCAGTGAAAAAAATTTATATTGAAACTCTAAATCATACCACATGGATGATTCCAGAGTCCTTCCTTTACTCATCTGTAGCATTCCATGGCAACATGAGACACCTGGCTCCTTTGACTGTTCATGCCTATAGATGTTTAATTCTAGCATGCATGTGTAGCTGTATGGAATTCCTAATATGAACTATCATGAGAAATGTTGTCAACTATAGCATGATATATATAATTTTTGCCTTATAGATATCAATTATTTCCATACTTACTTAGGTTAGCCCCCTTTGGTCTGCATACCTTTCAGTGAGGTTGTTTCCAACTTTACCAGTAAACTAAAGATGTCACAGTACCATATTCCATCCCAAAACTCCTGCATGATTGATTTAATTAGTATACAATATGGTTTATTCATTGTGTTATTGAGTTTATATATACCTTTAAAATATATAATAGTGTATAATTAAGGAACATATAATACAGAATAGCATAACATAATATATAATGTAATGTTATATATTTATATATTATTTTATATAATATATTACAGAACATAATATAGTATTTTATATAATATATAATATAGTGTTTTATATAATATGGAATAGGTTCACTTTATTAAACAGTTGCCAATGCTTCATTCATCCCCTCTTCACTGCTTCCTGAGCCCCTGAAACCACTGTCCTTAATGGTTTTCTTTTTCTAGAATACCATATAGTGGAATCATACAACAAACAGCCTTTTTGCAAAAAATTTATTCTCTCTCTCTCTCTCTCTCTCTCTCTGTGTGTGTGTGTGTGTGTGTGTGTGTGTGTGTGTGTGTACTGTTTCTTCTCATATGCCATTTAGCTTGCTTTTCTCTGTGTCTTTGAGATTGTGTCTTTTGCTGGCCTGTGTTCCGTGAATATGGTAGATTGTCTGGTCAATGAACTCTGGAATCTCTCTCCCCAGTGCTCTCAATACAAGTGAACCACCAACACTTGGCTTTTTTTTTTTTTTACATGTGCCCTGGGGGCTCACGCTCAGGTCATCAAGCACTTTGCCATTGAGCTGTCATCCCAGTCTTACAGTGATCTGTTAAATGTATTTTCAATTTGTAATTGTCCATTTCTGCCCTCTCTGTTCTGCTGACCTTTGATGCTACTCTCTTAAGGATGGAATACATTGCAAAAAGGAACCCTTATAGCAGCTTTTGAAAGCAGGTAATGGGGCGTCTCTAGCTTTACTCCTTTTCAGCAGTGTATTAGGCATGGCTACTTTTGATAACAGTCCAAATGATTTCAGTGCATAGCCAAAGGCTATGACCTCTGCCTTTGAGGCTGTTGGGGACAGAAAAAAAAATGAACATGTGTTTTAGAGCCAAGTTTCCTTTGACATTCTTTGTCTACAAGCAAGATATCTGCGATCTTGGGCTTCAATTTCTTACTCAGAAAACTCCATCTTAAAATGCTTCCTCGTACCATTCTTGCCACAGAGTACCATGGAGGACCCTGGAGTTGGGATGAGCAGGTGACCCTCGAAAAACAAGGGTTCCTTTCCCCCTCGCTTCGAATGCATCCATGACTGTGTTCACCGTGTACTCACTTTTGACCATCTCATTACCCATGTGATGAAGGACCAATGTAGCTACTACCATGCAATACCATAACAGATTCATGAACACTGAGGATGGGTTATGGTCCAGAGTGAAGCTTCTCTTAGAAGCTTGGTTGTCTGGGTAAAGAAATGAGCTTACTTGACAAACTTTGTAGAAAAAGTGATTCATTGTGTGCCCACAGGGGAATTAAAATTGATCTAGTAATGAGAACTTACTGACTCTACAGAAGCATTAATAAAAGAGTTGCAGGTGGCATAGTTTAAAGGGAAAAGAAGATGCTTGGAAAAAAATAAGGCAAATAAGAAATGATCAGAAGGATCATTTCTTGAAGCAACAATCAGTCTTGCTATGACTATAACTTTGTAAAATTTTAAGATTTGAGTCATAGTTTTAGTATAGAATTATGTGAGATTATTAGGTGCATGTGTGTGTGTGTGTGTGTGTGTGTGTGTGTGTGTGTGTGTATTAAAGACTGTCATATAAATGTCATCTTGCTCCCCCAAAACCCACCCACCATTTTACAGAGTAGCATGATATGTGTTTGTGCACGTGTATGTGTGCATATGTGCAAATGTGTGCAAGTGGTGTAAGTACACCCGCACACACCCAAGAGATAGAATGAACAAGAAAACAAGTAAATGAACAAGAGCAATAAAATCAAGTCAGAAAGGGTGAAAAGACAGGGGAAATCAATCTCACATTTATCAAGTGTGTATATGCTCTAAGCACCATGCTAGGTATTATACACATTTAAATTACTTAATCCTCCTGACAAATTTAATACCATTCTCACTCCACATAGTCTCAGAAAAGCTGTGCATGTATCTTGCCTAGAGGCACACAGCTAGCTCTGCAGAGTCAGGACGTTCCCCAAGTGAGCCTCAAATCCAGGCTCCACATTCCCGTGCCAGGAATCGCCCCGCCATAATGGCCTGACTCTTTAATTTCTTAACAGGAAAATGAGCGTGAATAAAATTTTAATTTCACAAAATATTCCCAAAGTTCCTAGACATTTTCTAAGCTGAACCCTAACTGCTCATCGTGTTGTATGGTGTGCCTAAGAATGCCAGCCTGGCTCCTTCGGTGGCTTCAAAAGGAAAGAAATCATTCATGCCTTACTGGACACAAACGGATGCATTTTCTCCGTGGTATCTCCGAGGCAGCAACCCACCTGTTGAACCTCCCCAGGTGTCCTTAGTGAGTCCCAAGGGCTTCTATTCCGCTATCAAAAAGATCTGCCAGCCCCACAGCAGGGGCAATAATGAGGCTTAGCAGCAGCCTACCAGAAACCAGGGACTCGCTGGGAAAGAGGCACCAGCCCTGCCGAACTCCCCACAATAAAGCTCACAACAAGATTCGGGAAAATGAAAATGCCAGGGGGTCAGATCTGGCCAGGGAAACCACTACAGAATCCAATTAAGAGTTGGTTTTCCCAGCTTCTCTCTTGACAGGTACTTTGTGCACAGCTCCCTGTCATTTCCCAGAGGAGAGGGGATGAGCTCCAGCCGGGCAGAGAGATGCAGCTCAGTGAGAAGCTGTCGTGGCTGCCATGGCAGCAGGTGCAGAGAGAATCTGGGGGTGTAGACAGTCTAAGAAAAAAACAAGCCTTTGTCACTGTCACTGGAGCTAGCCGGAAATGTGGGAGTGACCTACATTCTAAGAATTTAATACATTCTTTAAAAATGTTAATTGATACATAATGTATATTTGATTATATATGTATACACACATATGTATGTATGTACATATATGCATATAAGTACATATGACATTGTTATAGTTTTATTTCTATAGCTGTGATAAACATCCTAAGCAAAAGCAACACAAGGGAGGAAAGGGTTTATTAACCTTACAATTCATAGTCCTTCACCAAGGGAAGTCGAGGCAGGAATATATTTTTTTGGGGACAGAGTTTCTCTGTGTAGTCCTGGCTGTCCTGGAAGTTGCTCTGTAGACCAGGCTGGCCTCAAGCTGAGAGATCCACTTGCCTCTGCCTGCTGAGTGCTGGTAGTAAAGGTGCATCATCACCACCCAGCAAAGGCTTGTTTTATTTTATATGTGTGAGTGTTTTGCCTGTGTGTATGTATGTCCACCATGTGGGTGTCCAATGCTTGCATAGGCTACAAGAGTGTTGGACCTCTAGAAGCTTAGTTATAGATAGTTGTAAGCTGCCATGTATGGGTGCTGGGAATTGAACCCAGGTCCTTGGGAAGAGGAATCAGTGCTGGTAACCACTAAGCCATCTCTCCAACCCAGAGACAGGCACTTGAGCCTCTAGTCACAGCACAGTCACAGTGGAGGGCAGAGAGGAAACAGATGCATGCTGATCACCTGCCTGCTTGACTTCTCTCATCTAGCTTTCTTCACTCTTAAACACTCAGGGGAACACCTGGCATGGAAAATGGTATTACCCACAGTGGGCTGCATCTTTCTATATCAATTAACAATCAAGAAAAATCCCCTACAGACACGCCCAGCCGACCTGCTTTACACAATCCCTCAAGTGTGACCCTCTTCCTGGGTGATTCCCTGCTTACTGAACTGACACTTCAAACTCACAAACACAGGTGGGGTGATCATATGGGAGAAATTAGCATTCCTTTTCCGATAGTTTCCACTTCTTCTTCTTGGCATCTTCTAATGCCTCTTCTAGGTCCTTCTCCTCATAGGTAAACTGGAAATGTGGGAGTATTTTGGGGGAAAAAAAATCATATGGCCTTCTGTCTGGCAGCTTGCCAGCGCAAATAGGCCTCTTTCTCGTCACCCCCCAGCCCGTGTCACGCCACGGTGGTTCTATATGGCTCAGTGAATGCAAGAGGCACATGCAGGGCCTCCTGAGACCTTTGCTCAACACTCACTGGCACACTCACCCTTCCAGCAGCTTCCACAGACCACAACATATAACAGGAGGCCAGCTCAGGGAGAGGTGAGGAATTGGGCTGTGTGCCCTGAGGGAGCAATAGCAAAGTCACACTGCATGAGGCCTGGCTACAGGGAGGGGATAATTACAGCTGCTTTGGCATTCATCTACCACACTTCCCTTACTCAGGCTCTTGGAAAGTGAATTAATAAGCAGGGGTTGCTTGGTGAATACAAAACCAAGTATAATTGGATATGCTTTGGGGTTATTTATACCAGGCTTCAAAATAGCTTGATGAAATGTATTGGTCCCAAACCTACAGTAAGCCAGAGTGCTACAGATTCTTTCTTTGTGTCTGTCTGTCTGTCTGTCTGTCTGTCTGTCTGTCTGTCTGTCTCTCTCTCTCTCTCTCTCTCTCTCTCTCTCTCTCTCTCTCTCTCTCTCTGCTATACCCCAAGTATGCACCTGAAGATCATTTCTCAGGGTGGGCCCCTTTTGCACATCCCTTCCAGTGAACCGAGAGTTCCGTCCCCACACAGCAGGATTGCTGTCTATGGAATCCACCAGAATCATTGTTTGGCTTTTAGTCGACGAAGTCAGAAAGAGATAGAAGAAGTCTCTTTATCTCTCACCTGCTCCTCTGGGGCCTAGAGACAGTGGCTCTCCTGGAATCCAGAGAAAGAACCCTTCTTCTCCTTTTCTGACTAGCTAGAGCTGTAACGACCAGGGTGTCTCTGGCCCTTGTGATTCATGACTCGGTGACAGAGCCCATGTTTCTGTAAGACTACTGGGCTATGGACACCAAGGAACATGTCCTGGGGTGATCCGAAGCTGAAATCTAGCTGTCCTGTGGCAATCAAGACACCTAAACTCCATTGGAGTAAATAAACATTCTGCTTCTTGACATGGCTTTGGAATGAATCTTGCAGCAGAAATGAGTTTTCTGGGTCAGTATCCCTACACACACTGCCCTTCTTACTCAGAGACAACCCTCTCTGGCTTCGGCATGGGAAACGGGCACTGCTTTGTAAGATTTGCTAGTTTGCAGGTGGCTCTTCCTTTTGACAACACAGATCCTGCATGTGAGGGCATCTCTTTTTGTGTATCGCCTGCTGGCCAGTTCTCTGCCAAATCTGAAACCCATCTCTGGCGCGTCTACAGACCCATCTGGTGTGAGTTTCAGATGTTAGCTTCACGCTGCTCTTGCCTTCGATGCCAGAGTTCCGTGTGCATGTGGTTCTGCTTCTTTGTCTAAATATTTTAACATTGATTTTGTCCAATTCCAGATTCTGATTTAAGCAGCCTCAAGCACTTTATAGAACCTCAAAGAGGTGGGAGGGAATAAATAAATACCGCTTTCCCAAGAATGCTCTCATTTGAATAACTCTTTTGAGTACTTTATAAAAAAATCCACAGTTCCATGCATTTTGAAAGAAATCTTGTTTTTTTTTTTTTTAAATCCAGATCCTAAGGATGAATCCATCACACTTCTCCATGGTCCAGCCAAGACCCCCTCCCATTCCGTCCCATGTGTCCTGCTCACTGCCCCCTGCTACAAGGTAACCATTCTGACCGCATCCTCTGGCTCCTTTGTGTTTTGTAGAATGCATGGTTTTGCTCAGGCCTTAACTCCAAGAGAACGTAACTTGTATAATAAGCCCACTCTGTTTCTTTTCCACCCAGCGCTGCTTTCGACATGCAAGTGTTTTGCTAAAGGCACGTTTAGTCTGTTGCTTCTCTGTGCTAAATAGCAGGAACCTAAGCTAATTTTGTCTTTCCACTTCCCACCATCACAAATGTGCTGTGAAGACCACTGCTGTGGTTTGCGTGGGAAACGTACCCCGGAGCTCCTGTGCTTGAGCACTCAGTCACCAGCTGGTGGCGCTGTTTGGAAGGTCGTGGAAACTTCAGGAGGTGGAACCTCACTGCCGGTCTTGGGAGGTGAGTCTAGCTCCATTTCCTGTCTACTGTGCTTCGTATGGACCAGCGACCTCCTGTGCCTACTGTGATGCCTTCCCTAGCAGGATGGCCTGCATTCTTAAACCGTAGGCCAAAATAAACTCTTCCTCCCCAAGTCTCTGGTTGGGATTTGGTCACAATAGTGAGAACAGTGGGTGGTACAGAAAATTGGTGCGGCTTGTGCACCTTTAGGATGGGTTTTCAAAAGGAATGCGGAAGACTTCGGAGGTACAGAAGCCTTAGACTGCTGTAAACAGAGCTTACTGGGCAATGCTGGTGGGAATCTGAGGACAATAACGCAGAGAGACATGTAAGACAGCGAAGGCCCGGCTCTTATTATATTAAAGCAGACCAGCGACTCAACTGGGAACTGAGCTAGAAGGCCATTTGTATTATATTCTGGAAAAGACTGTGAACGTGAAGGCTATGAAGATAACTCAGCAAGTAAAGTGGCTGCTCTGAGAGCCTAGTGATGTGAGCTTCAACCCCCAGAACCCATGTAAAGGTGGAAGAAAAGAACCAACTCCATAAAGTTGTCCTCTGACCGCACATATGTTTACACACACACACACACACACACACACACACTTGGTGGGGTGGGGGGGAAGAGCCTGACTCTGGGAACTTGTGGCTGAATTCAAAAGTAATACCCAGCAGAGGAAGTCGCACATCAGGACAGCATTCAGACTGGGCCCTGGTTACTGCTCATTGCTCTTCATCAAGCTCTACAGTGGGAGACAGTAGCAAACGCAGCTGGAAGATGCGGAAAATGTTAGATTGTTGAAGAGAGTAAGTGAGTGACTGCAAAATCGCTGATAACGAGGGAGAAAGAGCAGCTAAAAAGATAAGCCCTTTAAAGAGGAGGGCTGGTGCTCTGCACTGGGGCCACAGGAAAGGTGTCCCAAGGGCAAGGTCCCACCCCACTGATGGTTCCAACCTGTGGAAATGCTAATTTATTTGAAAGCAGAGACCCTGAACTGATGATAATGTTGCCGAAGGAGATGCCTGATCCAACTAAACTGCCCACCGGAAATGCTTTGTCACATTCCTCCACCCAGACAGGCAGAGGCCATCCCCTGCAGCTTTCACTTTGACCCGAAGGGACCAGACTGTATCACAAGCTGGTTGTAGAACTTTGCATCAGCATCCGCACAGTATTGGTTTTACAGGCATGTTAGATGCAGCACCGAGGGAGCAATGGCGGCTCCCGACAAGGTTCCAGAAGACCACTGAAACCAGGCCCTGGGAGCTCTTTTTTGTAAGGCTGTGAAGTCTAAGTTACAGTGGAGATTCCACAGTGATGGTGATGTCAGGACAGTAGCTCATTTTCCAAAGTAAGCAGCAGGTGTGGGGTGTTCCTGGCCAGAGAGATACACCTGTGCGCTGTAGGTGGAAGAGCTGGGGAGCAGGCTAACCAAGGCCAACAGAGCCCAGGTGACTGTCATCATGAGTTCTCAAATGCTGTAATCATAGCGACAGAATTTGTGGTCTGGCTTGTTGGGTTTGGTTCTTGCTTTGCTCTAAATATTTTTTAGGTATGCTCCTATTAACTCTTTTTGGAATGGAAATATTTACTCTGTGTCATTTTATATTAGAAGTATGCAACTTTTAATATTACAAAAAATTTTACAGGCATTCCCTGTAAAGATTACATTGAATGTCAGAAATAACTTTGGACTTATTATTATTATTTATTATTATTATTATTATTATTATTATTATTATTATTATTATTATTATTATTATAGCGTGTGTGTGTGTTTGGATGTCTCTGAGAATACACATATGCATTCATATATAGAAGGAGTGGATCAGTGAAGGTGGGTCTTGAGGATTTGCCCATTACCACTTCTTGTCTGCTCCCTGCCCTGCCTCCTAACTGTGAATTCAATGTGACCAGTCACTTCACATGCCTGCCACCATGCCTTCCCCACCATGACAGGCTGCACCTCCAGACTGTGAGCCAATGCAATATGACCAGCTGCCCCCACTCCTGCTGCCATGCCTTTGCCACTGACAAGCTACACCCCCTTTTAATGTTCCCCAGAATAACTCCTTCTCCCCTTAAGTTGCTTCTTGTCAGCCATTTGTTTACGGCAATGAGAAGATGAGAAAATACTACAAGTAGCCTCAGAGGGGCATAATTAGTAATTACACCAAGACAGGAGCTGGGTAGTCTAACTGTCCCGAACAAGCTGGGATACCTCCTTATCTGACTCATATGGGGTTTTTGATGATTCTTTTGTGAAATGGATGCTCAGAAGTGGCTTTGGCTTGCTATAGCAGAGAGAAGAAGTAGATCGAATTTTCTACTGCCTCTCGTGTGACCATCCCAGTTTCCATACCATCAGCAGTAGATGAGAGTTCCCATGAGCCAAGATCTGTTCCAGCTTCTTAACTTTGCTTGCCTAACACACACACACACACACACACACACACACACACACACACACACACACACACTAATTGCTCAGAATTAACTTATTCTGTATTTTTTCTGTCAATAATTAATATAAGCATCTCTTCCTATTCTTCCCAACTTCCAGAGTCTCCTCTTCTTCACAGTTTACTCCCTCCAAATCTTCTGCCCATTTCCCCACTGGAGGTATTTCTCTGTCTGTATTGACTGGTGGGAGACAGAGCTTCCGCCTAGAGCACAAATCTTCTTGTCTTCTAAAGAGGTGCATAATGAGCAGGGCTACGCTTTCTTGAAGAACAGGGTCCTGTGATGATATGTAACAATGCAGTGATTACAAGATGTTGCAGGATGCAGGCTTTAATGTCTATACACCATTCAGCAGAGAGGAGCCAATCTTCACACTTGTCATTTCTATCTTTCTTCCAAGGTACAATAAAAGGCGCCCAGCTGTAAGATGCACTAAACAATGGCAGCTAAGCTCTCATTCCCAGAAATTATTCACTGAGCCAACGGCTGCAGAAGCCACGTCCCAAATGATGTTTCTCAGACTGTAGCAAATCTCTTTTTAAGAATCATAGCTATCAGTGTCTTCTGTCTTAACAGCATCCTCCACAGCGGCACACACAGTAGATCCTGGGTGTTGCCAGTCAACTCCTTCCCTCTCTTTTATGTAGCTCATTCTTTCTATTCAATGAGATATAATAGAGGATTATTCCTCACCATTTCTGGCCAGAACTTCTGAAGGAATTTTCTTGAAAACAGAGACATTCTTCATCTTCCCAGGTCGGGGTAGGGTGGTGCAGAATCACTTCTGAAGATGTTACTGGAATAAGAATGGGAAACCATTTTTTTTCCTTCTTTTTAATATGGACAGAGATCACTACAGAAAACTACAATCAAGTCTGGTCAAAATGCAGAAATCTACTGATCATAGAGTGACCAGCCCAAAGGACAGGTCTACAACACAATTCCTGCACAAAAGGCTCACAAGACATTATAGAAAGTGGGTAGAAAGACCGTAGGAGCCTAAGGACCAGGAAATCTGCTATGAGATTGTGTCTACTATAAATGACATGGAAGCTTCACGCGTGAGAGCTCAACAGCACAGTTGTCTGAGCAAGATCGGAACAAGGACAATACCAATGAACGTGATAACATTGGAAGTGGGAAATCTCACGGTCCCCACCCAGAGCCAAAGAACCACAGGCAACTCAAGAATGCTGAGAACAGGAGAAGTAGTCTTCCCTAGGTACAGTCCCAGATGGCTTATCTAATACCAAGTGCTCAGCTTGGAACTCACATGCGTACAAACAGACTAAAAGGACCCAGAAAGTTGTGTTTATGAATTTAGGTGTCAACAATAAAACAAAAAGAGGCCAGGGATTTGAGAGATGGGTGGAAGACATGGGAGGAGTTAGAAGAAAAAGAATAAAATGGGGAGAAATGATGTAATTATTGTTTAATTTTTTAAAAAGTGAAAATAAAAATAAACAAAACTGGTGGGTAAGTGCATGGTAGAAAAGACAGGGTCCCTGCTGGAAGCTGGGATAATATCTATGGCACATGTTACCATAAGAGCCATGCAAATGAGCATAGTCGGGCTGCAGTCTAAAGCCATGTCGATGCCCATAGGCCATGCTGCTTCAGGGGCCATATTGATGAGTGGCCTACAATACATTCTAATTCCACGGTAATGTAGGGTCCTTGCTGCTACAGAGGGCCATGTCTGGGTCCCTGGCCCTATGGCAACGGCAGGGGTTGGGGGGGCATTCTGTGTTGATGTGCATGGCCTGAGTTATCACCAAAGGCCATGAGGATGTCTGTGGTCTATGCTATAACCTAAAGCCACATCGATGTCCATAGGTGTGATGCCACCACAGGCCATATTGATATGGATGGCCTGTGCTGCCACCTGAGGCCATGTTGAAGACCATGGTCCCAGCATCCTCCAAGTGTCTTATCTGGATCTATGGTCCTACTATAGCAGGGAGTTGCATTTGTTGTTTATTCTGTCACCAGAAACAGTGTGGGGGTCCAAGATCCCATGATCGTGCTCCCACTAGCTATGAAGAGCAAGTAGGCTACTTTTGCTGTGATATTGAAGACTTCTGATGCACAGTTAAGAAGGAGGGACATAGAAGGCTTCTGTGACAACCTGTCCCCTCCTCCAAACCTCCGCCCAAAAGAGTAGCAGCCTCGACATGAAGCTACCAAGGAGAACTCTTTAAAAATGTGTCAGGGATGCCAAAGAGTAGCTTTCTACAACTGACAGCTTCTGGTGGGGATGTGGCAGGGAAGGGATTGTTATGGGTGCCTAATGTGAAACTCCCAGAAAATCAATAAAAATGTTATGTAGGAGAAAAAAATTAACAAAACTAAATAAAAATAAAATAATCTTTTTCTAAACTGTGATTTAATGTTATCACCATTACTAAAATTATATATATAGTAAGGTTGACATTATATTACCTCACTTAAACCCTAAAACTATTCTAGAAATCAGATGCCCATATAATATACATAGGTGGCTTTCCCCACATCGGATATGTGATGGAGCCATTGTCCTGACTGAGGTGTTCTGTCTCTAGACACCAAATTTTAAATCTAATATGTGACTCTTTACTTAATATCAACAAAGTTCTATTTTAGGTTCACTCTAGGTTAGACAGAGGAAAGTATATTAAACTTGCTTTAATTGTTTACCCCTTGAGAACTTAGGAGCATCAAAAACTGTTGTATGTTACTCACAATGAGCTATATAAAATAACTACATTCTTTCAGAACACAAGGGTTTTTATGGGGAGTGGCTTCCATGACTCTCAGTTTTTAAAAGAACTTATTTTCCAATATACTGTCCTTTCTGATACCAGCTTCCTCAGTGATAAAAAGTATCTAGCTTAAATACACTGATGCTGTTCTTAACCTTTTTTTTTTTTTTTTTTTTTTTGCTTCTTCAGTTACCAAGAGGCTAAAGATGCTGGGATGATTTATGACTTTCCTCACCAAGGAAAGCTTGTAGGTTTGGAGATAGTATTAATAACTTTTTTGTTTTTTTTTTGTACATGGCATTGGCATCTTGTATATTCACAAGCATCCAGTTTACTTCCTACACATCCATGAAGAACCACTGTGAATTGCCAGGATGAACTTCACTACAATTCCTCACAATACCTCACCATGCGTGTGACAGCTGTTTACAGGACTCAGGCATCCTGCGTGAATGGTCTCTATCAGACTTCAAATCCCCAGGTTACCAAGGCCTCTGAAGAACCACTTTGGGCTTCAAATGAATGGCCAATGACTCTACAGAAGCGAATGGGATGGGGTCCATTTCCTTACTACATGGTGAGCCTGTTTCACTCTGTCTAGAGAAGAACCAACTTCCGTTCTTCAGAGAGGTAGACTTCTCAAGTTTCAGCCACCTGTGAGATTCCTTCTTTCCTGGTCACCACATTTCCTCTTTAGTGTTCTTACAGCATCTACACTTAAAACTTCCAGGCCACTCTCTTTTCTCTATCTTCTACTGTCACTCATTGATTTCCACATTCTCTTGCTATCTATAGTTACTCCTCTCCTGAGCCTTGCTGAGTTGTGACCATCCATTGGAGTGGATGGTTAGTTTCTCAGTTTCCACCTGTAGAAACGTACATATCCCAAATATCCCCCTAAGTGGCCTAGCGAGTCAAGTCATGTGTGTATGTAAGAGTGTGCACATCTCTAGGGAAGGGACAGCAGCAACCCCCACACAAAGTCTGTGTTCCAAATAGTTCACAATGACTCGTGCCCTTGACTCCCCATCAAAAGCCAATGACAACTTATAAATCATTGCTACTTTATTGTCACTGTTATTTCTAGCCCTGTTGGCACTGAAACAGGGATAGTGAATGAGCAAAACTCCAGTTAGTTCAGCTACTACAAGTTGGCTGTAGGCAGTCATCTCTCTATCAACGGCCAAGCACAGGCTGACACTGAGTTTGAATCTCTGTGCGAGTCACTGTGAGTAAAGCAGTGTGAAAAACGCAAGCTGAAAAATAAGAATCTGGACTGTGAAAATGTTTTTTTATCAACTTTTTTGATTTGGGTTGGTTCAGGAAAAAAATCTCTTCTTGAACGAAGCCAGGTTTTAATAGGAGAAACTCTCCTCATTTTCCTCATTATTCCAATGTTGGGTGTGAATACAAAATATAAACATGCAGATGCCATCTCACAGGGCTAGAGGTGGCAGAGAGTTGGAGGGAATGTAGCTACTAGGCTACCATCTTAGCTGTGACTCTTTACCTACAGACCTATGATTGCATGTTATTAAATATATATTGGGATTTTATTTTATTTTGGTTTTTATTTTTTTAATTAAATTAATTTATTCCAATTACATCTCAATTGATATCCCATCACTTGTATCCTCCCATTCCTCCCTCCCTCCTGCTTTCACCCTATTCCCCTCCCCTAGGTCTATGACTGAGGGGGACCTCCTCCCCAACTTTATGGTCATAGGTTATCAAGTCTCATCTTGGTAGCCTGCTTATTCTTTCTCTGAATGCCACCAGGCCTCCCCATCTAGGGGAAGTGGTCAAATATGGGGCACCAGAGTTCATGTCAGAGTCATCTAGCCAATGAACAGGACATTCTCCACAGCTGTGTGGAGAGCGGGGACTAACTATATTGGGATTTTAAAACTGGAGGTAAAAATAAAAGCATGAGTTAGGAACCATTCTTCCTGATCCCCACATGGCCTGCGTGTATATATAGACACTCCAGGAGCAAACATCTCACTCTGATCACCTCTGTCCAACAACAAAGATGTTATGATCAGGGCAATCAGTAACTTAGCATTGAGGAGGGGAAGGGAGAGAAGTGGGAAGGCATGCTGTCAGAAAGCTTTCTGTATCGTCAATGTGTTAGTTTGTAATAGGAATAAAAGGAAAGAAACTAGCATTAATAGTTCGAGACAGGCCAGGCCTATCTTCCTACACCCACTGTTTCTTTCAAGGTGCCTTTGATGCATTGCTAAGAGCCTCTCCGCCATGAACAGACATGCTCCATGTGGTGCTGCCACCTGTGATGACCAACAGCCAGCCAGACATGTGGCAAAGGTAGGAGAAGGCAGCTGACTTAGGGTGGCCTCCAGCCAGCCTTGGAGAAAGAGAAGTTAAAACGGAAAAAGTCAACAGCCCACGAGAGCCTGGAATGACCACACCATCACCCACATCAGTGGATCCTCCATGTCTCATCAGGCTTTAATTTCTCCAATTCTCTTCCCCTGTCAGGACGGCAGGCACCAGCCAGAACTTGCCATCCTTTGCAGGAAAAGGGAAGAGCAAGCTCTAGACACGTGAACATACACCCAGGATCCCAGAGGCTAGGTCAGCAGCACAGAGAACCCCAGACCCCTCTCCGTCATCACCATCACCACGGTCCCCGCCTCCTACCTGCCCCCGGTTTGGCCTGTGAAGTGTCACACCTTTATGAAACCTCACCAGGGTTGCTTCTTTGTCACCATGATTTTAACTTTGAAGAAACTAAGGCTTCCCCTGTTCATTTACATTTTCCAAAGCTAGCAAAGGAAGATTCAGGAGTTTAACTCAGCTCTAAATGGCTTCCAAGCTTAGCTCCCCGCGCCCCCCCCCAAAAAAAATCCGTCAACGTTGGCTCAACAGTGTTTGATCTATCGCTGTAACACTTGTTCAACACTTCCCCATAATTCATCTGTAGGAGCCCTTAGCTATTGGAGCTCAGAAGACCCCTCCCACTGCTGCATCCCTCTCCTATCTGGTGTAGGGGATGCTTCCGGAAACAGCCTGTTCCTTCAGCAGCTGGTGATGCTCCACTTGATTAACACCGCGGGACCAATCTCCAGACTTGAAGATACTGCCTAATTAGCTGCTTACATAAAAGACTTGGGACTCTCTACATCTGGTTCACACTGACAGCCTCGGTATGTTTTCACCTCCGCAATAATATTTACATGATTAGGCAAGAGTCACTTCATGTTCTGCTATAGACCCAGGTTATGCAGGTGACTTCCCCAAACAGACGCCCTTGATAGTAGGAAGAGACCTTCCCCCAGCAAGAGCCACAAACCAGACAGATCTACATATTTTCCAGTGACATGCTGTACTCCGATCAAAAAAAGCATTCATTGATAGTGCATCTAGTCCACATTCCAGGTAATACCTGTCTAGGTCTTAACAAACAAAGCTTAGACAAAATAGAGAATTTCTGAAAAGTCAAATCAGGCTAACTCAGATGTTTCCTCTATTTCCCCTTTCTAATTTACTTTTTATTTTGTCCCCAGAATCTAGATATATAGATTGTTATGTTATATAGAGAGAAATAGGTTATTACCAGATGGTACTTCGCAAAGCATTTGCTGGGGTCTTCCAATATGTTTTCATGAAAAAGCTAGAAGCATATGGTTTTTATGAAAACATAATTAGGTAAATTGTTCTGTTAAATGACCTCTATGATGTGACTGGCAAATGTCAAAGTAGAATGAGGTGAAGAGCCGGGAAGACTGCTCTAGGTGACGTTTAAGTTGGTAATCTTGATAATGATACAGAAAAAGCCATAGCTTCAGGTACCTGAAGTCTAGAGGAGAAAGTGTTCTGGGTGACACAATTCTGATGAATACTAGCATCATGAAGTTTAGTAGGAACAAAGGCCAAAGGACCACCAGCACTAGTGGCCATGAGTGGGATGAAGGGTTGATGACTGCCGGCAGCCCCAAGCTGAGTATGAGGGGATGGTGCCCCGCATGGTCCAAACTGCTGACTTCTATATGTAACTGCACTTGTAGAGCAGAGAGAGACTGGTGAGTGGCGATTTACTTTAGCTCTCGGGTGTCTTTGTTTGTTTGTTTCTTTCTTTGTTTCTTTCTTTCTTTCTTTCTCAGAAGCTAGGCCGTCAGGGATACTTGACATCACTAGGTCCTTTCTAGAATGCTTATCAATTCTAGGTGGTAACTATTACCAAGAATAGGGAACTGTTTGAAGCTGAATATCTTCTATATCTTCTTTTATAAAGTCCATAGTACACTGGATCTGAGCCACCACCACGGCTGAGAGTCTTATTTTAAAACATATTATGTGTCATCCAGAGAAATGTGTGCAATTACACTTTACCTAGAGTCAGTTGCCCCACAGTCACTTTTCAAACAGAACTGGCACACTTATGGAACTGGTATCAATGTCCTTAAAAGTATTAAGAATATAGCATTTGCTTTAAAAAAGAATTGCATGATTATGGGGGCTGGAGAGATGGCTGGGAGGTTAAGAATCCCTGCTGCTCTTGCAGGGTACTAGAATTTAGTTCAGCACCCACACCAGGCAGCTTTCAACCACCTAGAACTCTAGCTCCTAAGATCTAATGTTCTCTTCTGGCCTCCTCGGACACCTGCATAGGATGGAAGGAAGAAAGGAAGGGTGGGAGGAAGAAAGTAAAGAAGGAAGGAAGGAAGGCATTTAAAAATTGCAGTGTTAGAGAGATAATTCAGTGGTTAATAGCACTTGCTGTTCTTCCAGAGGACCTGAGTTCAGATCCAGCACTCAACCACCTGTAACTCCAGTTCCAGGGGATCCAACACCCTCTATTGGCATCCTTGGGCACACACACACACACACACACACACACACACACACACACACACGCACACGCACACGCACACGCACACACACACACACACACACACTATATACAACACACATACACACTCACAGAGTAAAATAAACTTTTTGAAATAAATATTGCATTATCATGTACAGAATTCTCTTCCAGGCAACTAACACCCAGAAAGGTTTTACAATATTACATCTTAAAAAAAAAAATCTAACCAGCCACATATGCTACCATTAGATTCCTAGACAACAATCAGGCCTACTTTTCCTCCTAACGATCTGTGACTAGACTGTGGGCTGAAACTTTGAGAACTTGAAGGTATCCAATGATACCAAATTCACCAAATACAAGTAAATTATAATTTTGTCCCAATGGCCCCGGCCTAGCATATGTCTGGGATAATGAAATGTGAAAGATGTATTATTCCAATAGATCAAGTACAGTCATTCCCTTTGCAGGCCTGCCTTTGCCTCCTAGGCCTAGCCATACAATTTGCTGATAACCCCAGCATTTTCCCAGCAGATGTGATAACCTCAGAGCACTTCTTTACTTATCTGAGTCTCCTTGGGTTCCTCGCATTTCCCTTATTTCTATTTTATATCCAATATACTCTATCTCAGAAAATTTCCCAATCTTTTTGTCTTCATTGGTCTTTCTCATAGTTGAAAGAAAAGAAGGGAAGAAAAAAGGAAAAGGTCAACTAAGACTTTGCATTTAAAAGAAGACACATGGTGTGCATCTATAATCCCAGTACTCCAGAGACAGAGGCAGTTGAATCTTTGTAAATTCAAGGCCAGCCTGCTCTACAAAGTGAGTCCAGGACAGCCAAGCTGCACAGAGAAACGCTGTCTCAGAAAACAACAACCACAAAACAAACAAACAAACAAAAATCCTAAAACCATAAGGAGACATGCTTGGGGTTAGGAAGAACTACAGTTGCGGAAGGCTCAATTACTCATGTTTTGGGAATCCCTGGGCTTGTCCACCACCACCACCCACAACAACAATAACAACAACCACACACAAAAAAGTTATTTATTTAGGAGCTGGAGAGATGCCTCAGCAGCTAAAAGCATATGATGGTCCTATTAAAGACCCAAGTTCGGTTCCCAGCTCTCACATAGGATGGCTGAAAACTGCCTGTAACTCCAGCTCCCGACCTCTTCAGGCACTGAACTCACATGCACATACCTACCCACAAACACACACACACATGTACCCATAATTAAAAGTACAAAACAAAATGAACATCTTTTCTAAAAATAGACAAGATACACTTCTTTACTCGTGGATTTATTAGGAAGAACTATACACATTTAGAATCCAAGAGACAATTATCTATTTTTGAGACAGGATCTCTTCATGTAATCCTGGCTGCCCTGGAACCCTTGGTGTACATCAGGCTGGCCTTGAACTCATAGAGATCTGCCAGCCTCTGCTTCCTGACTGCACTAAGATAAGAGCCTACTAATAACCCTACTGAGATAATCTGTAGAGAACTTTAAAAGGTAGTTTCCACTAGGCTATCCTTATACCTAGTCACACTGATCAGTAGGTTGGAGGGTATGGGTAAAGGAGGAAATAAGAATATATATTTTTCAGAGTTGCACAGAGTTGTCATTCCATTTAAATTCCAAACCACCAGGAAAAGGACATGACACATTTCCCAGTTCATCTGGGAACAACTCTCTTGCCACACACTAGCACAGATTTGAAATTAACGCTCCCAATTCTGTGGGTGCTACCGAAAATTTCAAATGGATGGACCATAATTCAATATATTCAAAGGGTGGATATTCACACCATTGTGTCCTTGATGTGATTGCCTAAAGGGCATGCTGGAAGCTGTGATGGCTGAGCCTGGGCTATGCAGTGGCTATAGAGGCAGGAAGCATGGACGCGGTTTTCTCTTATCAACCCTCCAGCGTCCCAAACACCTGCTGGTCTAAAGCCCCAGGGAACTCGATCTCATTCTGCACTCTTCAGCCCTCACTCAGCAGGGCCTTTTCAGGGGCGAGATGATCCAAAGCCTAATTAAAAGACAGCTCCATAATAAGGATGTTCCTTAGAGGATTGTCCTAATGATGGCTTAAACTCCAAAATATGCAAATCCCAGCATAAGGGGGCTGGGGAGCTGGGTTTTATGGCTGTGGAGAGCTCTGACATTCTCCCTTAATCATCTCAAGTTCCAGCAAAGTTCTTCTACATCTTGCCTTGGTTTACGCAGATGAGTGGTGGTTCTGTGGCTTTGGGGGAGGCGTGGGGGAGGAGCAGGGATTTCTAATGTGGTTTCCAGACTTAAGGCGGGTCACTTCTTCCTTGCTATATAGAACCAGAAACGTCTTCCTCATAGCCAAGGAAGAGCCTAAGATTGACAGTTTCCATGCATTTCTTTCTCTTCAGGGCCTGAAATAGAGACTGGAAGTAAGAGTGGTCTAAACCCCAAACTGCTAAAACTTGGGGTGATGGAGGAAACATTGTGCCACGCCCATCAGCTAAACACACACTAGGTACCAGACCCTTTATATGTACCACCTACCTCACTTGGCATTCACCATACTCCATGAGTCAGGTATTGCCAAACACAGGCTAAGAGAAAAACAAAAACAAAAGCACCATGGTCAAAGCCACATACAAATGGATTGAGTGAGGAAATGAATCCCACATCTGGTTCCAAAAGGCTCCTAGGCATTGGAAGAGCTTGAAAGTCAGTGAGGCTGAATAACAGGGCTGGCAGATGAAGTGATACACACAAGCATAAAAGAGTAGGTATTGCAGGAGCTAGGTGGTCCTGTCTCTCTTGGTTAGGCAATTCTTTGAACTATTTTGTAGTTTAAAAAAAAAAGAAGTTGAAGAAAAAGAGGAAAAGTGGCATGGACTCAAACAGAGTCAGATACTAGACCGAGGCAAGTCCATGTGTCAGATCCTTAGGTTCAATCTAGTTTGATACACATATGCCAAGGACCACACCATCTGCCAGCTCAGGATGCTAAGGTGCTGTGCAGACACACATCAGCACACCTCTGGGGGCCCAAGTCCAGCAGCTGACATGGACTTAGCCAAAGCATGTAGGCTGAGCAGCTGCCTTTGATAAAGAGACATAATGGACACCTGAAGTCTTAAAGGGATGGGAATGGGGGTGGCTAAGAAATTTCAATCAACAGGCAAAATTGAACAGCGCCTGGAAAATGGAAAAGATGGCAAAAGGACCGAAGGAAGGGACAGGATACGGATTAGGAGTGGTCTGAAGAAAAGCAACAAAAATGGCTCCGCACGAGGGACCACACAAGACAGAGGAACTTGTGTTGATGTAGGAATGAAGGAGGGATACACAAAATTGTGGGAGCAACTTGTGTCAGGCAAAGCCACACAGTTACAAAGGCTCTCTCAGCTTCACTTCGCTGAGCCTACACCTATCTGTCAGTAGAGGAGGAATAAAATGTGATCTTCTGGATGTTTCTCAAGGAATAAGTGAATGAAAATAGAAAGCTTCTGGAGCGAGGTTAGCTGCAAGGCCAGCAGGTTTGTAAAAAGACATATTTGAAGACATATTTGTAGGTGTCTGGAAAGGCCAGAGGAGAGCATTAGATCCCTTGGGGCTGAGGTTGACTGTGAGCCACCCTGTGTGGGTGCTGGGAATAGAACTTTGGTCAACTGGTAGCGCAGCAAGCACTCTTAACTGCTGAGGCATCTCTCCAGATGCCTGGTCAGTTTATTGAATGGCTTTACTTCTGAGTTCACATCTCCATCTACAAACTCAACTGTTACAGGATTTGACTTTATATTTCTAGGGTGACATATCAATCGAGGGTCACCTTCAGTGTTAAGTCAGAGCGTCACTCGCTTCTATGTGCTCATTCTTCCTATTGGTCCTGGGGGCTTATTTGGTACCAGGACAGCAGAGGGATGCCCCCGTCCCCTCCAACTCCCATCTCCCTGTGTTGCATCAGCTTTGGCTGAGATGTCCTCCCAGCTGGCGGTTTTCTACAATTGCGCTGCCTCCTCCCAGGACTCCTACAGGTTTGACACATTTTCTCTTGGCTTTTGGTACAGCAGGACAGATTACACCACCGCCTTCATACCACGGGGCTTCTCAGAAACCCTCTGGGTTCTTTGTCACCATTCTGGTGACACTCTGAGCACAGAAGCCCATTCAAACACTTTGCATGCTGTGTTTACAGCGTGCTTTGCCCCTTGGGGCCGGCTTAGATCACATGCTCCCCACACAGCACTCTCCCACTTTGCTTTTCAGGTTTGCAGTCACATTGGTTTCTACCTCGGAAGCAGTGGCAATGCCAAGCCATCTGGATACTGCCGCCGAGCACTGTTTCCTGCAGGGAGCAGAAGGCTGTGGAGTCCTTCTCAGAGTAGAGAAGGGCCGCAGCATCTGAGAGCTCTCTGCTTCTCCTTTATCCCCACAGCCTCCCTTCCTTTCTGAGCAGCTCACTCTGTTCTTAATGCTTTACGTTATTCTGACTCCATCTTTGCCCAAATCCCTGAGTTACTTGCTTTCTTTGCTCTAGCTGAATATTCTTCATCTCTCCTGCACCTCTGCCTGTGGCTGAATCCACTGCTGAATCCCTGATTCTTCTAACTCCTCCTCCCCTACCTGACAGGAAGTCCAGCCCTATTCTCTCCCCTACCCAGCAATTGGCTGTAAGCTGCTTTATTGGCATACAAGGGGACAACTGGGGAGCAGTGCTTACACAACATTGAGACAGGAGATTCTGAGAACAAGGATTCTAACCAGATATGGGGGAGGAGTACAAAAGTCAGCATTTGAATTACACAAGAATCTAATGCCAACATCTCCCCCTTTCTTGGTCTAATAAAACACTCTTTCTCTTACAATAACAAACTACATGTAATATAACAATTAGGAAAATTATTAAGTAAGACTTACATTTGTATAGTTGGCATCATTGGATAAAGTATTTTATGATCTATCAATATCTATCATCTTAAACAATTTAAGTTTAACTGTGAGACTATAACTTTCTAGTCTTAACTCCATCAGAGACTTCACAAGGAATAAATATTACCTAAATATGTAGGAAGTGCAGGCAAGCAGCTTCCAGAAGTTAGAAATGACAGAAATATTTGGCTTTCTGGACAGTCCCCCAAATTTCTCTATAATGCTGGGGCATCATCTTCAGCCTTTTTGCTCAGAATATTTGACAGACTTTACGGTGTAGAAGGAATATAAAGGACTTGTCTACCTTGTCCTTGCAAAGCTTGACAGTCAACTCTCTTGTACCCATTTTGTCCTATTTGGACAGTATTCTGTCTGTAATTTTCATAGGCCGTTTTCTCACACAACTGCTAGCTTGCCACATATGAAGCCTTTGATGCTCTTTGAAATAGAATGGGGTGTTGCCAGGAGTAGACCTGTCTCATTGTCAAAAAAAAAAAAGCCTTATGTTAATAAAATCTTTAAATGCCATATACTCTGTAGATTCCTGAGGTTTTTGAACACCATCTGTCTAACTGATATGAATTGTTTGTTTCTAGCTATTTTTTAATCTGTCAAGCTAAGAAACATATTTTTGTAGTTAACTAAACTAGTATCTAACATAACCCTAAGTTTGAGTGTCTGACTGCTAGCATATATTTCTTAATTATCCTAAGCAAAAGAACTAGAACTTAACATTGCAGCTTTAAGGATTACATAGCATATTGTAACAAAATATAATGCAAAGATATACACCAATGTAAGAATTTTGGCTTATTAATGTTCTTTAAACTCAAAGTAGATTCAATAATTTACCCTTTTACTTACAATTCCTATAGCCAACACCTAAAGGTAAAACATAACAAACATCTATCATCCATAGACCAACCAAAAACTATTCACCCTCTTTTGGGAATGAGGCATCATTTTCTTAAATTGCTTCCTGGTGATTTGGGACATGGTTTTTCTTTTTGGGGGGGACACATAAGAAAACTTGGATATTGTCCAGTCTTAATAAAGCTAGCTATGACTTTTGCTGTCCAGTGTCTGAATGCTGAGAAAGTTCAGAGCTTAACGGAAGTCCTGACTGGAACAGTCTGTGATGCTGGACAATTTAGATAGCCATTTGAAATTGTCCCAGATGCAGATTTTCAAGGAAACATTGCCACTGAGGCTGCCTGTGAGGTAGGACCATCTGGGTTACTTGTCTTGTGTTCTTTGTTATTTATTTGTTTAGGGTGTGTGTGTGTGTGTGTGTGTGTGTGTGTGTGTGTGTGTGTGTGTGTGTTTCTGGTCTTCTTGCTCAGCAAAGCAATATATAAACTTGGAAAGGTATTATACATTTTTCTATTATATATGATGGGCTGTACATAGAGCACAGTTCAATTAAAAAAGATTCTCTGTAAAGGAAATTTTTGTCTACATCATTTAAAAGCATGACATGGCCAGTCTTGATGAATTTATAGCCAAGATTTATTGGACTGGTAAAGCTGAAGTCCTGGATGGAAACATTTTCATGTCTCATTCAGTCTCAGAGTTGTTCCCATGTAGAGGGATCAGCAAGTTAACTATGCATGTTTTTTTAACTGTACATATATGGACACAGGTGTCAGTTATTTAAGACATCCTGACATGGTGTCTTCAGTGTTGACAGTCTTTTACATTTCCTTTATCTCTTGGGAATGCTGTTCAGCCTCTTCATTCACAGGAATGGTTGTTACTTCCTTGTCCTTTTGTCTCAGCATTTCATCCCTGAGTGGCTCCGAAAACAGTGCGACCTTAACATCTGTAAACAGAGATACCCTCCTCCTCCAGGGTCACATCATTAAGGATTCTCTGCAAGTTTAAGAAATTCAGCAGAAGAATCATAAGTTTCAATTATCAAAGCATATGACACACAGTTGCCATAAAAGTTATGTAGCTGGTGGCCTGATGCACAGCCTTTGCCAAAACCATAGTGTAAGGTCTGCAGTCTGAGGCTACGGGATTGACAAGCTGCATGAACTCATAGGTCTCATCCTGCTGCTGGGATGCATGGCCTGCCATGCCCTGCTTCATCAGCTTCCAATCCCTGGACCATGCCTTGGGTGAGATGCTGGACTGATTTCTTTGGGGAAGTGGGTCTGTTCTCTCTCTCTTTTAGATGATGCTTCTCTCTCTGTCTCTCTGTCTCTCTCTCTCTCTCTCTCTCTCTCTCTCTCTCTCTCTCTCTCTCTCTGTCTCTCTGTCTCTCTGTCTCTCTCTCTCTCTCTCTCTCTCTGTGTGTGTGTGTGTCTATGTGTCTGTGTGTCTGTGTCTTTCTGTGTGTCTCTGTGTCTCTCTTTCTGCCTGTGTCTCTGTCTCTGTCTCTGTCTCTGTCTCTCTCTCTCTCTCTCTCTCTCTGTCTCTCTCTCTCTGTCTCTCTGTCTCTCTCTGTCTCTCTCTCTCTCTGTCTCTCTCTGTCTCTCTCTCTCTCTCTCTCTCTCTCTCTCTCTCTCTCTCTCTCTCTCTTTCTCTTTGGACTTGAAACAGAAATAATTCTGTTTTGTTGCTGTTTGTGTTTGTGTTTCTGTCAGTGTTGCTGATATTTGAGAGAAACAGAACCTCGGTCCTTTTCATTAATTGCCACCCCAGGTAAAGCTCTGGGTTTTATTCCTGAAAGTAGCCCTTCATTAGAAAGGCCGCCACAGTTTCACTAGTGCGTGTCCCCAGGGATGACTTTCTCCCTCCATAAGAGCTCACAAGGAAGGTCCAGAGGACAAGGATGCCACTCCCCATTAGGCAGAAAGAAACTCCCCTTGCAACAGATTAAAGGCTTCCTGCGTGTTATGGACATGTCGGCAACTGAGTCATAATGATCGCTTTACCAATGGTCACTGGAAAAAGAGATCATTTCTTCCTACTAATTATGCTACTTAGATTGCTTCAAAATGCCAGGCTTCCTGCTGGAAGGAGCCTTCCTGGGAGGGAATAATAGCATTCTTGGGGGGAAAGTGGGGAAGTAGACAATTAGAACCAGGGGAACCCACATTACCAAGTGTGAGGGGAAACAATGAGAGATCTGTACCATAATCATCTTACACACATTCATTTTATCTTATCATTTCATTCTGTTTCATGTTTCCAATACTGGGATTGAACGTCAACAGGCCTTAGGCATGATAGAAAGTTCTCTACCACTGAGCTACATGCCCGGCTCTCACCTTCCACACCACTCAGAGCAGATGCTAACCTCACCCTGCTGGGCTTTTGTTCATTGCCACCCACTCAAAGTTGACTGTTACTTAACTGGGACTTTTACTGAGCCATAAGACAAACACCTCCTCCCCCAACACACATGTACATACACATTAGATCCTCACGTGAGCATGTATGTCCCTAGAACCTTTCTGTCCTCCTTTCTGGTGGTGAAAAAAGAAGCTGCCTTTTACAGGAAGAGAGAAAATTCAGGTCACTACACTGACTCTATTATACAAAGCATAAGGCTTCTGAAAAACCATAAATCACCAACATCTCAAGCAGTTAAACTTTCAAAAAAAGACCCAGAAATATATTTACTTAGTTGCATGTTTATCAGTCCCAACCATTGTCTTCTTGACACTGTTCAAAAAGCGCAGAAATGTCTCCTCTGTCAACATCCTCTCACAAAGCAAAGCACTCACTCACAATACATACCCTTCACCAATCCAGGCATTTCCCTTGGAGCACATAGAGGGTATTTTTCTAACTCAAGGCAACAATCAGACCTGCTAAACATTTCTCAACTCCTCTAATGGTTTCCATAAAGCCAGGACAGACCATATGCCTGACTTAAAGTAGTGTGCTGCAAGAGTCATCCACACGGAGAGTTAAACAATGAAATTGTCTAAGCAGATACCTGCTGTGAGAATCAATAACCTCTTCGAAAACCAGCAAATTGGTTTCAAGTGTTTGGTTCACTGGTTCCATCCCACAGCTGCGAGGAAGAGGCCCACCCCCCGAGTGAAAGAAAAGGTAGAGATGAATTCTGGAAAACACATTCTCATCAGAATTCCTGTTCTTGCCGCATGGGTGGCATTTGCTGGCGTTTCGCATTTAGTTTTGGAAAATACTCTGTTGAGATTTTGGTTTGGTTATTGTTTTTTGTTATATGTGTTTGTTTTCTTTTCAGAGAGAGAGAGTCTCATGTAGCTCAGGCTTGCCTGGAACTCATTATGTGGTTGAGAATGATCTTGGACTTCTAACCTTCCTTCTTCTCTCTCCTGAGTGTGGATGCTAGAATTATAGGGCTTGCACCACTGTGCCGAGCTCAGGCAGTGGTGCGGATCGAACCCAGAGCTTCTTGCATGCTAGGCAAGTACTCTACCAAGGGAACTCCATCTCCAGCCTTTGTTTTATTGGAATTTTAACAATAAGGTATTTTGCCAGAGTATGTGGTCTTAGATCATCTCATGAGAATGACTCATGACAATCCAGCTGTATAACTGAGTATCTTCATGGTGGTGGACTTTTCTTGACTTCTCAGCCAGACTCTTCTTTCCAAAAGAAAACTGGTTCTCTGTTGACAAAGATTTGCCTGAAGCAAGTAGCCAATCTACCAAGCTCTACTTTGGGAATATGTGTCAGACAGCCGACTCACCAGAAGCATCTGTGTCCCTGGCTCCCAGAGAGGCAGGCTTTCTCTTTACTACCTGCAGCTTCTCAACCTTCCTCTTTGGTCATCAGTATTTGTCATCGGCTCCATGTGCTGCCTTTATTGTCCTTATCAGAAAGCTTTGGAACAGTCCTGACGCCTTGGAGTCTTTCATCTTCCTCCACCTAACATCAAGTGTTTACAGAGAATCTTATCAAGCATACCGTTGCTGCTAGAGTCTGGGAGGGAGAGACGTCTTCCCCCAGCAGGGTAGGCTCTCTTCTATAGATGGTCAGTTACTCCTAGTAACAGATGTAGACAGGAGGAAGACAAACCTGGCCACTCATACCCACCAGCTAATGAACAACTTGCTCTGTTGTTGAGTGGGCCCCATGGCTCCCCTCCATTTCATCACCCTGCCCCAGCTCATGCTGACTGCCAGACTGCGGACCTTAGCCATGACTCTGAGGGACACTTCCCTCTGTGCACCTCTGGGAGTTACTTACTATTGGAGCCCCTCTTCCCTTCATACGTGTGACCATATCAAGTCACAGGAACTTAGACTTTGAGGATTAAATCCCACTCTTAAAGATGTAAGACTACAACAATGGCTAGGGAGATGGCTCAGTAAAGTGCCTTCCACACAACCATGAAAACCTGAGCTTCTATGCCGAGTACCCACATTAAAAAAGGGGGGCACCATAGTAATACATATCTGTGGACTCCAGTGTTGGGAAAGAGGGAACAGTTCTCTGGATCTCACTGTCCAGGTTAGCCCAACCAAATCAGTGAGCTCCAGGTCCAGTGGGAGACCTTGTCTCAAAATAATAAGTTGGAGAGATATGTGAAGGACACCCAACATTGACCCCTGTCCCACAGAGACCAATACATGTACACACACACATGTGCACACACACACACAAACACACCCACATACAAAAACAAACACACATACACACACAAACACACACACCTCTGCTACTATTACCAATACTGCCACCACCACCAAGAATATATTAAATTATAATTTATAGGATGGCTAGGAGCAAAGCTAACAATAATAATGTTTATATGCCATATCTTATAGCTTTACTTGTGAAGGAAACATTTCCATCATGAGTGACACAGTTCACAAGTCATCTATTCTCTAAAGCAGTGGTCCTCAACCTTCTGAATACTGCAACCCTCTAACACAGTTCCCTGTGTTGTGGAACCCCCAAGCATAAGCTTACTTTCGTTGCTGCTTCATAACTGTAATTTTGCTACTGTTATGAATTGTAATGTGATGGTCCTAGGTGACCCTGTGAAAGGGTAGTTCAGCCCCCAAAAGGGATATGACTCACAGGTTAAGAAGCACTGGTCTTAAAAGAATCTGTACGTTGTAAAAGCTGAATTATGTATTTCGTGTCTGAAAACAAAAACTAAGTTGAAGGCAGCTTTGCCCTGCTCCTCTGCTTGCTTTTCAGTTGATTTGTTTTGCCATATATTTATTAACTTGGCGATTCCTGTTGCCACCGTTACATAAACCGTCTGCTGCTGTGACCAAAACAAGTGAGCAAGGATGGATGGATAGTTCTATAGTAGCAGGAAGCCTAGTGAGAGAAGCCAAAGAAAGCTGGTGACAGAAAAAAATATTCCAGGAACGAAAATTACATATGTAAAATCCCCAGTGGAGAGGAAGCTGATAAGACATAGATCGAAAATGAACCCACATCAGGGTATAGACAGGGAGGGAGTGGACAACAAGACAAGCTTGGGCAGGTGTGGGACTTGACAGAAAAAAAAAAAGTAAATACGGTCATTTAAAAAAGTTTTTAAAAAGTAAACATAGACATTTAAATTTTCATTTGGAAGTGGTGACAGGACATCTAGGAAGTTGACAAGGTCACTGGCCCTATAGGGAGCTGAATCCTGGATGTCATGTCAAAAGTGAATGTCAACAGGATCCCTGACTATGGCCACTGATGGAATTCTCATAAGAAATAAGGGCCATGTAGGTGGAGGCCAACTCAAGAGGCCATGAGATGGAGGAGCACACAGGCCTTGGCGATGGGTGGAACAGTAAGACTGCACGGCAGAGTATGAAGGAACAGCTCGGGCATCTCACGTACCCATTTGAATGCGTGCATTCTTGCCTTTATTGTTTAAAGCTGTCTGTGGGTATTTCTGGTATTTCTTTCCTCACCTTAAGGGAAATCTTTCTCTGGCTTCAAAAATAAGAATGCACAAAGCCCTTTAGTATTATTTTACCAATGCTCTGGAATCCAAATCCATTTTAATACCACAAGAATCTCCCGTGATTTGCTTACAAGATTTTGGGGTGTTTGTTTGCTTGTTTCAGTGCTGAGGGGCAAGGTAGGGCTGTGTGTATAATAAGCAAGCTCCCTATTACTGACCAACATTAATATTCAGCCCTGTTCAGAATTTTAAAAACATATCTATCTGACCATTATTCCTCAGCCAAGCATAATTTCCTTTATTGAAATGGGAAATCCAGATATTTGATGTTATAAATGAATTTTTTTTGGCACAAATGAGGAAAACCAACCTAAATAAATTTTAATACTAAAGGGAATTTATTATAAGAATATAAAGGTGTCTTGTGGACACTGCAGAAATGCAGCCAAACAGACATGATTTGGGATCCCTCTGGATTCTCGCCCCATTTCTGTTGTCCTTTCTTGTGTAGTGACTTCTGCCTTTCTGTGTTTCTGTGATCTGGGATTTACCACATAGACTGGCCCTCAGTTTCCAACCTTAGGAATATGTACCCTGGATACGTTCGTGGTTCACCTCTCGTCAGCTAAGCGTGAGTGGGGGTAGGTGGGTGCAGGAGTTCAAGGAAGGACTAGCCAACACCAGTTCTGATTTCAGAGAAAGGAGAATTGTTATAAACTTGGCAAACTGCCCACATGGAGGAAGAGGGAAACAATAGCTCCTTTGCTTCAGTGAGCATGTGTTAAGAAAGAACCACGCTCCTGGGCCAGCAAGGCTCATAAATATGAAACATAGACCTTCAGGGGCTGGAGATGCTTAGTGGCTAAGAGCACTTGCTACTCTTCCAGAGGACCTGGCTTTACTTCCTAGCACCTACATCAGATAGCTCACAGCCAACCACCTGTAAGTCCTGTTTGAGGGGGATCGAACACTCCTTCTGACTTCCTCAGACACCAACAAGTGTGCCACATGCACTCATGCACACACACAGACACACACACACAGACACACACACACACACACACACACATAAATAAACAAACAACATTTCAAAACTCACAAATTCTACCTTTAGAAAAATGTAACACACAAACAGCTGGGTTGGTATATGTGCTCACTCACCTATAGTGTACACCTAAAACTCTGTGGTGTACTACAGAGAAACAAGCATGTGTGATGTATACATCCTGACTAGGATGTCAACATTAACTCTCATTTGGATAGAAATTAAAAAAAAAAGGCAAAGATTTAATGCTTTATCCCCAGTGGCTGTTAGATGCTAACAAATAAGCAAGGTATAAAATTCAAAAGGTATACTGCAGAGAACTTCAGTATTTTTATTTCCTAACATTCACCCATCTGCAAAGAGAAAGGCTTTTATCTATACATTTGTTAGTGGAAAAAGCAAAATCTTCAACATCAAACCAGGGAAGGTGCTAGGTTAGGCCCAGACTGCATGCTTAGAAAACATCAGAATTTGAATGTCAGGTCCAAATTACTCCACAGTAAGAGGATGTGCAGTCATGAGCCTCTGTGATTGTCCCCTATTCACAGTCCACTCGGTGAGACTGGGAAAGAACTCAAAGTCTACAGTTAGAAAATGAAGGCCTGAGGAAGCAGTGGGCAGAGATGTGTGCATTGTAAAGAGTTAAGGAAGTGGTAACGCAGGGCAACTGGGGGGAAGCTGGGAAGCTGACCTGACAAAAAGGCATCCAAGGAGATGCTGTGGTAAGAGATAAGGCTGCCACTCAGATGGGAGCCTTCTACTGAGGGCTCATAAACAGCTTAAAACAAGTGGCAGCGGAGGAACAAAGAGAAGAAAAGTAAACAGGCTCACCAGAGGAAGACCTGAGATTCAGACCTGGCCTTTGATAACCTGGTGATTAGCCTACAGGATATCTGTTTTCAGTCTGCCCCATGCCTGACGTGGCATGTTTCTCACTTTGCAGGTTTCACTGTGTTTAATCTTTACTTTTCAAATAACACACAGGGTGGGGGGAACCTAGTTATTGTAGAAACTTTGACCCACAAACAAGAGAAGTTCCTATTACTTCTTCAGCTTCCTTATCCAGCCAATTACCCTGCCTTTGGATTGCCTCTCTAACGCTTTTATGCTTCCTTTTTATGACATTACAGTAGTATCACTTGTCTCTCAGGAAAACCTTAATGTCCTTTTCAACTTATCTTGTATATGGGCCTCAATCAGGTTTTTGTTTTTCATTTTCAGATTTCACTAAAGTTCCGTTCATCTGTGCGAGCATCTAAAATTAATAGTGTGATTTTTTTTTTAAACCTTTAGCTGCCATTTCAATTTGATCCCAAATGCAGACCATGGTTGCGATGCTGCTTTTCACAGAACAGGTAGTTAAAGCAGCACGCAAAACAGCACTTGGATGAATTCGCTCCTATTTTTTAGAAGATGCTGCCTCAGTGACGAGAAATTTCCCCGAGAGTTCAGAAGTTGTCTTTAAGAGTTCAAACACATCTGAGGTCATGACTGCTCCAAGGTTGGCTAAGGGCAAAGTTTTTATTGTAGTTATGAGGCAGAGTACAGCCAAAGGCCTCTGGAAAAGTCCAGAGGAGAGAAAGCAGTGGAGTGAACATGGCCAGCAGACTGGACGGGGGCATGAAAGACAAGAGAGGGGGAGAGCAAGAGAGAAAGAAAGTACCAGCAAAGGAGATCAAGCGAGAGGAGTAAGCAAGGGGTAACCTTTTGTGGGTCAAATATCAGATATCCTGCATATTAGAAATGTACATGATAACTCATAACAGTAGCAAAATTACAGAGGGGACCAAGAAAGAAAGACAAAAGACAGCACATAGCCAAAATAATGTAGTTATAAGGCGATGAAGTGTTGGGAGACGGGAGCACATGGGCTAGAGAAGTTTAGGATAGGGTTAGAGCAAGAAGAGCTGAGAAGAGCCATTGGTATTTGTGGTCCTGAGGAAGCCTGGAAGCCAGCATGTGCTTTAGCATCCTAACAGGCATCACAGTCCTTTGCCCCAAGTTTCTTCTGGACCTGACTATCAGAGTGATATGTAGCCCCCAAATGTCAGCCATATCCAACCACATAAACAGAGGGACAATATATTTTTGCCATTAACATGTCACCAGAGGATGGAAGCAATTAGAGAAAACAAAGTCTTAAAAAAAGGAAGAAAGAAAAGAAAAAACTCATTAGTGGAGAAATAATAAAAAAACAACAAAAGAGTTGAAGAAAACATTTAAACTTTTTTTTCAAAACAGGGCTTCTCTGTGTAGCTCTTGTGTCCTGAACTTGCTCTGACCAGGTAGCCTTGAACTCACAGAGATCTGTCTGCCTATGCCTCCTGAGCACTGGGATCAAAGCATGCGCCACCACTGCCTGGCTTCTATTTTAATTAAAATACAGTTAGTTACACCTTTCCCCTCCATTCCCCCCTTTTCCTCCAATGATTCCCTGAATATGCTTAGCACTTATTCCTCCATCAGTCTACAAACAACTCAATATTGTCATTGATTCTGCATCTCAACAAAAACCAGGTGATTAATGTCAATTGGTTGAAATCAATCCTTTTTCCAGGCTGTGCAGAGTGACAATCAGAGAGGTTATATTCTTCCCCTATGGTGTCGATGGCAACCGCCCTACCCAATCTATGACATAACAGCATATCCATACTTTTAAAGCAATGGTTCTCAACTTGAGGGTCACAACCCCCTTGGGGGTTGAATATAAGACATTCTGCATATTAGATATTTACACTACAATTCATAACAGTAGCAAGATTACAGTTATGAAGTAGCAATGAAATAATTTGATGGTTGGGGGTTACTACAATCGAGGGTCACATGAGGGTATCAAAGGGTCACAGCATTAGGAAGGTTGAGAACCACTGTTTTAAAGTCTTTCCAGCATGACTAACACTACGGGGATGATAAATCTTTGTATGACTGCCCGTGCATCATGGGACATTTAGCATCACTCACTGGTCTGGCCACTAGACTTCAGTTGCAACCAACTCTGTCTAACCGCCAGGTATTTTTAGATACTGTCAAACATTCCCTTTGGGGAGGTGGATGCTATGACTTGAATATAAGATGTCCCCACAAGCTCGTGTGTCTAATTCTTGGTCCTCAGTAGTGGTGCTAATTTGGGCAGTGGTAGGATCCTCCCAACAGCTCTATAAAGTAGATGATAGTACTTACCAGTCACATTTTATAAACAAAGACACCTGGGACACCTGGACCATGGATAATAAAATAAGACTAGGATAAGTGAATATTGATGTTGTTTGTATTTATTTCACAGATAAATAGGTGACTCAAATGGAACTATTTTCCTCACAAAAGGTAATCTACATCAAGAACTGCCATTGTGTTTACATTGGGCATAGCCTAGTTCTGAGCATTGAGTCCTATCACAAAGTGAAAACAGCCTTAGCGAATCTCAAGGTCCCATTGTGCTCCTTCATCACCCCAATGATGGACAAAAGTCAGTTTCTTGGAGGGGTTGCCTTTTAATCTGTTGATTTGCTTTATTCTTGTTACGCTCAAAATGAAATTACAGTAAACAAGTGTGTAGGATACAGAACACAGGTGGACTTTTGAGACTTTTATCTGTCTCTGTAATAATAATTGAACAGAGGAGAGACCAAGAGTAGACACACCTTAACAAGACGTGTTTGTCCAAAGAAAGACAATGGGCATTTTAAGTTTTGTCATTTAGTATATTTAAAGTTATATCAATGAGAGCTTTTAGTTAAAAAAAAAATTGATGGATTAAATAAATAAGGAGAATACTTAGGGGAAAGATAACTTGTGTTAGACCTCATCTCCAATTTTGAATTGCCTATGTACTAATAAGAGTCCTACACCCACAAATAGCTGAGCCAGACAAGTAGTTTTTAATTCCTCTAATCTGTTAACCAGCATAAATAATGCCCTTTTCCAAATTTTCAAAGACAATTAAATTCAGGAAAAAATTAAATTTTTTTTTCTTCTTACAGATTGCCCTTAAACCTTATATCTACCCCTGCTTATTTCTAGAAGTCCTATAAATAAACATTATATTAACACATGAATGAGTAGGAAATGAATATTTGGAGCAAAACTTACAAATCTAAGTAGCTAAAAGTACTTGTTGGGGGTGGTATTCATAATCATGCAGAAATATTGTTTCCTGCTTGGTTAAAAAAAAAATTAAAAATGAGAAATTAAGAGAGATGGCCTTGCAGGTAAAGGTGCTTGCTTTGTGTTAGTTTGGATAAGAATGGCTCCCATTGGTCATAGATTTGAATGCTTGTTCACCATTTGAAAGGACTGGGTGTAGCCTGGTTGAAGAAGGTGTGTCACTGGGGGTGGGCTCTGAGGTTTCAAAAGCCCATGCCAAGTCCAGAGTTTCTCTCTGGGCCAGCAGCTCAGGATGTAGCCCTCGGCTATTTCTCCATCACCTTGTCTGCCTGTGTGCCACCATATTTCCCACAACGATGATGATAAACTAAACCTCTGAAACTGTAAGCAAGGCCACATTCAGTGCTTTTGTTTATGAGACTTACCGTGGTCATGACATCTCTTCACAGAAATAGAACATTAACTAAGACACCAGACGAATAATGCCAAGAACCCTCATGGTGAACAAAAAAACCCACAACTCTTGTTGTTGTCCTCTGACTTCCATACATGAGCTGTGGTACACACACACACACACACACACACACACACACACAAACACCTTTTGGTTTTTTTTTTTTTTTTTTTTTTTTTTTTTTTTTTTGAGACAAGGTTTCTCTGTGTAGCCTTGGCTGTCCTAGACTCGCTTTGTAGACCAGGTTGGCCTCGAACTCACAGCGATCCGCCTGCCTCTGCCTCCCGAGTGCTGGGATTAAAGGCGTGCGCCACCACGCCCGGCCCACAAACACCTTTTGAATATATGTTAAAAAATAAAATAAATATGTTATGCCTCCCAAAACTTTAAAGTTAACAAGGAGACTTGGGCTGAGTTCCAAGGTAGGTCTTCGTTTGATTTTCCTCCGTAACTCCTCTGGTGGTTTGAATTAGAATGTCCCTCTGGGCTCCTGTGTTTGAATACTTGGTCTCCAGGTGGTGGCGCTGGTTAGGTAGGTTTAGGAGGTGCAGCCTTGTTGGAGGAAGTATAGCAATGGGGACGGATTTTGAAAGTTCATCGTTTTTCCAACTTCCAGTTCACAATGTTTGCTTCATGTTTGAGTTTAAAAGTGTGATTGCTTAGATTCCTGCCTCATGGCACTCTGCCCCATGCCACCGTGCCTCCCCTGCCACTATGGACTCGCCCTCTGGAACCATGAGCCTTAAGCATCCCTTCCTTCTGTGAGTTGCCTTGGTTGTGTATTCTATCCCAGCAACAGAAAGTACCTAACACAATAGTGATCTCTACATTATCTTTTGAGATAGGCTCTCTCACTGAGCCCTGAGATGACAGACTGGATAGATTCACTAGCCAGCAACCTCCTGAGATCTGCCAGTTTCTACCCTCCACCCTCCAGCCCTAGAGGAAAGGACATGTGTGCCTACACCTGGCTTTATGTGGGCGCCAGTGATCTGACCCCAGTTCTTCATGCCATGTGACAGTTACTTCACAGACAGTTACTTCACACGCCCTCTTTTGTGCCCCTATTGAGTGTTGATGAGTGAGGTCAATGAGGAAAGAGCATTAAGTTTCTTAAGAAGAGTGAGAAAAACAAATGGCATAAGAACTCTAAGGTGACATGCAAGGCTGAGTTGGAGAGATGGACCAGCTAAGTTGTTCACCAGATTCTCTTTACTTCTCCTGAGCACCCAAATGCTAGACACAACATGCTTTGCAGCTAGATGTGGAAATATGATTGATTTATACCAAAAGAATGTGGGCAGAGGCAGGAAGCTACTATGGACCTGGCCCATAAAAGTCCCCACCTAGCCAGGGGTGCTGGTTCATGCCTTTAACCTCAGCACTCCGGAGGCAGAGGTAAGCAGATCTCTGTGAGTTTGCAGCCACCCTGGTCTACAAAGTAAGTTCCAGGTCCATCAATGCTATATGGCAAAGACAAAAGCAAAAGCAAAAACATTAACAAAAAAGCTGCCAGCCGAAGGGCTGGTGGGTGAGAAGTGCAGTGCTATGGGAAGATAAAACCATGAAACAGAAGCAGTCTGTATCCTCAGAGCCGATCAGGTGAACAATGCTAGACCGGCAACACCAGCAACACGACCCATCACAAGGATGGGAAAGATAAGGCTCAGCCTCTGACACTTAGATGCCTGGTATATCAGGGAGTCAGCTAACCTTGTGAATGCATTTGCTTCAACTTGAAGCTGCAAGTGCGCAGGACCTAGCCCAGCACTGCCAGCTTCATCAGATAAACTGATTCAAAAAAAAAAGCTTCCAACTGATGCTATCACCGACTTTCTGGAGACAACAGAACCACCATTTCTAGCATAAAATGAGATTATGAATAACATAACGCCCTTGGGATCACATCTGAACCAGTACCTATGAAATAAGTAAATTCCTTCGAGCCAAATGCACTTTAATGTTTTTTAACTGTTATTTTATGTGTGTGAGTATTTTGCCTGCATGGATGTCTGTGTACCATGTGCATGCCTGTTGCCTATAGAGGCTAGAAGAGGGATTGGATCCATGGGTGATAGAATTATAGATGATTAGGAGCTGCCACATGGGTGCTAGGAATCAAATCCAGGTTCTCTGGAAGAGTAACCAGTGCTCTTTTCAGCAGAACCATCTCTCCTCTCCCCAAAATGCACCTTAAAAGGTCATCTTGCACTTCTGTGTATACGTTACCAATTAGAGATGTGCTATTAGGTCAACTACAAGTGCATGAGAAAATATGCAAAAGGATTGCCCAACATACCCACAGCATCCTGGATCTGATCCTAACCAGTCCCATTTCTCATTAAGGTTTAAACATGAACAAAGCAGCTCTGTACTAGGATGCACTCCAATCGGGAAACAAACATATACATAGTCAGTTCTATGCCTTAAAGGAATGTGGGTGACGCAAGGGCACCTACCTCATCTGAAAGTTATCCCGGCATGGATGGCTAGTGAGGAATGCTTCACTGCCAGTTCTTCCAGAACAATTCTAGGCAACTCCACGTCAGCCAGCATCCTTTCTCACACGATTGTTTGCAATGGGAAGCTCACTCGAATGTTTTGTGAGCGTCACATTGGAAAGCTTCATTGGCTTCCTGAGTTTTATGAGCCTCGCTCCTCTCTCCAGCAACAAGGACATTTCTAGGGGAGGTCGCAGAAGGCATCCTCCAACTCCTTGTTTCAGTTCTTCTAGCAGAAACTTGCCCTATTTTGAGCATATCTTGTGCCAGGCTTCCCACAGCACACATAAACCAACAGCTTTCATGGAATGTCAGCTACTTACCCATTAAAAGAATGGAAACCAAGAATTTGAGCTCTGTTAGATGTGCATCTGCATGTTGGGGTCAACATCTGCTAGTACTATGCAAATACTTGGGCAAACTAACTACGTAACATCAAATTTAAAGTAAATTTATTTTCTTTCCCTCTGAAGTCAACAGAGGTCTTGTGGGTCACACCATGAGACTATACAAATTTCTTTGCTCCTCAAACTTCTGCCCACTGTGCTCAGCATTGGACAGTGGGTTCACCTACAACAATTATCACAGTGGAGGCTTTCTGGTGACAGTTTTCTATGTCCAGCATTACCTTCACATGTACTTTTTGAGAAAAGACTCGTCACTTTGTCATACGTGGTTTTCATTATTCTTTATTACTTACTTGAGGATTTACATATATACTAAAGTGCATTCAAAACTCCAGTATTGACATTGTTATCCATTGACGGGCATGGGCACAGTAGCAAACAAGAGTGAACATCCCTGTGCATGCCCCCAGCAGAGGCGAAACCAGGCTTTTTTGTTTTCTTGTATCATCTCTCCTACTGGAGATGTCTATTTCACAGTCTATTTAGTGCCGGACTTGGTGCCCTTTTGAGCTTTCTTTGGTCATTTTGCTGTTTAAATTGAACTCAACCTTACTGCAGGAGTGCTAGCTTGTGTTACTAAACACAAGAGCTGTGATAGACAGGAAAATATGCTTGAGACTTCATCCAGGCATGAGTTACACAGTGCTGATGGCTCTGAGCTCAGTGTTAGTGAACTGAAATACATTGAGAAAGTGTACAACGAGATACATTATTGAAGTGCATAAATATAAGGATCTTAGATTAACATTTGCTCTTGCAAATATATTTAGATTGAGATGCCTCAACATTTTAAATAATATTCTGGTAGAACACTACCTTAATTCACCAATTTAAGAAAATGTACATTAGGTACTGATACATATATAATTAGTATTCAGAACCAGGAATGTAATATTTTGTATACTAGATCCTTCCTATATGATAAGGAAATTTGCTAATTTTTCAGATGAAGCTGACTCCACTAATAACCTTGACTTCTGCCCATTTTAAGAGTGATGCCCCCTGAGCCACTTAGGAAGAACAGGTTGGGGGAAGAAGCTGTGTAGTGATGTCTGTCAGGGTGCAAGGACCACTCTGCCAGGGTGTCAGGACCAATGGTGGAGGGAGGGGTTAATGCGCTTCCTCCTCACTAATGAAATGCTTTCTCCTCCTCACTTTCTCACACGACAAACTCATTGATTGTTGGGTCTGTTGAAAAAAGGATGATGAGAAGCTCAGGTGGTGACAAGGATGGAGTGCCGTCCTGTGCTGTCTCACATGCTAATGCTTCCTTGCTTTGATTTCTGGGAGGCAAGAGAGGTTCTATGCCAAAAATTAAAATGAATATGTTTTGAACCATAAATATTATACTTGTAATTATTTGATCAAAATCTAATAACCCATTTAGTTCTCCCTTTGTATTAAACATAAATTTTTTTCTTCTACAATATATCCTGATTACAGTTTCCCCTCCCTGTACCCTTCCCAGGTCTATCCCATCTCCCCTCTCATCTGGATCCTCTACCTTTCTGTCTCTCATTAGAAAAGAATGGGCTTCCAATAGATCACAACAAAACATAACACAATAAAATACAATACGATAAGATGATAAGATGAAAACCATCAGAGACCCACCTGCTTACACACCCAGGGGTCTCATAAAGGTACCAAACTGCAAGCTACGGTGCATATGCAGAGGACCTGGCGCAGACCTGGGTAGGCCCCGCGATTACTGTCTCAGTCTGCAAGAGTTCACATGAGCTCTCTTAGAGGGCTCAGCAGTTTTACAGGGCCTTGTTCTCCTGTGTCCTCCATCTCCTCTGCCTCCCCAACTCCATCTGCCTTGTCCCCTCTGGGGTTCCTTGAGCTCTCAGGGGAGGGACTTAAAGGACACATCTCATGTAGAGCTGTGTGTCCCAAGGCCTCTCTCTCTCTGTATTTGTTCTCACCTACTGCAGGAGGAAGCTTATCTGATGATGGCTGAATGAAGCATTGATCTAAGTGCATTTTATTTTTAACCTAATAAACACGATCAGTTTAAATAGTAAAATCTAGAATTGATGGAACTCACTTAGCCCAGAACTAACACTGTGACCTCTTGTCTGCCTGAGTCTTCATCCTGACCAGTGAAGTAGCTTCCTTCTCTAGACCCTGCTTAATCAGTTAATCAGTTTTAACCCAAGAGCAATTCAGATGGCATCACCTAGGGCAGCGGTTCTCACCTGTGGGTCCTGACCTCTTTGAGGATTGCATATCAGATAGCCTACATAGCCTGCATTTACATTGCAACTCAGAAGAGTAGCAAACTTACAATTATGAAGTAGCAACAAAATAACTATGGTTGGGAGTCCCTACGGCATGAAGAGTGTATTAAAGGGTTGCAGCGGTAGGAAGGTTGAGAACCACGGAACCGGGTTATTATGAAAATCAAATTATTTAATATACATGCAAGACTTGGCACCAGGTCCAATAAATACTCTACATACAAGACCTCTCACCACAATGCAACTTTTAAATAACAGCAACAAAAGTCCCATGTGTGCGCATCCACACTGAACAAATGTGTCAGGAAGCAAGTGAGAAACACAGCAAAGTGTTAATGCTAGGAGCCTCCAAGCACGGGATCACAGTGACTACCATTCCCTTTATTAGGCTTCCTTCTCTTGTTAAATTTCCCATAATAGATCCTGAAGCATCATGTTTTATAAACCAGTCAAGATAAAAAGACAAAAAAAAAAAAACCCATAAGGCTGTTATATTATCTCTTCCTTTCAGTGATACATTGTCTCAACATTTACCCCCCAGACAGACAGACAGATGAGCATGTAAAAACATATCATTTCTACCTGATCTGAACCTTCCAAATGAGTTAGAACATGTTTGGAAGGTGCCTTCCTGGGCAGGAATAAAAAATAATAAAACTTAATCCAGGAGGAGCAGATGAGAGAGATCTGCAGGTACTGGTAAAATTAACACAAAGGAAGAGGCAGGGTATGAGGAACTCGGGGAGGAAGCACTGCTAGGATTCTCACAAAGGAAGACTGGGCACCCACACATCACCTGGCGGAGCAGGTTTGGGTTGTGGCAAATTTCGTGTAAGAGCTGTCCATAGGAGTGTTTTAAACACCTGCCCGACTTTTCCATTCTGGCTGAGCATATGAGGAGCTTGGAGGTTGCCACACCCCATCCTTGCAGCAGGTAAGTCCAAAGCAGAGAACACTGAAAATCAAGACCTCTTCTTGAGTCAGGGAGAGAGAACTGAAGTCCTGCATGGCGCAAACTGCTTTCCTTTAAGAGCAAACAGTAGAAGCTGAGAACCACAGCTTTCCTGAGCAGAAACTCAAAACACTTGGGGGAAGTAGACTGGTAATTGGTGTGAGCATGACCTGATCAACTAACAATTAATTTGTATAACTTATTTATCCTAAACAGGCTGCAATAGCACTTTCAAAGTGTTGGAAGTAAACCTTGTATTATAATTGAGTTATATGGGTCCAATACCTCATATTAGAGTAGACATATACATAATGTGTGTGAAGAATAATCTTACATTTGAATTCTATTCCAATGTATCTAAATTTAAATTTATTTTGCATCTATATACAAAGTTCTATCCCAGTGAATTAAAAATAACCTTGTGAATGACAATTAAGGCATTAAGCTGAGGCATAGATTCACTAATCTGTTTGTTTTCTCTTCCCTATATATTACTATATTCCCCCTTCCTGCCTCACAAATATGTCTGTCAGATATATTGGGCCAGAAGGCTGAGGATGATGCTCCAACATTATAGAGAGTTTTGGGTGACTATTCAGGTAACAAATTGTCTCTGTCATCTTCTCATTTGGAAAGCTACTAACCTGCTCTCCAGGCATACTCAGGTAATCAAGTTTATTCCTTCTCAAGTCTCTGATGGGGTTGAAGACCAGATAGTTTAGTTTTATAATTAAGCTTAGTTGTTTAGGGGTTAAGATTTTTTAGGTCTACATAGATGTTTTAATGATGAGATGTGATAGATATTGATTTACATTCAGAATTTTATATGTACCAAGATGTTTTCTTCAAGGTTGCCAAATTCAAATAGGCAAAACATTAAGAATGTAACACTTATGTAATTCCTAATTATATCATGGTTCTTCTTGCTGTAGGTAGTTTATTGTATATGTGTGTAATAATATAAATGTATATGTAAAAGAATATTTAATTGTTTAAAACCCTTGGGAAGAAGCAGTGCTATGCTAGGGATCAACTGGTGGTCACCTAGAGGCTCTGTACAGACAGCTGTGACAGCGAGCCCCACCCCCAGGCCTCACAGCTTTAAACTCCACCCTCTACCCCACTCCCCACCCCAGACCCTGCCATCAGGGCCCCCACAGCCCACTCCTCACCCCAGACCCTGCCATCAGGGACCCCACAGCCCACTCCCCACCCTAGACCCTGCCATTGGGGGCCCCACATATTTGCAGGTTTACCTCCTGGGTCTCTACCAGGTTCTCACAATGAATATTGAAGAAAAACTGACTCGTGATTCCAGCAGGGTGAAGAGAAACTATTTTGAAATACATCAGAACATTTTGTGCTGCCTTGATAACACCTGGCACCAGGAGACACTATTTAACTAGATTCTGATATCCTAGGCTCTTACCAGAACCTATCTAACCTGGGAGAGGGGAAACGCCCAAAGTCCAGCCCCTTCTAGCCATCCTGTTTCACCGAAAAGAGGAAAAAACCAGAAGCCCTCATGGCGCTCAGAGTTCAAAGCCTAGGCGCTCTAAAGGTGGAGCCTGTGGCCGAGTGCTCACCTCACCACATTAGTCTCAGGTCTGTTTACATCTGCTAATTTTATCCACTACCTCATGGGAGGCTACTAGGAAAACATTCTGAGCATATTATAAACAAAAACACAGGCTAAAGAGCGCACACAAGCTTCAGGCTAAGACTCAGATACGGAGGGGAAGTTGGGTGATGAGACCGGAAGTTACGGCAACTGTGGTTCATCTGTTGAAGATGCTGCTGGATAAAGCAGACAGCATGCTGTATCAGACCAAGGCAAGCAGAGTTGGAACTTCTAAGACACACCTGAAAACAAACAAACAACAAAATTGCTGACAACACAGCTGAGGAAAGAATCTTCTGAGCTTGAAAGTCTCAGCAAATCTCTCCAAAATTAAAGAAAACAAAAACCTGGACGGTTTAACCAGTAAAACCAGAACTTAAAAGAACGATGACATAGTTAATCATAGAAGATGGACATGTACATAAAGAAACTTAGCTGAGGGGGAAAAGAAAAGCATATGCGCACGCGCGCGGACACACACACACACACACACACACACACACACACACACACACACATATTGTTAACAATAATGCTTTACCAGGCATGTTAGCACAGGCCTTTAATACCAGAACTCAGGAGGCAGAGGCAGGCAGATCTCTGAGTTTGAGGTCCTCCTGCGCTACAAATTTCCAGGATAACCAAGGCTACACAGAGAAATCTTTTCGTGAAAAACAAAAACAAAAGCAAAATAGTGCCTTAAAAAATTCTTTCAATCACAAAGTCAGAGATCTGTGAAGATCAAGAACCACCAGCACCAAGATGCATGAAAAGAAACAAAACCCCAAATAAACAACAAGACGCTTTAGGTAGATAGATTTCTTTTAGTGTAGAAAGTTATAGGCTAAAAACCACTGAAAGAAGCTAAGGGAGACAATTCTTTTTCCCACAGAGGACAGCAAAGATAAGAATTATATCTATTTTGCCCAGTGGCTGGTTTGCCACATTTGAAGCCATCTCCATAAGGAGGGTCTTTGATGCTCATCATCTTTGATGTAGACTGGGTGTTGCCAGGAGTTAATCTGTCTTGCTGTCAAATAATCTTTAAAACAATAAAAAACATCTTTAAATGCTATATTCTGTAGGTCTCTAAGGTTTTTGAAGAACTTATCTATTTTACCTTATCTTTCTATAGTTAAGGTTACACCTAGGATGTATATTCTTATGATAAAAATGGACTAGTAATTGACATGACCATGATTTGATCAACTAACAATTAACTTGTGTTACTTAATCATCCTAAAGAGACTTCAATAGCACTTTCGAAGTATTGGAAGTAAACTTTATATTATGGTTGAGTTGTATGGGTATAATACCTCATATTAGAGTAGAAATATTTATAATGTGTGTGAAAATAATCTTAAATTTGAATTCTATACCAATGTATCAAAATTAAATTTATTTTGCATCAATATACAAAATTCTATATCAATGAATTAAAAATAACCTTATTTGTGAGTGAAAATTAAGGGCCTTAAGTTGAGGAGTAGATTCGATAATCTGCTTTTTGTCCTATCATCCCTATATATTTCTATATTCCCCTTTCTTTCTGTTCAAGCCCTATCTCCATACCTATAGAAGAAAGACAAAGGAAAACAGAGACATCCCTGAATCCAATATTGTCTTCTCTCTGGATAAGACCAATAATAGTGTATAACCAACTCCCAATGAAAATAAACATCAGCGAACTAACCACTGGGCAAAATGTCCTCATTTCAGCTACAGACAGAATTCTGTCTAAAAATGGGCAGGCTCGGATATAGGCAGAGGCTGATGGCCAAACTGCCAAGACAGGGAGGGTACACAAGTCCTCAGTAGTTCCTGCCTCACAAAAATGTCTGTCAGATATACTGGGCCAGAAGGCTGAAGATGATGCTCCAATGTTATACAGGGTTATTCAGGGTGACTGTTCAAGCAGCAAACTGTCTCTGTCTTTTTTTTTTTTTTTTTTTTTTCACTTTTGAAGCTGCTAACCTGCACTTCTGACTTACTCAGGTAATTATTCCTTCTCAAGTCTCTAATGGAGTTGAAGACCAGACAGTTTACAGTTTTTTCTTTGTTTGTTTGTTTACAAAGAAAATAAAAGTTTATTTCCAAGTCAAATATGCTGGATCAAAGCTTAGCGGACCCAGATTTAAGTTACTCCGAGCACTGTACTCCCCAGCAGGAGATGGTCTACTAATGTTCATAGTCACAAAACAAAGGAAGTCATAACTAATACATTTACCATATGAATTGGTCGGAGAATTAAGCAGGTGGGGAATGCAAGGACATATGTAGGCTGTTTATGCTCTTCTTCAGCATTCTTTGCCTTAAGATTAAAGGAAGATATGTTTATTAAACTTTTCCATACATTATAATATCAGTCAATAGTCAAAAGGTTTGGTGAGGTATAGAAATGGAATCTAAACTATTTTCAATGGGACTAAGATGTACCAAGATGTTTGTCACCTAACCTATAGCATTCCACATTTGTACAGACATAAAATTGTACTAAACTGTGGTCAAATGGCATACAGTATATCTAATCTAGACTCACCTTCTTTAAAAACATCAGTTTCTTAGTTAATTTTATTTAGAGATTTCTTGATTATCTCATGCGCTTGCATGCTTTAACACATATGGATGTCCTGACAAAGCCAATTTGTATCTCTGTGATGTGTATTTTCTTGGAACATTGGACATGTACCTGCAACTGTCTTGCTGACACTCCATTTGGATGTACTATATACATGCCCAGGTTTGTATGTTCCAATAAAACGGTTTTATTTCTTAGCTAAAGTCAATCTTGTTTTAGATCAAGGATCCCCACCCCCAAGCCCCATCTGCTAGAGAGGAGAACTTGCATCTACACCCCTTCTATCCTCTTTAATTCTACATTGTCAATTAATCCCAAAGCTTCTAAAGTATGTACAATTTCCCTAAAACCATCCAATTTTCTTCATCTTTCCTGCTGCTCTCCTGTGTCCATGTCCTATTGTTCAAAAATTGCCACTTAACTTTTCTCAGTGGTCCTCTTTTCTCCCTTCCTACATGTACTTATTGTACTAAATATATAAATTGCTTTTATGTATTTAAAATATAACTAAAATCTGAGTTTGTGCTCTGTGATGATGCATTTTGATTTGCAAAATACCAAACTCATTTTGTTCTACAACCGTAACCACCATAGTGTTCAGTCATGTTGTTTGTTCAGATAAGGGGCTGAAATGATGTAGTGATGTCTCAGAAGTTAAAGATGCATACTCTGCTTGCACAAGATAGGAAGGTCAATTCTCAGCAATTTGCAACTTTAGCTACAAGAAATCTGACGTTTTCTTCTGGCTTCCAAAGGCCAAAACATTGAGTACCATACACATATATACCCCAATATAAAAAAAGTACACACATATGCACAAATTTTTTAAAAAATGAACTTAAATGCTGTAGGGCATTTGCACAAGACTCTCCTCAGGTTTTTGTTCTTGTTGATTTTTGTTTGTTTGTTTTGTTTTTGTTGGGTTTCTTTTTTCTTTTTTTATTAAATACTTTTTTACATATACATTTATACTATTACACATATATGCAATAAACTACCTACAGCAAGAAGAACCATGACAAAATCAGGAATTATATAAATGATACATTCTTAGTGTTTTGGTTATTTTTACTTGGCAGCCTTGAAGAAAATATCTTTTTCTATCTTGGTGCATCTAAAATTCTGAATGTAAATCCAGATAATTTAGTTTTACAATTAAGCTTAGTTTTTTAGGGGTTAAGATGTTTTTAGGTCTAGATAGATATTATAAGTTGATAGAGATGAGATATGATAGATATTGATTTACATTCCAAATATTAGACTCACCAAGAAAGATGTTTTCTTGAAGGTTGCCAAATTTAAATATCCAAAACATCATGAATGTAACATTGGTATCATTCCTGATTGTTTTATGGTTCTTCTTGCTGTATGTAGTTTACTGTGTTTATGTATAATAATATAAATGTATATGTAGAAAAGAAAAATAATAATTAAAATTTTTAAAAAGAACTGTATCTAATGTATCTTAAAAAATAAATGAACAAGAAAAGTGGAGTGAATATTTCTAGTGCTGAGAGAAAAGGGCAACCAAGCTAGAACTCTGAGCTGTTCTTATGTCAGTTCTTCAGAGATAAAGAAAACATAAGCATTTTTTTTTTCAAACAAAATTTGAGAGATCTGTTGTGAGGAACTAGCTTTCAAGAAATATTCTTGGGCTGGTGAGACCACTCAGGAGGTAAAGGTGCTTGTCACACAAACTTGGTGACCTAAGTTTTATCCCTGGGTTATGAAAATGTGGGACAAGAGAACTGACTCCCAGAAAAATTTTCTTCAACCTCCACATAAGCCCCTGTACATTCACACACATACATATACCATGTATATATCCTTTATAGTCTCTGGTATAGAGCTGGGAAATGTATCCTCCCATCGACAGGCTATCTTTTTACAGTACTGTGTGTTTCCTTTGCTGTGAATGTTTTAATTTAAGGACATCCCCATCAAAACCCCAACAAGTATTTTGTGGATACAAACAAAGTGATTCTGAAGTTTATATGAAGAGATAAAAGATCAATAATAAACAACATAATATAAACACAGCAGAAGAGAGTTGGAAGACAGACACCAGAGACTTCAAGGCATATTATAAAATTGCAGCAATCAAGACAATGTGATACTTGGTGAAAGAATAAAGAAACAGATCAATGAAACAGAATAGAAAGCCAGTAATAGAGCAACGGACATATAGACAGCCAATCTTTCTGAAAGAAATAGATGCAATGCAATGTAGGAAAGAAAAGAGTCCCACAAATTATGCTTGAACAACTGGGAATTCACATGAAAAATGTTTTTCTTTTAAAGAATCTAGGCATATGCGTACTTCCTTCAGAAAATGAGCTCACAAAGACACAGAACTATGGACACCAATCTATAAAACTCCTTGAAGAGAAGAAGAAGAAAAAAAAAATCTGGGTAACTTTGAGTTTGAAATTGATGCTTCATTTTTTAAATTTTACTTATTTATTTTATATCCTGATTGTACCCCCTTCTCCCCTCCCAAACCCTCTGTTGCACACCCTTCCCCCTATTCTCCTTTTTCTCAGAGAAGTGGAAGGTCCCCAGTGGGTACCAATCTGCCCTGGCACTTTAAGTTGCTGCAGAATTCAGTGCATCCTCTCCCACTGAGGCCAGACAAGGCAGCCCAGTTGGGGGAAGGGTACCCAAAGGGAGGCTGAGATTCAGAGAGGGCCTTTGTTCCTGTTGTTGGGGGATCCACATGAAGGTCAAGCTGTTCATCTGCTACATATGTGCAGGGGCATAGGACCAGCCCCTGTATACTCTTTAGTTGGTGGTTCAGTCTCTATGAGCCCCTATGGGCCCAAGTTGGTTGACTGAGTGGGTCTTCTTGTGGTGTCCTAGACCTCTCCAGCTCCCTCAATCCTTCCTCCCACTCTTCCATGTGACTCCCAGGGCTCTGTCTAATGTGTGGCTGTGAATCTCAGCATCTGTTTCCATCCGCTGCTGGGTGAAGCCTCTCAGAGGAGTTATGTTAGACTCCTGTTTGCAAGTATGGGAGAGTAACAATAATAGTTTCAGGCATTGGTTCTCTCCCATGAGATGTGTCTCAAATAGGGCCTGTCTTTGGTTGGCCATTCCCTCAATCTTTGCTCCATATTTGCTCTTGCACATCTTGTCATCAGGAAAAATTTTGGGTCAAAGGGCTTTTTTTATTTTTAATTTTATTTAATTAATTTATTCAGGTTACAACTCAGTTGTTATCCCATCACTTTTATCCTCCTGTTCCTCCCTCCTTCCTGCTTTCACCCTATTCCCCTCCCCTAGGTCTAAGACCGAGGGGGACCTCCTCCCCTGTTATATGGTCATAAGCTATCGAATCTCATCTTGGTAGCCTGCTCATTCTTTCTTTGAGTGCCACCAGGCCTCCCCACTAAGGAGAGGTCATCAAATATGGGGCACAAGATTTCATGTCAGAGTCAGTCCCCATTCTCCACATAACTATGTAGAATGTCTTGTCCATTGGCTAGATAAGAGTAGGGGTTCAATGTTTGCTACCTGTATTGTCCTTGGTTAGTGTAATAGTTTGAGCAGACCCACCCTGGGCATCACAATGAAAAGAAAATAGTTAACAAGGTAGAATTTTTAAAACTAAATATTTCTGCTCTATAAGAGATATGAAGGCCATAAGATGAAAAATCCACAGAGAAAATGTCAGGCAAGACATATGATAAAGGTCTCACATGTCAGTTGAAACACATGCAGAGCTCATACATTCAACAATATAAAAGCTTCACTCAACATGTGATCTCAGCACATTAGGATGACATCAGAGATTTACAGGTGACAAGTAGTCTTGTGAAAAGATGGTCAGCTCCCAATCATCAGTAAAATGGAAGCCAAATCTAGTACTATCACACACCTCTCAGAATGGTACAAGTCTAGAATCCTGAACATACACAAGGCTTCACCACAGATGTGGAGTAGGAGGCAATTCTCCTTGCTCACTGGTGGAAATGTAAAACAGTACAGCTACTTGGGAAAGCAGTTGAGCAGTTGCCTACAGAATTAAATGTACTTTTATTTTAAAAGTCAGCAACCATGCTTCTCAAATTTTACCCCTTACCCCCCAAAAAAGCATTTATGTTCACGTATAAGTATACACATGAATGCTTATAACAAGTTTACCCCAAATGAGAAAGAAACCAAGACATACCTTAGTAGGGAGATGTATAAAAAAGCTATCATGGGAACTACAGAGATGGCTCATTAGCTTCCAGAAGACCCAGGTTCAGTTCCCAACACCCACACCAGGTGGCTCACAACCACCTATTAATACCATCTCTAGAGGGATATAACACCTCTCTCTCTCTCTCTCTCTCTCTCTCTCTCTCTCTCTCTCTCTCTCAAAATAATATAATAAACCTTCGACAAATACTAGGTTCCTGTCTGCAAGCATAACAGAGTATCATTAGTTTTAGGAGTTGGTTGTCTCCCACGGTGTGGGTTTCAGGTTGGACCAGGTATTGTTTGTACATTCCCTCAATCTCTGCTCTATCTTTATCCCTACACATTTTTATAGGAAGGGTAATTTTGGGGTCGAAGTTTTTGGGAATGGGTTGGTGTTCCCCTCCGTCTACTAGAAGTCCTGTCTAGTTAGAGGGCACCTTCTTCAGTCTCCATGGCCCCTGCTACTAGTAATCTCAGCTAGTCACCCGCAAATCCTCCAAGGAGCCTACCTTGTCTTTGGTCTCCAGCTTGTCACAGAGATGCCTCTTCCCAAAGTTTCTCTTCTCTCTGTAGGTCCTCTGTTCTCTTGCCCCCACTCTCCTCAGGTCTGATCTCCACCCTAATTTCCCTCCTCTCTCCCACTCCTACCTTGTTCCCTCTCTTCACCCTCTTCTGTTGTCTATTTTATTTCTCCTTATGAGTGAGATTTAAGCATCCTCCCTTGTGTTCTCCTTGTTACTTAGCTTCTTTGGGTCTGTGCATTGTAGTATGTTTATCCTGTACTATATGGCTAAAATTTGCTTATAAGGGAATATATACCATGTGTGTCTTTCTGGGTCTGGGCTACCTCATTCAGGATAATCTTTTCTAGTTCCATCCATCTGCCTGCAAATTTCATGATTTCCTTGTTTTTAATAGCTGAGTAGTAATCTATTGTGTAAATGTACCAGTTTCTTTATCCAGTCCCTTGGAGAAGAGGAGGGAGGGGACTACAATTGGGATGTAAAGTGAATAAGTAAATAACTTAATTAATTAAAATAAAACTATGAAATGACAAGAAGGAAACAAGTTTGTATTTAGGAAGTGAAGAAAGTTAATTGAACAGAGTACATACCACACAATTTTAGCTTCATGACCTTCTGGGAAAATGATAGAAACAATAAAAAATCATTTATTTCCAGAATCAGAGGGAAGTAGACATCTGTTATTATGAGTTATGATGCTGAATACCTATTACTGGGTTTGTCTAAACCCATAGTGCACACAATGATGAACCCAGTAAACCTAGGTTTACTAGTAAACCTCGCAGGATAATAATAATGTGCCAATAGTCTCACTGGGGAAGAAGATGATAAGGGAGGTTATACAAGTGTAAGATTGGAGGTACATGGGAAATCTCTACCACCCATTCAATTTTTCTATGAATATAAAACTCAAAAAAAAAAAAACAAACTAACTAAAACTAAAGTCTACTTCAACACTTAGCTGAGAGCTGGAGATAGTGGCTCACACTGGTCATCCCACCACCCAAGAGGCTGAAGCAACAGGATTATCACAAGTTCAAGGCCAACCTAGGTACATAATAATTTCCATACCAGCCTAGCCAAGAGTGATGCTGTCTTAAAAACAAGCAAAAAATAAACCTATTTTGTTTACAACAGAAGGTACACTGAGTCAGAGTTTCCTGGGGTAAATGAGTTTTCCTATGCGGCTGAGTACCCTCCTCCCTTAGGGGCTCCTTTCCAGTCATGCCCATGGGTTAATGATTACTTTAGATTTGTTTTGAAAATTTGTAAAGAGACTTGTGACCATGATAAGGAAACAACAAACTACCAGATTCTGTAAAGAATTTTCTATTCACATTTCCTACTCCTCACAAAACAACTAAGTTGTCACTTAAGAACAGTGTTTTCAGTGTTACCCATATAACTGTGAAGCCAACACCTGCTGAGAACTGCTGATCACCTTGTGTGACCTCAAGTAGACAAGGAGCTACTTCTGCTGCCCTCTTCTATTAAATCAAGAACTTCACTTAAACTGGGCATAGTGGTGCACACCTTTAATCCCAGCACACAAGAGGCAGAGGTAGGAGGATCTCTGTGAGTTCGGGGCCAGCCTGGTTTACAAAGAGAGTCCAGGACAGCCAGAGTTGTTACACAGAGAAATCCTGTCTTGAAAAACAACAACAACAAAACAAACAAACAAACAAACACCCAGAACTTCACTTAAAACATGATGCTACCAAGTTACCTAGAAGTTATCACCCAAACAACATTTCCAATAGGGTAATTTCTTAATGATTACTCAACCACTTGTAATGGTTATTACACAATCTTTTCAAGGGGCCTGTTTACCACAGGTAGAGAAAGGTTCAGCCAGTGACCACAGGAGAGAATCAAGTTCACAGTAAAGCTAAGAATCGGATCCATGGAACTAATGAATCAGATGGCTGTCGCTCTCCAGTTAGAAGAGGGTTAGTGTTAAACAGCTTCAAACTAAGATGTGGTCAGCTATAAACACAACTGAAAATAGAACTGAAATTGTCTGACTTCTGTTTTTAGGGACAACTAGAAGACGCTTATTGATGAAACCTAAATGAATTATTGCTTTATTTTATTTATTTGCAGGTCTCTGTGTGAGTGCATGCCAAGAGCGTGCAGGTGGCTGCAGAGGCCGGAAGACAACACTGGCTCCCCTAGAAGTTTGAGTTATAGGTTATGGTGAGCTGCCTGACGTAGGTACTGGGAACTGAACCCAGGAGCCTTGGATGAGCAGCAAGCGCTCTTAGATACTGAGCTACCTCTCCAGATCCCTAAATGAATTAAGAGCTACTAAATATGCTGTTAATAAACTAACCTTAGCATGTTGCCAGGGCTTACCAAGAATTTATTCTGTCTTCCGGAAATGACTCAGTGCCAAGCAATTCTTGCCAGTATTTGCTTCCACCCATTGGATCCACCCCATATGCAAATAGAATCCTTGTAAAGCTTTGGAAAGGTGCTGAGAAAGGACGCTCATCCCTATGGATTTGAGTCAGTCAGGCCTGTAATTACTATTACTTTTCTTAACTGTAAGTTCCTCTTACTTTGTCATCTTAAGTGTGGAATTAGTTTGTCACAGGTTGTTAATAGTATCAAATTCAGAGTTTCTGTCTACTTCCTGCCCTATGCTGGGGTCTTTAACAAGCTCATTTGTTATCTTTAGGAGCTTTTAGAAATAAATAATACAAAAAAAGAAATAAATATTCTCTCATTATTATTGGGACCCTTTAGAGACAAATATTATCATACTCATCTATAAGTTGAAAAGTAAGGAACAGAGCACTAAACAACTCATCTAAATTTACACAACAGGATACCGCAGAGCTAATGCTGAACTCATGGTCTTTATTGTAGTTTTCTGTAAAAGATCAAAAATTAAATTTGGGACTGTGTTGGTTAATCATATGCACTCCACTAAACTCCACTGTTGGGAACCCAAAGCAGGCATAGGTGTTACATAAACAAATGAACACAACTGTGTTACAATAAAACTTTATTTACAAATATAGGAAGCTAGTAGGACTTAGAGCTCACACCCATCATACCATTAACATTTTCCTTCTTGGCTACAGTGGAACATACATGGATCAAGAGAATAAAATGCCTTAACAGCCACAGTAAGACACAAAGACATTGCAATTCAAACATTATTCACCTATACTTTTATTGGTTAAAAAAAAAAAGATATAACATACACACACCCGCACAACAACACTTTCATTGGTGATTTGAGGAAGATTTGCTTGCTTTTTTTCCCCCTTAGAGTTGTAACATAATCAGAGAGCATGGTAGGTTTATTTGACTGTTGAAACTTACTTTGCAGTATTCTAGGTAAAATCTCATTAATCATTAGGCTCATTATTTTACTTTTTTTGTTGTGTCTTTTCTTCAAGACAGACTTTCTCTGTGTAGTTCTGGCTGGCCTGGAACTTGCTTTGTAGACCAGGCTGGCCTTGAACTCAGGGACTTGCCTGCCTCTGCCTCCAAGTCCTGGGATTAAAGGCTTGTGCCACCATACTCATTTTAAACCCATTATTTTAAAGTAAGTACATAATCCATATAGTTTTTGGTCCTAATGCTTTATCTAATCTAGCTGAAACATGTGAAGTACAGACCCCAAGAGATATTTTGAATGGCTTAGGATAGCTGTAGTCTAAAACAGTTGGAGAGCCTCTCTGCTGAAGGAAGGAGATCAGCTAAACTTCCAGAGCCCCACCATTTCTGGAGATTTTAAGTGGTGGGAGCAGGTAAAGTAGCATTTAATTGTGTTTGGCAATTTCTAATGCAATGGTGCCTGCTAAGGACTGAATTGGGTTTTCCCCAAATTAATAAATTGAAGGTCTAAGCCCCTTCACAAGATGTTTCTGCTTGTTTGTTTTGTTTTGTTTTAAGGAGATGGTTAAGGGTAGGCCATTAGGGTAGGACCTAAATTCAATAAAAGCCCTGTCTTTATAAAAAGGCAAGTACCCTAGTAAGTGTGTTCCTTGTGTCTTTCCTTCCCCTTCCCCTCCCTCCCTCCCTCCCTCTCTCCCTCCCTCCCTCTCTCCCTCCCTCCTTGCTTATCTCCCTGTCTGCAACAAAGATAGTGCCTTGTACAGACATGGAGTTAAGATAGAAATTTGTAAGCTAGGAAGATGGGTCTCACCAGAAACTGCTGTGGGTCTGAGGTTGTTCAGAGATTCACCAGTCTGACTCAAGTTTTGGTTTTAGTAAATTAGAGATTAAATATTGGTGCTGGATACCCATGGTACCAGGACAGCAATGAGAGTGCTCCCAAGATACAGCATCTAGTCATATCACTCTAGGACTTATAAAATAAAAAACAACAAGATTACATGTATTTTGTCTATGTGTAAGCAGGGGCTAATTTTGACATGTGTATCTTGTAGTCACCCCAGTCATTGAGCAGAGTAAGCAAGCTTGACTAAAAAGCAGAAATAGAAGTTAGTCTTATGACCCTATTATGTTTCTAGAACAGCAAGTTTTACAAGATCCACCAGTGTAAGAATAGTCTTTTCCACACCATCTGGGGAAAAAAGGGAACAGGACTGCTAGGGTACAGCCGGTGCAAACTTGGGGCTCACATGTTAGAGGCATGTTTTGCCTTTTGGTCTCTTAAGTATAATCACTCTAAATGTAAGGTTAGCTACATCACCAGCTCTCTTTTCATCTTAATTTGCCTTCCCGATTCCAGAACTGCTAGAAAGAGTATTTGTCACTGAATCCATCCAACCTATAGTCTTTTCTCATAGTAGCCCCAGTTGAATAGTAGAAGTTCCCATCATTTGAATGTAAAAAAATTATATGAATGTCTTCAAACTGTCGTACATTCGCTACAGTTGCCTGAGGTTATATATGAATATATTCATATTCATATATGACACATACGCACATACATTAAAAAGAAATTTAGTAATACTTTAGGATATTACCAAACATAATAATATATAACTATTTGGGTGAAAACATATACATATATATGAGGGAGGGGTGTAATTTCATATTTAGCCTGCAGATAATGCTAATCTGTTCTCACAGCCAGTTCCCTTGCAATATACTTCCATAGAGCTCCTGGCATGCTCAGTCACTGAGATAAGAATCCTACTCCCAGCTTCTTCTCAGTCCATTTATATTAGCACTGCCTGCCTAAGCCCCTCGTTCATAGCTCTCTGGGATGGAGGACATGACACTCATAGAATGACTCACGTAAGTCACTCTTTGTTGTGGTTAATTTACCAATAAGACCTAATAATGTTTATTATTAGGCCTAAAATTATTATTAAGGCAGTATTTTCTAACCCACTAGCAATCAATCAAGATAACAGACACTTGTTATATTTTAAAATAGCCTTAGTTAACCTGGGGCAGGGCAGATATTAATCCCCTAAACTACGTTCCATACTGTCCCAACCCCATGCCATCTTGTTCTAATAATTTCTGTCGAGCTACCTCCCATCCACAATGCCAAATACTTGCTAATTATCATCATCTGGGCCGAGTCTCCATCCACGCCAGCCATGTGCTTCTCCTCCACCTAACCCATGATAGTGAGCCTCCTTCTCCCTCCTCCTCCACTCTCTCTTCTTCCCAAGATTCCATCTGTCTCTCCCAGTCCTGGAACTTTAGCCACACCTATCCCATTTTTCCCTGCCCAGGTGTGATGGCCTTTTATTGGTCAAGCAGGTGGGTTATAGAGACTGCAAGCAGTAATTAGCATCAAAATACATCAGACCAACCTCCAAGGGCTGTTAGAGGAAACTTTCTAGTTACAAGCATAGGCAGAGAAGAGTTTAAGGCAAGGAAGAGTCTTATAGCCTTAAAAGTTGGCTGGCCTGATGCTAGCTAACTTATCACCTATCAGTATCATTTGCTACAGACTAGAGGATCACAGGGAAGGAAGGCCAATTTCTTTATGCCACAGCCATGAGAAATCTGTCCAGGGAAGCTGCAGACAGAGAATGGAACCACCCTCAAGAGAGAGAAATGTGTTGCAATCAGCAAAGCTGGACAAGAAGAACAACCTAAGTCCTTCACACCTACACAGAGCTACAGGATTTGGTATTAACCCCTCTGGGTTTGAGTCATACTTTGGTCTAGTAATTCCTCAATATGTCCCAATTCCTCCTTCTTGGAGTAACTTTATATTTCATGTCATTATATATCAGAGATATGAAACTGATTTTTTTTTTTGCAGTGGTTACAACTAAGAACTACCCTAAGGAGATTTTGGACATTTAAACAGTGTTGAGACTCTGAAACACTACAGGGATGTTTGGAGTTAGACTAAATGCATATTGTACGATGTCATGGTTTGAGTCTATGTGGGCCTGGTAGTGGCATGTAGTGGCTTGAATAAAAAATGCTCTTCATAGGCTCTGGTATTTGAACAGTTGGTCCTCAGTTGGCATTCTGTTAGTGATGTTTAGGAGTTAAGACCTTCCTAGTAGAAATATAACACTTGGAATGAGGGGGAACAGGCACTGAAAATATGGCCTGATCTTATTTCCAATTTACTCTGCTTCATTCTTGAGGTGAAAGCTCTCCCAGCTCCCTGATCCAGCTGACAAACTGCCACTTGCTAGTATTATGCCTCCCTCCACAATGGACTCTTATCTCTCTGGAACTGTTAACCCAAATAAACTCTTGCATCTATAATTTTCCTCGATTTTGTATCTTTATCACAGTAACAGAAAAGTAACATATAAAATGGGTAACCATGATTTTGTGGTCCCCTGTTGGAGATGGAAATCTTGGAATCTGCATTGTTACTACCCCTGCTTTAATTCTGATGAAGCCATTGGGGTGTCACTTCCAAGATTTTTAGTTAATAACTGTGCTAGAAGCTAATGGCCTCCATTAATGTCCCTTATGTTGCTTTTTAAACAAAATCAGAAACATTCCATTTTACCAATAAAGACTCAGGAGCTAGATGCCGAAGTGAAAGCCTACTAGCTCAGAGAGGCAAAGAAAGCACCCAGATGACCTTCCTTCTCAGCCAATATCCCAGAAGGAAAAAGCTCCTTCTCATTCTCCATGCTGTCTTAAAAACCCTTCAATCTGAATACTGCTCCTTTCTACTTCCTATGTGTCTTTCTATCCTCGGGATGTCCTTTCATTCTCTATTTTTTTTCCCCTATGTTTACTCCCTGTCAACTTGTTGCTTGCTCCGTCTCTTGACCTATGGTTGACTTTATTTAATCCCAGCACAGAAAACTCTTGGATTAAAGGTGTGTGGTAGGGTTGAGCCCCACCATAACTGTTCACAATGAACAGAAAGCTCTTGGATTAAAGGTGTATGCTAGGGCTGAGCCACACCACAACTAGAAACAAGTTTTTCCCCTACACACTCTCAATGTTCACAGTGTGATCAAATATCCTGCAACACCCTTATGACCTCTCTCTTTGCCCCAAGATTTGTGATGTCTCCCACTCTTGCTTTCAGCTCCCATAAGTCTCTTGTTCTGGCCACTAGAGTATAGCAAACATGATAGAAACTTAGATCTGCTCCATGAGTCTGATCCAGTGCTTCTAGAAGAAAAAGATGAGTGGCACATGAGTTACAGAAGAGTCATTTCATTTGTAGAAAGACTAGTATCATCATCCCCAGCCTATTTAGCAACTAAATAATCCTAGCTGAGATTAGTCATGACCAACGCACACCTGCAGAACCACCCAGACATCTTTACACTTTGGCAAAATTATAATAAATGACTATGATTTTTAAGCCACTAAGGACTGCAGTAAGTTGCTCTACAACACGGCTCACAGTTGCAACAATCATGACAAACTATAACCAGAGGGACAGGTCACCCTAAACCAACACCTGTGATTGGTATCAGTGATTGATTGATGTCAGGGAGTTTTGTACAAACTTTAAGTTTCAATTTTGCAAGATTCTGAGAAGAAAAATAAGGGATGTGTTTCCACAGCCAGGGAAATGGGAAGTCAAAACTCAGTCTAGATAGCTTTTTGTTACAGGATATAAAAGCCTTCAATATGATTAATGATAAACCTTCAAAAAGGAGGGCTGATACCCAATGTCTCCCAAACTTGCATGGTCATAGAACCTTCTCTGCCTCCCACCCCATGCTGAGAGTCATGCAGAATGGAATGTTTCATAGAATATATTTTGGGCTATAATTAAAGATGAATTTTTTAAAATCCTGCTTTAGGTGTCCCAGATGGCTGAAATGTACACACACTTGAACATTGTAAAGCAAGGGATTAGAATTAAATAAAGCCACCAAATAAGATTCTGTCAGCAGTGGCACAGGCCTGTTATTCTAGCAATCAGGGAGGCAGAGGCAGGTGGAGCTCTATGAGTTTGAGGCCAGCCTGGTCTACAAAGCAAGTCTGGGACAAGCCAATTTTGAAACCCTGTCTCTAAAAAACCAGAAAACTGAAACTAAAAAAAATAAACAAACAAACAAAAATATTCTGTCAGCTAAGAGAGTAATCTTAAAGCAGATGTGGCATCTTTGTGATGTGACCACAAAGCACAGGACCAAGAACAGGCAGGAAATGAACATAGAACCTGGAGGGTTCTGGTGGTGACTATTTGCCATCACTGGAAGTCTTCTCCTATAACATGACAAAGAATTCAGATTGTCCCTTTCAAACACAGTAGTAAGAAAGTTAGTTTTATGTCTCTGTTTTGTCTAACCTATGGTGATCTATGGTTTATTTAGACACTAGCCTAAAGATTGCTGCTTTTTGTAGATATGATTAACACTCACACCTGGTGTATTTTATAACTAGGAAAACAGAGTATTCTCCATAGTGTGGGTGAGTCTGTGGGAGGGTATGTGGGTGGGCCCATGGGTGGGTCTGTAAGTGGGATTGTGGGTGGGCCTGTGGGTAAATCTGTGGGTGGGTCTTGCAGAATCCATGAGAGGTGTTAAGATTAGAGGATAAGGTCTCTCGCAAAGATATTCTGCTCCAACATTGCACATGAAATCATTGCCTGAGCTTATCTGTGGTCAGCGGCAGAAATCTGGCTTTGCATGGTAATGTGAGCAAAACCACTAAAATAATTCAACTCATAGTCTGTCTGTCTGTCTGTCTGTCTGTCTCTGTCTCTTTTTCTTTATTCTTAGCATTTGAGAAGAAGAGGCAGGAAGATTTCTGTGAGTTCCAGGCTAGCAAGACCCACATGATGAGACCCCATTTCCCCTCCCCAATACATGAGTAAATAAAACAATAAAATATAATAAAAAATATTCAGAAATTCCATTCTAGCTGCCTCTTTGTCTTGAGTAGGTAAACCAGCAATAGGTTTTTCGCAGATTTCCTGTTTGGTTCTTGAGGACTTCTCTCAGCAGTCAGCAAATAAAAAAAGCTCATAATTGCATTATCATGATAGATAGCCAAGAGGTGACACTGCTCACATTTCCTTTTTAAGAGGAGCAGATGTTATGAGTCACCTTGGGTGGCATAGCAGTTTTGCAGCTATGCAATGTTTGTAAGGAACTGACAGTCCCTTGTGAGCCGCAGTGACCCAACTTGGCAGGGCCCTGGCACCTATTTATGGCCTGAAATACAGGGGAAGAGGTCACGGGAGGTGGTTCTCTCGTCATATGATAACACTGCGGGTCAGAGGTAACTCGATGTTGGCTTTCCTGCAACCTGTCCTCCGAATGACTTCCTGGCTCTGAGCTGAACCACTACAAACTCTGTGTTGATAATCCAATATCCAGTAAGTTAGGAAAAAAAACCGAAAGAACTGGAAATTTAGAAGTAAGATTGAAAATTGGAGAAGAAGAATAGCAAGCAGTGCGGTGACTGGACCACAGAGACCGGAACAATGTCCCAGCATGCACGGCGGCACTGTTCAGATGTGCTCCTCATTCTGCTGCGAGAGCCAACAGAACTAGGTTGGTTTTTTGTTTTTGTTTTTGTTTTTGTTTTTTTTTTTTTTAAAATTATGTGCCAACCAGTTATGGGTTTTCTATACCTTATCCAATATCTTATATTTCTGATATGTTATGCAGTATCATAGCATGAGCTTTAAAATGTTCATCTAGGGCTGCCGTGGTGGCACAGGCCTTTAACCCCAGCACTTAGGAGATAGATATTGATGTATCTCTATGAGTTAGAGGTCAGCCAGGTCTGCCTAGGTAGAGCTCCTTTCTTAAAAACAAACTAACAAACAAACAAACAAAAAACAAGCAAAACCTGTTCACTTTGGGATATAAACTACTTCATTTTGTATAGTTAAAGAATATCTAGTCAAGACAATCTCATGAGCAGCAGCTATTTAGGCTAAAACAGGAGAGCCACTTATATATAAACAATAGCCAAATAGCACTGACACCGAGACAAACTGGCACTGCCTATTCAGAGATAAACTCCAATGGGGTATCTGCTTCTAGATACACAGAAGGGTCTGTTGACACTGCCGTTACCGGAAGTACATTCAAGAGTTACGTGGCTGTCTCAGTCGGCCTGGCTGCGGTTTTGCTCTTGCCAAAACTAACAAGACAGGAACAAAGGGCAACACGTGAGTACTTGACTAGTCTTCAGTGCTTTTCTTGTCTAACACCAGCCAAGCATTCCTGATGCAGGCCAGGAAACCATTGATAAAGATGCTGATGAGGAAATTCTTAAACATTTAATGCCTACCATTCCGTATCTCCCCGTGGTTCATTACTTGATTGTCATTCTTAACTATTGCAGCTCTAGGCTTGACCTACATACACTGTTAGCCCTAACTAGGTCCCAGTTCCTCTAAATCAACCAACCATGGGTCAAAAGTATTTGCAGAATGTATCTATATTAAACATGGACAGCCTTTCCTTGACATTCTTTCCTAAACAGTGTAGTAAATCAAGTAGTTATAGAGAATTTGCATTCTATTAGGCATTATAAAAGAGTATATTTAAAGCATAAGGGAGAATATGCTTAGGTAATATGCAAATACAACACCTATAAGGGGAGTTGAGAAACCTCTAATATGTCATCTCTGAGGAAATGAGAATTCCTGAAAACAGTCTCAAAAAAAAAAAAAAGACTTCTCACTCTAGCAATGGCCTTGTTAGATATCTAGATATCTAGGGGGTGGGTGAGAAATAGTGTTGGAATGGATAAAATTGGAGGTTTAGGCCAGAGTGACAGGATAGGGAGTAGTGGAAATTAAGAGCTGTATTTTAGATGTAGTACACATGGAATGTGAAGTCACCAGCATGTGGAGACTTGGGTTACTAGAGAGAAGCAGACCTTTCAAGAAAGCAGACATGAGGTAACAGGGCTGCATCAAGGCATTATCTGCAAGCAGCATACCGTGGCTCATAACCACACTGGCCATGTTACTTTAACATAACTTCAAACACTAGTGCCAGCCAGTTGAGATAATATCTCAAAGGTCTAACATACCCAAAGAAAGCACACATCAGTCAAGTGACGTTTCTCAGATTGAGATGCATTTGAGATGATATATATATTTTTTTTTATTTATATTTTTATATATGCATATTTATATATTTATATACACACACACACACACACACATATATATATATATATATATATATATATATATATATATATATATATATATATAAGCTCACTGTTCTGTTGCATCTTGCATGGCTTGGTCACATCTTCCATGAATTGGTCTTAGAAATTTAGCATGGATAATGAGAAGAGGACACATATACAGAAAAGCTTGGATCCAGTGGGCTGTGTGTATTCTATTGCAACTACAGCAACAACTGAGAACCTCAATTTATTTTAAATCTCTGAATCAAGGAAGTGAGTTTATTGTATACAACTGAATAAGGAGGTGGATGCATTGTATACAAATTGAACTTGGGGTAGGTTTAGCCAATCTCTGAGGAGGAGCTGTCTCAGGATGTAGTCAGCACAGAAGAGGAAGTTGTGGTTGATAGTTTCTGTATACACTATTAGCACTGTCACGTGGATCGGGGGAAGGCTTTGTCAATTCCCTGAGCATGACGTGGGGAAGGTCTTGCCATTTCCATGAGTCTGAGGCATTGGGGTCCTTGATATGGCTGTGCCAGTATCAACAACACACACTCAGCCAGGACTTCATCAGCGTCTACATGGTTCTTTTTGCAATAGCACCCAAAGGAAGTAGAGGTTTGCCAAATAATCTTAATTATTATGGTCCCATTGGCAGGGCTGTGACTACTGCATGGATTGATAAAGGGAATTAAAGCCAATTGACTTCAAGCAGACTGGACCTTTTGCAATATAGACCTTATTGCGGAGATGAATGCCGATTGCTTGGCAAGCACACGGGGAGGAATAAGGAAAATCTGGCTACTGCAATCACAAGCAAATGGCTATTAATAGGGAGAGCAGGAGCTGAGAATAAAAGGGCACACATTGGGAAATCACTGGTCCTTGCCAAGGTGAAAGAATGGTAGTCAAACTGAAGTACGGCCTTCCATGGAAATTTAAACGCTTTTAGTACCTTTTTAATTAAAGGGCAATAAGCCTTGTCACACACCAAATTTTGGAAAAGAAAAGGCTGTAATGAATTTTCTTCAACCTTGGCTCTGGTTAGCAAAGAGCTTGGTAGATTGTTCCTGATGGCTGAAATATCAACATTAAATTTTGTTAGCTCTTGCATAATTCAGGTGAAAAGAAAATTATCCCTTGAAACGGCATCCTATCGACTGACCCTAGAAAATATTTATTAAACCTCTGTTAATGCGTGAGATTTATCAAGGTTCCGAAAACAATCCATTCCGCCTAAGTAGACATTGCAAATGATTGACTGCAACCAGCAGGCATACTAATACTTCAAGAACCCTGACAAAAGTAATCTACAAACCGATTCCACTTTTTCTGCACTCTTGGACAAAGGGCATCCAAGATTTAGATCTATAACCATGAACGTTAGTAATCATGATGCCCTCAAAACCCACTCATTTCCGTCAAGGGACATAGCTTTGTACTAAATAGCTAGTATTAAAAATAAAGTCAGGATGGCTTTTCTCAAACCCCCCTATCAAGCAACCATTTTCTCTTGACTGAGGCTGGTGTCTTCTACTTTATTAAAGTGCTGTGGGCTGAACTGTGTTGTCCCCTAAATCCATGCAATGGGGTTATCATGCAGAGGGATGGTGCTTGCACACAGGACCTTTGGACAGGAATTAAGGTTGCGAGACGTCACAGAGCCGGTCCAATGCTTAGGTTGGGGTGCTCATAAGATCATAAGATCATATGAAAGAAAGTCCCTGCAAGAAGGCTATGGGCTGCAAATCATGGGTGATCCCTTACAAGAACATAGATCAGCTAGCATGTAGGTCTTGGCTTCCAGACTCTGGGATTGGGAAGCATGGATGTCTGTAGCTGAAACAATTTTGCTCCATGGTGTTTGTTATGCCAGGCCAGAGTGACTTTTCATGGGCAAGCACATTTCCACTCGAGATTCGTTGCTTTCAATCAGCTATGGCCCTACCTGACCCAATGCTGCTTAAACTAAATAATTCAGTGTGATCTTTGTGTGGTGTATCTTTTGCTTTGACTGCTGAGGGTCTTCATTCATTACCTATGTTCAAACTCCAAAATAACTTTCGGTATTTGGAATTTCATTACTAACATCTGTTTTGGATAGTTATAGCTGCAAGCGCTTAATAAAATAAATAGTGTGGGTCACGATTGTATCGTTTTGCCTGACTTTAAGTAAAAAGAGATCAGCCTTCTGTGTCTCTCACATCTGAATTAAGATAAAGATCTGAAAGTAAGAATTCCCTTTGAGAAAATAGGATGGCATGGTCTAGATTGATAAAAGGCTTGGAGGGGGGAACAAGAGAAATAGATTGCTAGCATTTATTTTGGTTTTTTTCAGGGATAGTTAAAAAGGCAGTTTTGGTTGTTAGCTATTCCTGGGGAATGTGTGAGTGGGTGCAGGGAAGCGCTGTAGCTAATGCAACCTCTGGAAACAAAGTAATTAGAATGCAGGGCATCAAGCCTACTATTACTGGGGCTGGGTGACACAGTAAGAATAAGCAGCAAAGGACCGTTATTCACAGGGTAAAGAAGTGACTTCTGGCCAGTTTTTGGCATTTGATGCAGGTAAAGGGAGCTAGAAGGGTACAGGGAGCTTCCTCCCTTTAAGCAGTTTTTCTATGAATTTTAGCAAAATGTTCAAGACCAGGAGCCGTAACAGAATGGGCTCAAGGAATACCTGATGAGTCCTGCTGAAGAGAGGCCGTTTTAAGATTTCCAGTTCCTAATAAGGCCCCAAAGAGGGGGGGAAAATGCATTTTGCAAGTATTGACTTGTTATTTCATGTATACATAATGCAATGTATACATTATGAAGGTTCCCGGATTTAAAGCGAGGGGAGGAAATGAAACTTAGTTATAACTCAAATAAAGGAAGCATTTACTGATTTCAACTTCCACCTTTGGCACAGAGCCGAGAGAGTCATGTGGTGAATGTGTGTAATGAATACAAACACTATAGGGACTGGGCGCCAGAACTTCAGGAGTGGCAGTCAGAAAGTGAAAAGTAAGATAAAAGCGAGGAAGGAAGTCACATGACCTTCTCTGGTCACAAGGTTCCCATCCAGAGGCATGGTTACATGGCTACCCTTTCCCTCCCAGGAGCATTTCCTAACCTGCCCCAGGACAGTGTGGCTCACATACATTAGGACAGCTAGCAAATGCTTGTACAGGATATAAGCTATTATTGTCACCCATGTGTAACTACTCATTCTTAAGTCATCCCCATAATCTAGGAGGAGAAATTGCATTATTCTTCTTAACATATAGACGAGGAAGTAAGACCCCAGAAGTCTTGTTCTTTGTCCCGTAACAAACAGCTGCAGGAGGACTTTAACTCAGGCTTGTGTCCAGACTCAGTGCTTTCTCCCTTTACCACGTCAGGACATCACACACTAAACAGAAAGACAATGGCTGAACCCATAGCACTGGGCTTGAGCAAAACCTTCCAACCCCACATGATTAGCTATGAATAACCCGCCCCCTAGTAACTAGCTTCACACTCTACCTTCCATTTCCTCACTCATTTCAATAGCCCACGTTGCCCCCAAAGTGCAGGTGACAACCTGTCCCAGGAAGAGCAACTTATCATAGGAACCACCTTGTATCCTTAGTCGCCGAAAACTTATGTAACAGCTCACTAGCTTCCTGACTATGTATTCTCTGCACAGCTTTCAGTCAGCTGCCTGAGAGCAGCACCGGTAAAGACAGAGCTTGTTTGCCATGAATGACAGGGTAATTTCCCGGGAGGCTCAAGCTTATGGACCAGCAAGCTTAAACATGTAAAGTGAATTTGAAAATGCCAACACATCAAATAGTTTGAAAGTTTTCTCAGACTTTGAAGATTTTCCAAGAAATGCACAAGAATGAGCAAGCTACTCATATGTGCTGTTAGTTTGACTGGAAATCATTCCAAAGGCTGACTTTACATGGAGAGACTGGACACACAGTTTCTTTTCTAAAATGTTCAAGTTTTTGTTCCTCTGTGATCTGGATCCCACTTGGACTGTTTTCTGTTCTATTCTGCTGTACTTTCCTCATAGCCTGACTTGTATCAGCTCCACGCTAAGACATGGGGGTTCAGGGGTCCTTTCCTTATTCAGTTTCTTTGACATCATTCTTTTGAGCATTTCATTTGACAAGTAGCATGTGTCTTTGTGATTTCTCCCAGGAATTTGACTTCATGCCCTGTCAAGATAATATTCTCCCTGCGTATAATAAGGACTCTCCCTGCCAAAGTACGCCCATACTACAGCAAAGTACAAGCAGTGGACGGAGTAACCACACCAGATCTTTAAGGTAAGAAGAACTGACCAACAGTGATAGAATTAAAAAGTCAAAAGGAATATGCTGCTGTTACCAGGGCATTCCCTCACAAGATTGCACTGCCAGTGGACCAGTAAAGGCTGTGGAGGTGAACCACACTGGAGATGGCCGGCCAGTATCTGCTTTGTTGTATGTCAACAACTACTTATATAGTAGAAGCCTATTGGCTGATTGGTAGCACATTACCTCGGATTGGACAGTGAATGCTCACACACCACCGTCTCTAAGCACGTAAAAGGAGATGCGCACAGTACAGACTTGTCAGCAGGCCAGCTATGGGCTACTCACGTTGCTTTGGAATCAGTGTTCTGACTTCTGGGAGTCCTCAGGGATGTGGTGTGCTGCGCTTCTTACTTAGAAGCACAGTGTGCCAGGTAGACTGGCTGCCAGGTCATGCCTGCGTTTTCTCCTTTAGGGATAAGATACCCACAAGTTAGCAGTAGTCGCCTCTTCTACTGTGGGGGTGAAGAAAGTGAGGCAATGGTGTTGTTGCGCTCTAGATGGTGCTCAGGCAAGAGCTGGAACCATAGTAGGGATGAAACAACTGAGAGACCTGGGGGTAGGCAAACAGTGAGGAAGGTACCTTGACTTTCCTCCAGGATTCTCACCCTCCAACCCCCAACCAGTGTCTTCTTTGAGTCACATCTACTCAAAGATGGAGGGAGCAAAGGAAGGAAAGGAATGGGAGGGGGAGGAAAAGGGGGAAGGGAGAGGAGGGGAGGGGAGGAGAGGAGGGGAGGGGAGGGTTGGCGGGGAGGAGAGTGAACATTGCTAGAGTCAATGAAATGATTTTTGGTATTGAAGTGTTCTATTTAAAAAAAAAAAACATCTTCGTTACTGTCCTTAGAAATATTTGTGAAAGGATTAAGAGAGTGATGTCCACAAGATGGCTGATGAGAGGCCCTGGTACACGTCCCTCTACAAGACAACAGCAAAACAAGAGAAAAACAAACAGGAAACATCCCACCCGTGTTTGATGCCAAGGACTGTAGTCCATTGGGGGTGTGGCAGATGCTTCACAGAGTACAGAGACGCACGGTAGCCTTGTACTGAAGGGTTAAAATAAGCCTAGCTCTGAAATCAGCCCTGAATCTGATAAACAGCATGGAAGCAGGGGAGGGGCAGGGGAAGTAAGTTCTGGAAGGGAGACTGGAAAAGTTGTGCTAACTCAGGGAAACCTGGAGTATTTGCCATGGAGAGACCAGAAGCAGCTGGAGGAGCTGTTGGGGTATGACATCACTGTGCTGCTCTGACGATGGAGTCCAGCCACGCTGTACCTTGTACAGGATAGTAAGCGCAAACACCCAGCTATCCTCTGGGGACATTTGCTGATTTAAGAAAGGGCGGTCAAGAGGATACATAGCACTTTTGACACCACCAAGTTACAAGTGCTGCAATCTTGAGCCTGGTATGGGAGTGTGGGTCACCTTGGCAGCCATGAAGGAGAAGTGGGTCCTGCTGGAACGTCAGCCTGGGGTCATCTTCATGCCTGAAGCTGGACTGTGGTGATGCCTGAGGCACCAGCTGCCAGGCAACTGAGGGGAAATATAAAGCCTCCCTTAGGAAGAAAGCCTCCTAGGCATCAAATTATTTCTACGGGTGAATATTCAATATAATGTCTGCAATACAATAAATAATATGAAGAAGACAAGAGCAAGAGACTACAGAAAGATCAGACATGGAGACAGATTGGTAATGGATCTAGATGGCCGACTTGCCAGCAACAAAGGTCAAAGTAACTAAATGGTAAGTTGTTAAAACCCGATGCAAATCATATACTGTGCCTTCTAGTATATGCTATATTTTTCTTTTTAAGGCAAAAAGTCAGACTTGGAAGATGGCTCTGTTGGTAAAGTGTTTGCCATGTAAGGAGGAGGATCTGTGGATTCCAGAGCCGGGGTAAAAAGTCAAGACGTAGAGCGGCATACTTGTGATCCCAAAGCTAGAGAGACAGAGACAGGAGGATGCCTGGGGCACACTGGACAGCTAGCCTAGCTGAAATGGTAAGCTCCAAGTCCACTGAGAGAACTTGTCTCAAAAAACAGAGTAGAAAGTAATTGAAGGAAACATTCAGTGTTGACCTCTAACCTTTGCATGCAAGCACATACAGGCAAACTCACTTGTACACATGTACACATACCTATCAAGAAACCTCCACACACATATATACACACTCACAAGCTCACATATACATGTACACACACATACAAGACACCTACACACACTCATACACACAAACTCACATACACATATACAAGATATCTACACACAAACACACACACACACACACACACACAGAGAGAGAGAGAGAGAGAGAGAGAGAGAGAGAGAGAGAGAGAGAGAGAAGTGGGGAGATAGATAGGTTTCTGCAAAAGGTGGTGAGAGTGAAGGGGGTGTCTTTGAACCAATTCAAAAAGGATTTTTACTTAGCACTTTCACATTTCTGACATCCTCTGGTATGACACGTGTAACATGGAAACAGCATAATAACAAAACCTTGCTCACATTTGCAAAGGACTAAAAGAGTAGGTTGTAAATAGACATTATTTTAAGGACATATCAAATCAAAAAACATCTGAGCAAAACTTCAATGACTGAAGAACATAATAGCAGTGGCATCGTGGTTCTCAACCTATGGCTCATAACCCCTTCAGGGGTCGAATGCCCTTTTCACAAGGGTCACATATCAGAGGTCCTGTGTATCCGATATTTACACTATGATTCATGTCAGTAGCAGAAGTACAGTCATAAAGTAGCAATGAAATAATTTTACGGCTGGGAGTCACCACAACCTGAGGAACTGTATTAAAGGGTCACAGCATCAGGATGGTTGAGAACCCAAGAGAGACTCAGGGAGGAAAAACTAGTGAACAAGGGAACAAATGCAACTCATACAGAAGCACAGAGGCTCAAAAGGTTGGAAAATGTGTTTTAAAAGAAATTGAGAGGGTAAAGGAAGTAGAGAGAAGTCTTGAGATACTCCTGAGATCTGGGAGAGAAAGGCAGGAAGAATGAGGACAGTACAACATCAGAGACAAGAATGGTTGAGAACATTCCAAAATAGTGAAAACCGACAATCTTCAGATTCAAGACATTCCACGAACTCAGGGTAAAATGGAGAAATCCTTTTACCTAGGCCTGTCATAGTAAAATTACTGATATAGAGAGAAAGAAATGTAAAGAGTGCCACAGTAAAAGTAAAATTGTTTTCAAGAAGTGTTGGGGGCCAGTATCAATCTCTCAAGACACACCAGTGAAAGATGGATGCCAACGGATGATTTCATCAACACTGGCTGCCTTAATTAGGGGGGAAGGAAGGACAGAGAAGATGTAGGAAGATGTCAGGCCCACCAGCGATGGCTTCCTCCCTGATCTGGCATTCACTCTGTGAATATGCTCCAGTTGGACGTTCATGGTCTCTGCACGCTGGGAATCAATCATGTAAATTTAAAGACTGTGTCACAGTAGAAAGAATTCTAACTATTCAATACCACACTGCCTTGGCTTTATGTGAAAGCAAACTTTATTGTATTGAAAAATCTCGGGCTATCCAAGGAAAAGGCTATTATGTTTGAGAAAAAGAGGTCTCATGAGTCCCAATTTACATCTAAAGCTGGCAAACCTCACCTTCATTATTGGTGGTGCTAAGAAACCCTAGATGTCAGAAAATGACTAAATATGTTGAGATGTTTGAAAGACAGTTTTCCTTAACTGTCCATCATCTACTCTTTGTGTTACTTGTTATTTGTTTGTTAAAATGTAATAGTCCGTTCAGGTTACTCACATGTGGAGTAAAGCATTGTTTATTGTACTTTTCAGGTGATTTATTTTATAATAAACTTTACGTAAAAGCTCTCCTGCTTTCAAAATAATAGGAATGAAACAGTGTCAGGCTGTTACCTAAGCTGCTTGTCATGCTCCCCAGGGCTGCCATAAAATTGTGAGGGGAAGCTAATTGTACACAGTAAGAGTTGTAATTGACGAGTGCCTGACCATCACTGTAATATGCACTTCCAGAAGCATCCCCGATGACACTGTTATAGAGTAGCCTAGATGAGAAGAGTGGGACTAATTGGAGCAATTAATTAGAAAGCACAATTAGCTTCCATGGCAGAGAATTTTTTTAAGCTTTTTTTTTTTTCATTGCTTGAGGCCTGTGAGGGTTTTATTGAGTATTACTACACTCGGCCTGAAGACTAGAAAAGAAGGAGCTGGGCTCACAGCCTGACCAGGTAATGGGGTGTGGCAACTTTTCTTCTTGGTAAGCTGAATCTAGAACAAAGACCCAGGGCTGAAATGGTAACACTGGATGAGGGGTCTATGTAACAGCGTAAACGGAAAACTTGAGCTCATTTGCCAATTCCTCCACCTGTAAAGGAGGTAAGGATTCTTTGTGTGCTTGACACGACAGAAAAGGATACATGAGTCATTAGTGTGTTAGCACAAAAGAATGCTGCCCTTTGCCACCGAGCCTCACTCCTGCCCAGCCAACAGTTGGGGGAATTTAGATTTGATAGATGATTTATAGGATTAAGCCTGATTTTGTTCTCTTTTGTGGCTCCACCTCTGAGAGCCACAAAGGGATCAAGAACCTCTACAAAGATTCAAGAAAGGGACATTTTCTCCTCCTCCTGGCTCAGCAGCCTGAGGCACTTGTCACCTTGGAACACTCCCAGAGCCTACCAAGAAGCCTGTGGTACAGGAGGGACCACACAGATCCCTCCTGCAGGAAAAGTCAAGGTGTCAGGCTAAAGTTTGCCCTGAGCTGGCTGCCACAAAGGAAGCGAACAGCACAACAGTGGACTCAGTGTGATGATTTCTTCTTAGATGGCTTCCTCTGGAAAAGGCCGCTGGCTAATCTCCTGTGTTACTTGTAAAAGGTCGGCCTGGATTTTATTTTGTAACCCTGCCCTGGCCACTCTGCTAGGAAACATTCTACAAGCTTTTCTTTCTAGCACAATCAATCTCTGTCCCAATCAGATGAGGCTAGAATTATAGTCACAGGGCTTTGTAAAGAAGTTGCCAATGAACCCATAATATAAATTAGTTTTAAAGAAAGATCCTTTTCATGGGCGCTTTCAAGGCCTAGAACATGTGATGCCTGAAAAAAGATGAACTTGAGGATTCTTGCTTTAACGTTTAAATTCAAGGTCAAATTTGTAATTCCACATCATTTTCATGATAATTCCATAGATTTAAGATGCTTTGATGTAGCTGTGTGACAGTAGCCCATGCCTTTAATCCCAGCACTTGAGAGGCAAAGGTAAGTGGATCTTTGTGAATTTGAGGCCAGCCTGATCTACAGAGTTCTGAAATCTATAGATAGGGCTAGACCAAAAAATTCTGTTTCAAACAAACACAAACAAACAAACAGATGCTTTGAACTTAAACATAGCAGCAAGACAGTAGCCGTTTCTGTAGAAAGAGAATCAGTGAATGCTCAGAAAATAATACAGGCATCATTTTAAAATCTCTCCACTAAAAAATGTGAAAGATAAGCTTGTGATTGCAGAGGGAGGAAGATAAATCCACTTTTGTTTTCCAGCTTGATTCAACACTTAGCTGCCACAGCAGTGGCTGAACATATGATGTGTTCCTCCTTAACCTCAAGGGATTTGCATTTTCTTGGCTATCCCCCAGCTGCACGCACATAAATCATAACTGCTTGTGTTCCGTAAATATGTACATCACATAGCCAATCAAAAATTTATGATGCCTCAGTGATTGCTGCAAAATGCCAAAAGGTTTTAATTGCTTTGTATACCCAAGGCTTCAAGCTCACTCTATCAAAACCAATTATAGTGGTGGCCAGAACATTTGTAAGCACAGAATAAATATATGTAAGTTCAAATTATGTCCATTAGCAAAGCCATATCAATGATTAAGGGTGAGCGAAAGTGTGTCAAAATTGGACTAATATGAAATACTTAGATGGCAAGAGGTACGGATATCCTGCTTTAGACATCACATGCTTACCTTACTAGGCTTGTACAGGACAGCAGTCTACAAGAAACTGGGGTATTTGCAAATAATTTTTATTATTCATGTTTGAGAATTTCCTGCTCCAAATTGGAGAGCCTGTAGAAGTTGGCACAGACAACTGTCTCCATTTGTTCCCAATGAATTAAAAAGGTAATCTCTCAGAGAACATCTATGTTGGGGTCCACTTATAAGTGAGTATATACCATGCATGTCTTCCTGGGTCTGGGTTACCTCACTCAGGATGATCATTTCTAGTTCCATCCATTTGCCTGCAAATGGGAGAGCGGGGACTGCCTATGACAGAAACTCTGGTGCCCCTGATTTGATCACTTCCCCCTGGTAAGGAGGCTGAGTGGCACACAGAGGAAGGGGAAGCAGGTTATCTAATGAGACCTCATAGGCTGTGGTCATATGGTGTGATGTTGTGGGAGGAGGTCCCCTTCGGTCAGAGGTCTCGGGAAGGGCAATAGGACAGAAGAGGGACAGAGGGTGGGAACAGGAAGATACAATCAAAGGGATAACAATCAAGATGTAATCTGGATACATTATAATAAATTAAAATTTTTTTAAAAATTTAAAAAGGTAAATAGATTTAGTCTGAGGCATGCTCATATTCCAGCATAAGTCAGAAATCTAGTCAAGGATGGATAGCAAGAAGCAATGGTTTCCTCCAGTTCTTCATTCGAGTCCTGCCTGAATCTGATGACTGTCATAAGGGAGAAGGATGGAGGAAGAAGAGTGGCCTTATCCTTCTTAGCAACGGTCATGGTCTTTAAAAGTCGGGCCTTACATAACAGCAATAGAAACAGCAAGCCATAATTAATGGCTGACTCTAATACTGACTAATACATAGGTAAGCCAGGAATGCTTTCAGTCATAACTAAGACCAACAATATCTAAGACAGGCTCAGGGTGAGTTTTCTTCATGAAAGAATAGTTAGTGGATGCCCAAGTCTCCACAATTCTGTTCATCTTTTTTCTCTGGGTTTATTAGCTCATGTTTATGGTCTGAACATCCAAGTCCAAGTGTGCCCTCCTTGAACCCAAGGCTAGAAGGGAAGAAGAGTCACAGTGACATAAGATTATCTTTTCCTCAAAGACCTTGACAGGATTTGGCTTACACATAAGGTGGAAGAACTGGATCGTAGGGCCATAGGCTATGAGAGAAGCCAGGGAAGTGAGTCTATAAAAAGCTGCACAGTTCTTCTGGGGGAAGACCAGCACAGAACAACAACGAAGAGATGACAGTCTACACGACCATGTGGATAAATAGCTGACCTGATCATCTGAGGTAAAATCATTTAAAAAGAAAATATTTTCTTCTCTTATTTCATAAGGATATGGAAATATTTCAAGAAAGAGCAGAGCACTAGCCAGAGGCGGAGACACTTCTTTAATCCAGCACCGAGGAGGCAGAGGCAAGGAAAAGGCTAGCTTAGGCTACATAGCAGGCCCTGTCTTACAAATTCAAAGGCTGGACTTTGGAGGTAAAGACAGGAGGATCAAAAGTTCAGGCTCATCCTCCAGTATATAATGGGTTCAAGATTAGACCCTATCTCAAAACAAAAACAAACAAACAAACAAACTAAGCAAAACAACAATAACAACAACAACCCAAACTCAAAACAGCAACAACTTAGAATACCAAAACAAAACTGTAAGGCATAATTTTGGGGACTGGAGAGATGGCTCAGAAGTTAAGAGTAGTTACTGCTCTTGCAGAGGACCTAGGTTTGCTTCCCTGCACTCATTATCAGGAGGCTCATACCCACCTGAAACTTCAGCTCCAGGAGCTCTGAAGGCCTCTGGCTGGCATGAGCATCTGCATACATATGGTACACATAAACTTACATGAGTGTACATACATACATACAATAAACAAATAAACAGAAAGCATGGCTTTCCCCTGGTTCTAGGAGATGTATTTCTCTGCCATTATTAATCCTGAAGTTATCTCAGTTATCTTTATTATAGCCTTTATTTTAAAAAAGTAGGTTATATTTCTTTTCTTTTTCCTTCTTTCCTCCCTCCCTTTCTTTATTTCTTTTTGTTGTTGTTGTTTTGTTTGTTTTTACTTGATAGTTCTCTGTATAGTCCTGGCTGTCCTGGATCTTGCTCTGGCTGGCTTCAAATCCAGGAATCCACCTACCTCTGCTCCCAAGTGCCTGGACAAAAGGCGTGTGCTGTCACCACCAAAGGCTCTTTCTTTCTTTCTTTAAATAGGGTCACACAATGTAGGTCTGGGTGACCCAAAACTTGTCATATAGACCAGGTTGGCTCTAAACTTACAGCAATCCTCTTCTGTCAGCCTTCCAAACGTCAAGATTACAGGCATGTACCCACATATCCTGCTTTGTGCCTTTTTAAATGGGTAGTTATTAATATTTCATTAAAATGACACAAAGATCACACTGTTTAATGAAGTATAAAAATAAGAAGCAAAAGTACTTAGTATTTAAACCAGATCTTATAGTGATATTTAAGTTGATATAGAACGGAAGTCAATTAATGGTGACATCAAAAAGTTGTCAGGGATGGAGAGATGGCTCAGGATTAAGAAGCTCACTGCCTTTACAGAGGACCCAAGTTCTGTTCACCGCACTCATATTGAGCATCTACAACTGCCTGTAACTCCAACCCTTCTGGACTCAGGGAACTTGTATGCACAGGCACATACCTATACATAGATACACACACATACTCATAAAAGACAAGTTTTAAATCTTTATTAAGTTTGTCATATTCCATTTAATTGAATATAGATTATTTTCTTCACTTCCTAATTTAAATGAAGCGTCACTCTGTGTGTTTATATTTTTATTAAATATGTGCTATATATCAACATCCAGTATTGTTTTTTCATGCTTTAAACTTCTCATCAGTGTTATCATGTGGCATCAATTCCTCTGTAGTTTGTTTGGCCTTGAGCTCACATTGCTTACAAGGCTCCCCTCTCTTCACAACCCTTCCATAGGGCTGAGGATCAAATACAGGGACTATATAGACTTGGAAATTAGCACTAGTGAGCTGCACCTCCAGATCTGAGCTTACTTTTTTTTTTCTTACAGCTGTTTCTAATATAATTTTTTTTTTTATTTTGGGATGAGCTCATTGGTAAAAACATTTACATCATGATAAGTTATTAAAAAATAGATGAGGGAGAACAGAGTATTATACATCACCTTCCACAAAAAGGGTAAGTGAGCAGGGTTTTCCTTGACTGACTCCTCCAGAAGCATGACCCAGAAACGTTAGGTGCCTCCCTGAATTTAATCAAAACTGGCAGGTTCAACTTCCATTCTATCTTAGGCCTTCTCTACTACCTATCAATTAAACAACATCTAAGATACGGGGGAGTTATGATGCCATATGATGATATAGAGGAAAACCTTGCATTTGACAGTGCACATCCCACTGCTAAAAATGAATAAATGAAATGCTTGACAATCAGTCAAACTGAACCGTGATGAAAAAGACAAGACAGTGTGAAATTCACCATTTCTGAGAAACTCCAAACAGAAAGTTTAGAGGTGAAGTAAGGAGAGCTACTCTAAGCCTCATCTGGGTACCAATTTGTGAGATGATAAGGGATACTGTTCAGATGCAGGATGTGCTGATTTTATCCATATCTGAGGGTTCCAGATGCAAGTGAGGGATTCAATTAACTCTAAATGGGACTATATTGGGGGAAATTCTTTACAAGTACATACAGACTTGAGGAGTCATTATTTCCCAAATGATACAGTGTAGCAAGTCTTTACACAGAATTTGAATAGTATTAGGTATTATATATAATATAGAGATGATATATATTAAATGTCAGCAGTATACTTAAGGGGCTTGAGCAAAAGACTCTAGTTTCTAAATTGTGTCCCAGAACAAATCCCTGATGACAGCCAAGGTACAAGTGTATGAAAGTGGAATGCCAGACTATTTTGGCCAGGATTCTAACTTCATAATATGCTTTCAAGCTAATAAAATAACCAACACAGACTACTTAAATTCTAATTCGCCTTACAACCATAAGGGCTTTAGAAGAGAGCATTTTATTTATTCAATTAACAAAGTGATTCTACTTAGCCACCAGGGAAATGCAAATTAAAATCTCATTGAGATTCCATCTCACCCCAGTCAGAATGGCACTCATTGAGAGAACAAACAACCACAAATGCTGGCCAGGATGAGGTGGGCGGCCACCATAGCAATAAGTATGGGGAGTCCTCAAACAAACAAACAAACAAACAAACAAATGAAACCCCAGCAATAGAATCAAAATTTAAATGTATTTATTTTGAGGTAGTCTCACTATGTAGCTCTGCCTGGTCTAGAACTTTCCACATAGCCTAGGCTGGCCTCTGACTTACTCTGTCTTCATGCCTCTACCTCCAGAGTGTTGGTATTTTAGGCATGTGCTACCAGGCCTGGCTAACACTGCTATTTTAACCAGCTAATCTCATTTGAATGCTTTGGCTCCCCTACCTTTCTCAGAAATTCCAACTTAATTAGTTTAGAACAAGGTCAGCCATAGGCGTATTTGTTGCTCTTTGCTGATTCTAGTATTAAGTGAAAGCCAAGAAACATCGCAGAAATTCCAATACATAAAGTTTAGGACCATCTGTTTGAATGTATTTGTCAATATGTCAGATGTCTAAATAAATAAGTCAACACTTCTTTCTAAGAATATCTTAAATAGGCAGAAAATCAAAGATTAATATACTAAAATATTGGTTTCAACATCATTAGTTTTTTAAAAAATGAAATAGTCTGACACACTTGCATTGAGGAATATTTTCAATAAAAAGTTCAAAATTGAGATGCCACTAATGACATTTGTGTCAAAGCAGACCATAAGGATGCCTATTAAAGTTGGATTTAAATGATATACAAAATGCATGATTACAAGAAAAACAAGATGTCTATAGGGCATGGAAGCAATGGTCTCAAGACAGCATCACACCATGGTGACCACCTTTATACTTTCCTGCCTTTTAAAAAATATTCTATGTTTTTTGTTATCAGATGAACAAACATTTCTTTCTAAATCCTTGAGCTGCAGCATCCTTTGAGGTTCCCATTTGCCTGGAAAATCCTTACATATTCCAGTGTATTGATTGGCTAGAGGGAGTTCTAGTCTGAAGGAAGAAAATGTAGGTTCTAATTATTAAACAAATGGGTCAAAAAATTCAAAGGAATGAAAACATTTTTTTAAGTTTCTATAGTTCTTCAGTTAATTAACTTTTTGTGTTTATGTAAAATATAATTTAATTCCATTTCAAGGAGAACAACTATATGGACAAGTTTGTGGAACTTTGGAGAACACGATTAATTTCCTTTTTTATACTATCATCTCCAAATGCAGTTGGCATTTACTTAACCAGAAATGTTTCTTCTCCTTTTTTCATGATTTATTTTTTTTTTATTTTCTTTTATGTGCATTGGTGGTTTGCCTGCTTGTACATCTGTTTCTAAAGTTACAGACAGTTGTGGGCTGCCATGTGGGTGCTGGGAATTGAACCTGGGCCCTCTGGAAGAGTAGCCAGTGCTCTTACCCACTGAGCCATCTCTGCAGCCCCCATAAATGTTTTTACTACATTAAATACATCATGTTATGCACTCAGAGACATTCATTTGCAGAGGTGGTCTCCCATCCTGGCTATTCTCTTTCTTTTATTCTCTTTATCCTTGTGATCTTCCTCTCTCAAAGGGAGCTACCCTGATTGTCCTATAATATTATACTTATATTTACAGGTACAACAGTGACTTTTATTTCATGGCTGTGTACGGGTGACCAAGCATACGGCAATATTGGTTTCCAAGTTTACATTCGCCAGGGAAACTACTGCCTTAATGTCATGGTTGTTGAGTAAATTGGTGTTTTGATGACTAGGGATAATGGTTTGTAGAACCCCCTAATTTAATGTTTTTCAGAAAATGTGCGGTGGTTCTGGTGGGTATGGACATGAGTACAAGCTGAGTCACCCTGCTAAAGAAAAGAAAAGACGGAGGAGGGGAAATCTGTTGCCACACTGCAAGTTAGGGAGAGGACTTGAGAGCCGCTGGCACTGTGGGGCAAGTGCCCTCCCACTGTGGTAACTTACCAGCTGTTGGTAAGAGGAAGGGCTCTTGCTCAGTCACCTGGGAGAGGCAGCCTTGAGCCTGTACTCTTCAAGTCCTGAGGCTTTTAGCCACCAGAGAGAACCGTAGAGTGGTTAAGTGATGCTCAAAGGAATACGGCAGCTTATATAGATTAACTTCAGCCCAATTAGTGAGAAAAGGCAAACCAAAAGCTAGTGTGATTAGACAGTCCACATTTGTTACAGACAAAGACAATGCAGTATATATAGATTGTATCCTAAGCTGGCCTAGCAAAGGAGCTGCATGGAAATTAGCTCAGGAAAACCTAGAAAACAGACAGTTTGTCTCTGACACTTCTCCCCTGCTCTACACACAGGCTTTTCCTCAGCACTAAACCCAGGCCTTATTTTTGCTTTCAGAAGTCAACCAATCTCACTAATTCTGATACCATCAAAGGTTGGTTTTAGTAACCCCACACGGTGATGCTTCTTGGGTATGCTCACATTTTGGAAGGAGAAAAGAGATGGATACTAGAACCCTAGCACAAAGAACCTTCTGTGTCTGATTGAACCAGCGGCGTCCCTCCTTACAGAGCACCAACATACCTCTTCTCCACCAGCATCCCTCCTTACAGGATGTCAGCATTTCTCCTTATAGGACATTAGCATCCCTCCTTACAGGATGTCAGCATTTCTCCTTATAGGACATTAGCATCCCTTCTTACAGGACAGACGTCTGTTGGCCAATTTTTAAATCTATTTTATTGGGCTCTTATACTTCTACCTCCCTTCCAACCCTTATTCCTCCCTAAATCCCTTCCAGCCCCCCAACACTAGGTAGGAGAGAAGATTATAGGGGGCAAGGGTGTCAACCTCCATAGGCTAGTTCCTGCTGATTAGGGATGTAGAGTTCCTTGAGACAAGTCCAATCTTTGTCATCAGAATACCCAGTTGTTCCGCAAACCAGCAAACCAGAATCCAGCATTCTGGTAATCCAGCAATCTAGTAATCCAGCAATAGCAAAAGCAACAGGAAAAGCAGCAATTGGACAAACCAGTAGCAGATGCCACCGCAGAGGGAGCTGCAGCTGCCACAGGCCCTGTCCAGAGTCCCCAGCATTACACTATCTGGCAGCTGGCAAAGACCAGGCCCCTGCTAGTGCATGAGGCAAATCATAATCCTCTTCTGTGAAGCAGCCTCTTAGCTCACACCTGGGATTAAAACAAAACATGTTCACATCCAAGTTCATTTAAAGTTTTAGCTAAATGCAAGAACAAGCAAAAAAGGAGTGTCAAATGTTGTTGGTTATTATAAAATGATTACTAGCTGTTTCTCTGAAATCAAAATATTAGAGTGTTCTTTTAATCCTAGCATTTGGGAGGCGGAGACAGGTAGATCTCTGTCAATTCAAGGCCAGCATGGCCTACATAGTGAGTTCCAGAACATCCAGGGCTACATAGAGAGACTCTGTCTCAAAAACCTAAACAAATAACATCAAACAACAGCAGAAATGTTAAAACATTGCTGAATTTCTGGGCTGCGGGGAAGAGTTGTGATGAAGTCAGAGTAAAGTGTTCATAAATGTTCGTCCTTTATTCGTGATGCATGTGGCTATTTGGTTTATGTAAGTGAAATCTTAGATGCTAGGGTCTTTCCTCCTAGCATGGTCATCATTACGTCTGAGATACAGAAACATAAGAATGGGGAAAGCGTTTTGCCCCAGTGACATACAAGAGTGGGTGGAGCCAAGACCAGACCCATGTAGCCCTATGACAAGGCTGTGTTCTGAATCACTGTAGACGGCAGGCAGAGGAACCGCAACTGTAGTCAGTTATGGCTGCAATTCTGTGCTAAGCACTTGTTACGTTTCCCCAAATCCTCAGACAGCTTTGTCTCACCCCACTTTCTACCCCATATTGCATGTGACAACAACTGAAACTCGAAGGGGTTCAATGAGTGACCTAAGGTCCCTGAGCCGGTAATTTCTGGAGTCAACAAAGAAACCACATATCCAGATGCCCCAGTGACATCTGACCCAATATTCCTGCCAACAAGGGTCACTTACTGAGAAGTCTGGCTGGAAATAAACACTTTGAGTATCTTCTTTGGAGTATGGGAAGTAACTCACTTCATCTTTCTCTGTCTGATCTATGACGTCACTTTGTTTATTTCCCTTCAAAAGGCTGGAAAAGGAACAGGTAAGAAAGGCTGCTAATGTTATAACTTAACCTTGAGAAAGAAGGCTTCACAGTGCAGAGAGAAAATGGATCAAATACTCTTTCTCACAAACCACCAGTTAATCACTGGGGGACATAGTACCAAAAAAGCTAAAAATGGAATATGCAAAAATAGAGTTGTTCTTTGGGAACACTGCCTTTTTATAGACGTTGAGACCCTCTCCACTGATAGCAGACACTAAGTGGAGCATGAGTCCTGAATTCCAGATGCCTGTCGGAGCCCATGACTCATCGGTTTATTTCCCCGGTGTCTGATGAAAGTGAGAAGAGCTGGAGACAGTTTTGGCAGGCTTTATACAAGGCTGATCAATATTTTCCGTTTCTCCATTTATGTATCCCTACAATTCACTAGCTGCGAGAACAAGTTGACCAGACACTGTGTGAGAAAGTCCAGCCGACCCATAAGTCACGGCGAAGAAAAGAGTGATGGAAGGAAGCAAAGAGTTGGAGGAAGCAAAGCAAGCAGATGCTTGTAAAGGAGCCTGCAGACTAACCAGGGTGCATGTGTTACAGTGCAGAAGAGAGACCTGGGGAGAAGGTTCCATCACATCCTCAGTGCTAACCTGGCAGTGACCATCTTGTGGTCCATGTCACAGTCAAGGACACCTGAAGCCCTGGGAAGCAGGGGCTTCAAGCAATCCCAAGAGAGACTCTAGACTCCAGGAGCTGCATCCAGGCAACAGTTTGACCGCTGGAATTGATGCTGACATCTTAGGCTTTAGGATCCCTGTCATGTGTTTAGTGCCTTGCCTCTAGGGTCTGCATTTATTCCCAGAGATGTGGAAGATAGCAATAAAGGAAGGGCTGTGGAAAGCTGGCCAAATATTAGCCGGATGAGCAGCGGCCTCTACCTGGGTCCGAGCTTGCACTAGTGGAAGAGAATGAGGACTTGCTGAGAAGCCATTGTTCAGAGACTTCAATTAGACAAGAGGAGACGGGAGATGGTAGTTTGTACTTTAAGATGTAGTAAAGATGATACCTTAAGACCATGAGAACCCAACCACAATGTGGCCTGAGAATATGGGACACAGCCACGAGACCAATAACTCTGATGCAGACACTAAACTATGGGGGAAGCAGCAACAATAAAGAGGACAAAAACAAACAAACAAACAAACAAATCATCATAGTGTCTGGACCATTGTGGATCCAAGTCAGCTTGTCCAGGAAATCTGGAGAAATTTGGAGCACTCACTGGAAATCGAGCTGCTCATACTGAGGAGCTCTCAAAGACAGAATCCTAGCAGGAAACACAGATTCAGGCATGGACAAGCCTGGATGCATTGCTTAAATGTCCTAAATCTGAATATTTCCCACCAGTTTGCCCAATCTACTTACTCTCTGTACTATTTCTTTTTTAAAAAATTTTTTATTAATTTATTCTTGTTACATCTCAATGGTTATCCCATCCCTTGTATCCTCCCATTCTTCCCTCCCTCCCATTTTCCCCTTATTCCCCTCCCCTATGACTGTGCCTGAGGGGGATTTCCTCTCCCTGTATATGCTTATAGGGTATCAAGTCTCTTCTTGGTAACCTGCTGTCCTTCCTCTGAGTGCCACCAGGTCTCCTCCTCCAGGGGACATGGTCAAATATGAGGCACCAGAGTTCGTGTGAAAGTCATACCCCACTCTCCACACAACTGTGGAGAATGTTCTGTCCATTGGCTAGATCTGGGTAGGGGTTTAAGGTTTACCGTCTGTATTGTCCTTGGCTGGTGCCTTAGTTTGAGCAGGACCTCTGGGCCCAAATCTGCCTATCATAATGTTCTACTTGTAGGTTTCTAGGACCCTCTGGATCCTTCTACTTTGCTATTCTCCCATGCTTCTCTCATCTAGAGTCCCAATAGGATGTCCTCCCCTCTGTCCCAGTTTCCTGGTAAGTGAAGGCTTTCATGGGACATGCCCCTTGGGCTAGTATGCAGATATAAGTGAGTATATACCATTTGAGTCTTTCTGCTTCTGGGTTAACTCACTCATTATGATCATTTCTAGCTCAATCCATTTATCCACAAATTTCGGGAATTCCTTGTTTTTAATAGCTGAGTAGTATTCCATAGTGTATATGTACCACAGTTTCTTTATCCATTCTTCTATTGAGGGATACTTAGGCTGTTTCCATGTTCTGGCTATTATGAATAAGGCTGCTATGAACATGGTTGAGCAAATTTTCTTGTTGTGTGCTGGAGCATCTTCTGGGTATATTCCAAGGAGTGGAATAGCTGGGTCTTGAGGAAGCCCTGTTCCCAGTTTTCTGAGATAGCACCAGATAGATTTCCAAAGTGGCTGTACTAGTTAGCATTCCCACCAGCAATGAAGGAGTGTTCCTCTTTCTCCACATCCTTGCCAGCATGTGGTGTCGCTTGAATTTTTGATCTTAGCCATTCTGATGGGAGTAAGATGGAATCTCAGAGTCGTTTTGATTTGCATTTCCCTGATGACTAAGGAGGTTGAGCATTTCTTTAAGTGTTTCTTAGCCATTTGATATTCCTTTGTTGAGAATTCTCTGTTTAGTTCTAAGCCCCATTTCTCAATTGGGTTATTTGTTTTGGTGGTGTTTAATTTCTTGAGTTCTTTATATATTTTGGATATTAGACCTTTGTCAAATGTAGGGTTGGTGAAGATCTTTTCCCAGTCTATAGGCTGTCACTTTGTTCTCTTGACAGTGTCTCCTGCCTTACAGAAGCTTCTCAGCCTCATAGGTCCCATTTATTAATTGTTGACATTAAGGCCTGGGCTGTTGGTGTTCTGTTCAGGAAGTTTTCTCCTATGCCAATATGTTCCAGGCTCTTCCCCACTTTTTCTTCTAACTGACTTAGTGTCTCTGGTTTTATGTTGAGGTCTTTGATCCACTTGTATTCGAGTTTTGTGCAAGGTGACAAATATGGGTCCAGTTGCATTCTTTTACACATAGACCTCCAGTTAGACCAGCACCATTTGTTGAAGATGCTAGCCTTTTTCCATTGAATGGATTTGGCTTCTTTGTCAAAAATCAAATGACCATATGTGTGTGGATTCATATCTGGGTCTTCAATTCGATTCCACTGATCAACCAGCCTGTTGCTGTGCCAGTCCTATGCTGTTTTAATTACTATTGCTTTATAGTACAGTTTGAGATCAGGTATGGAGACTCCTCCAGAGGATCTTTTATTGTACAAGATTGTTTTAGCTATTCTGGGTTTTTTGTTTTTCCATATGAAGTTCAGAATTGAACTTTCAATGTCTTTAAAAAATTGTGTAGGTATTTTGATAGGGATTGCATTGAATCTGTAGATTGCTTTTGGTAGGATGGCCATTTTTACTATGTTAATTCTCCCGATCCATGAGCAAGGAAGATCATTCCATCTTCTCATGTCATCTTCAATCTCTTTCTTCAGAGTTTTGAAATTTTTTTCAAACAAGTCCTTCATTTGCTTAGTTAGAGTAACTCCTAAATATTTTATATTGCTTGTGGCTAATGTGAAGGGTGTGGTTTTCCTAATTTTTTCTTCTGCAAGCTTGTCATTTGTGTATAGGAAGGCTACAGACTTTTTTGAGTTAATTTTGTATCCAGCCAATTTGCTGAAGGTGTTTATCAGCTGTAGGAGTTCTCTGGTGGAATTTGAGGGTCACTTAAGTACACTATCATATCATCTGCAAATAGGGATCTTTGTACTATTTCTATAAGAGGCATTTATTACATTTTTTTCTGGATCACCTAGTACATGGGTTGAGCATCCCTTATCTAAAATGCATTGGACAAAAACTGTTACCAGTTTCAGAGCATTGTGGATTAGTGGTCCTCAAACTATCTCTTGATTTAATAACCCAGAGCAAGAAAGCATCCTTTCGTCAAGCAGATGCTGACATAACTGCACTGGCAGACAAGAGACATGGAGAATCATGTAGCTTCCTGAGACATTTGCTATGTAGTAACCTCTAGAAAGAGGAAGATGAACAGACTGAAATGTAAATGCATCAAAAAGGTTTGAGGGATAGCCAGATGGCTTCAAAGGGAAAAGCACCCTCCCTCCAAGCCTCACAATGTGAATTTAATTCCCAACTTCCGAGGGTTGTCCTCTGAACAAATGGGGTGAGTGCATGTGTGTGTGCGTGCATGAGTGTGTGTGTGTGAGTGTGCATGAGTGTGTGTGTGTGTGTGTGCATGTATGTGTAGTAAAATTATTTTTAACCTTTGATTTCACTTACAGCATTTTATCATCACAAAATAAAATTGGACTTTAAAATGTTAGTTATAAGTGTTGTGTGCTTTGCTCTAATTTTTTTTAATGTATGAAAAGGAAAAGACTAGACCCTCCAAAATGAAAAGTAAAGAGGGTCGAGGAGAGCAGAAAAGATGGAGTATGGTTTGTCAGGAGATGAGAGGAAAGACTATGAGAAGAAGAAGAAGGAGGAGGAGGAGGAGGAGGAGGAGGAGGAGAAGAAGAAGGAGAAGAAGAAGAAGAAGACAAAAAAGCCATTTATAGGGCTACTCGTGAGCCTTGGGGTAAGATGACAGGGGATCCCTCCATCAAAGGTTTAAGTACCCAAAGTAAAGGAAGAACAAAGAACAAAGATAAAGGTTCTAGAAAGCGGGTGTTTATTTATTTGTTTGTATGTGTATGTTTGTGTATGTGAGCTTACGTGTACCTGGGTACAATGTGTGTCACTATGTATGCACGTGGAGGCCAAAAATTGGGATGGGTGTCCTCTATTACTCTCTGTTTATTCCTTTGAGGCAGAGTCTCTCTCTGAACACATTTTCTCTGCCAAGCCAGAACCTAGCAAGGCCCAGCAGTCCTCCCATCTCTATCCACCTTGCAGCTGGAGCCACAGGAAAGCACTGGGTACCCAGATTACTGATTTTGCAGCAAGTGCTCCTAACCATGGAGGCAGCTCTTCAGAGCCCAAGATAAAGGTTCTAAAAACCACAATTTAGTGAAGGAGAAAGTCTCTTAACCTAGGAGAAAGAGCCAGCGACTCCCTCATAGGGATGGTGCCATCAGAACTCCAAAGGAAAGGATCTGAGTCAACAGGCAAATCCAGATGTGCCCAGAATTCCAGGGCTTTGGTCACCATGTGACATCCCCATCAGATCCTTTAGGTGGATCCACGTCACTCAGCACCCCAGTGTTTCTCAGGATTTAAAATTGTGTGCCGAACATTCACTTCACAGTCAAATTCTGAATCAATTCATCAGGCAGTTGGCAGTCTGGGCTGTATGGTAGGGGACAGTCACATCTATGAAACCCCAGTGAAGGTTCTGAAGAAGGCGACCACCTGGAGTTCACCCACCTGCTATGCCTGACACACACACAATGTGCTCCCATTTTGATAGAAAAGAGGGTTTTGCTTTATTCTTACACTGAATATTTACTGTTAGAGATTTCAGTATTTAGTAGTTAAGCTAACAGCTTCTCAGACTTGCAGTGTTGGCTAGAGGAAGAGAACATTCCAAACATGCAATGGTTGTTTCCTTTCATTAGCTGAATTCTAGACAACAGAAGGGGCTCCATCACTGCAGGAAGGACCCAACCTCTCATTAATCCCAGATGCTTAATTAAATCAACCAATAGCCCCTAATTTCATTGTGTCTTTTCAGATACCTACATTCATTCATTGTGAAAGGAAGGTTTATAGATGGTTAAAAGTCACATTGGTTGAATTTCTAAGGTTATGGCCTCCTTAGCAAAGGGATTATTGGAGGCAAGTTAGTGACAGGTTCCCTCCCCTGCTTTTTAAGGTCATCAGAGACAAAAGTGATCATGTATTAAGATCCTGATTTCTGCGACCTTCATCATCTGGCCAGCAAAAACTACAAGAATTTAACAAAATACATTTTCCCATCTTTTTCTGGAATAGAAGTAACACAGAGACGCAAAGGAGGGAAATGACCTGTATCAATGCAACGCAGTAAAGCCATCTGTTCAGGCTTTTAACAGGTGTATCAGGCCTAGAGGTCATTCAAGTCATGCGTTCACGGCTGAAGGCATAGCTCAGTAGAGTGCTTGCTTCCCTTGAATATAGAAGGGTTCAGTGCAAGCATCTCATACATACACACACACACACACACACACACACACACATATAAACACATGCAAGTGCACACACACACATACACCACACACACACACACACACACACACACACACACAATTGTGGTACCTGGGGCTGGAGAGATGACCAGACATCTGTGTTTGGTGGTTCACAGTTGTCTGTAACTTTAGTTCCAGGGGATCCAATGTCTTCTTCTGGCATCCCCAGGTACCAGGCACAGGCATGGGATCCATACATACATGCAGGCACAACACTCAAACACGCAAAGAATGAAATGAGTTTTCTTTTAAAGTCATGTTTTCAATGAATTTCTTGTTGTATTAAGTAATCAGAAATTCTTGGTTTCTGGGAATGCTGGAAAGAAAATGGAAGTGAGAGTGAGAGGCAGGTAACTAGGCGTTTACATGGGAGACCTAATCAAAAGGAAGCACCATATCTCCTTCCGTAATTAATATTCTTGTTTGCATCCTCCCATGCAAAGAAAGAGATAAGAGAAGCTCTTGACTTTCTAAAATAACTACTTTGGAAAGGGGAGAAATTACAAGGTCATGTCACCTATTATCACCACCAGTGGCTGCTGTATTTTTACCATGGGTGAAAGGCAGATCTTACACCCACTTAAACTTTTAAATCTTTTCTCAGGAGGCACACTTGCTCTGTCTTGAGACTCGCATAATTGAGTCCTCAGACCCCAAGGCTCCTAAACTCTTTGCCTGTGTAAATTCCTGCAGACGCTTTCTCTTCTGGTTCTGTTTTACTGGACTCTCTCCCACACCCGGGTCGCACTCCCTGCCAGTCCTCTCCCTGTACTGGCTCTAATCTCCTTAAGCGGACTCTCTGCTTAATTTCCTAGGGCATCACTTGTGGCAGGTGGCATATGACATACTTTATGGAAGGTCTGAAGCACAGTAAAGATTACATCACGTCACACCACACGCTCTGGTAATATAAAATGTAATAACCTATTTTATGCTGCTTGCTTAAGTGAAAAATGGAATGGATTTGTATGCACACCCTCATGCTGTTAACGTTACCCATGAGGAGATTTTTTTTTAAAGAGAGAAATATGCAAAACTGTGACAAGCAGTTAAGGTAATAAAATCACCATTAATTTTTTTCTTCCCCTCCCTCAAATTTTCTGCCTCTTCTTTGAGGTACTTGTCCCTATTCGTCCCTTCTTCTGCCTCACTTGCCACATGCCACAGGTGTCCTTCTTCTCTTGCTTCGGGAAGGGAATACTGTCACTGTCAGGAACCTGTAGCTTTGCTCTCAGACACACGCTAAGCAGAGCTGTGCCCTGTGGCCATCAGAGGTAACCTCTAGCCCTGGGTCCCATGGTTCACATGCATTCAAGTGACAATAAACAGTGAGGATTCATGCCGGCCTGGAACTTATTTCTTTTCCTTTAGAGAACTAAACTTTGGCAAAATACCAACGAAGACCATTATACAAAGCAGCTCTGTACAATTGGGTGGCAGTCAGCACAGGGAAACTGAATCACCAGAGTCCAAACAGCCTTTTATTAATTTATTAATTTTTAACGAGTAACTAAGAAAATTGATTTCTGTTCTCTGTATGAGGCATAAAGGAGCCGTCCTTAAGAAACCTCATTTCTCTTCAAGCAGGTGAGATTCATTTCCTTTTTGTCCTGGTCACTAGGACATTCACAGACAAACTTTATTCCATGGGAATGCATTTTCTATAGCCAACTTCAGCTTGTAGCTTTTACTTTTTCTCTAGGTCCACTGTAGATATGTATGTATGTATCTATTTAAAGAGCCTCATATAGCCTAAGCTAGCCTTCAACTATTATTTTAGCCCAGGTTGGCCCTGAACTCCTGATCTTCCTGCTTCAGCCTCCCAAATGCTGGCATTATAGATGAGTACCAACCCATCCAGCTACACTGTATCCTTTTTAAAAAGCATCTTAATGTCTTTAGGAAACAAGGTGAGTGTTCTTGTGTGTTTTTATTGTTGATTTTATACAAATTAGAATCACCTGGGGAGAAAGAGCCTCAAGTGAAAAAATATTATCCACCAGACTGGCCTGTGGTCGTGTCTGTGAGCCATTGTCTAGATTCATGATTGGAATATCAGGTTCCAGGCCACTGTGGGCAGTACCATTCCCATGTAAGTGAACCTAGAAACCTTTGACCCTCAAATTTTTCTTATCTACAAGAAGTGTAAGGATAAAGATGGAGCAGAGATTGAGGGAATGGGCAACCAATGATTGGCCCAACTGGAGACCCACCTGATGGGAGAGAGTCAACCCCTGTCACTATTAATAAGACTCTGCTATGCTTGCAGACAGGAGCCTCGCATAACTGTCTTCGGAGAGGCTTCGCCCAGCAGTTGATGGAAACAGATGCACAGACCCACAGCCACACACTAGACAGAGCTCTAGGGGTCGCATGGAAGAGTGGGGAGGAAGGATTGAGGGAGATGGAGAGGTCAAGGACCCCACAAGAAGACCTAGGAGGTCAACTAACCTGGGCCTATGGGGGCTCACAGAGACTGAACCATCAATTAAACAGCATTCAAGGGCTGGAGCTATCCCTCCTGTACACGTAGCAGATGTGCAGCTTGGTCTCATGTGGGTCCCCTAACAATGAGAGTAGGGGCTGTCTCTGACTCTGTTGCCTGCCTTTGCATCCCTTTCCCCTTAGCTGAGCTGCTTCATCTGGCCTCAGTGGGAGAGGATGTACTTCGTTCTGCTGCAACCTGATGTGCCAGGGTGGGTTGGTATTCCTTTGGGGGGGGCTTCCCGTCTCTGAGAAAAGAGGAAGGAAGGAATTGGGGGGGACTTGGGATAGGACTGAGAGCAGAGGAGGGAGACCACTACGGTCAGACTGTAAAATGATTAAATAAATAAATAGATAGACAGGGGGATAAAAAGAAAAAAAGAATACCAGCAGAGAGCAATCCAGTAAGCAACATACTTTCATGGTTTTCATCTCCAGGTCCTGGCTTGGTTTCCCTCCGGGATGGATTATGACCTCAAGTGCAAGCCAAATAAACCCATTCCTCTCTGAGTTGCTTTTAGTCAGTGGTTGATCACAGCAACAGAATGAAGCTAGGGCAGAAGTGATGACTGCTATAAAAGGGAAAAATGGAAAGTTACCTATTGAATGATAGCTGCATGTGATCAGAAATTCCCTTCGTTCTTGAGAAAGGGCACAGCCTGCATCTTCTTCGGAGGCACAAAACTGATAAGAGGAAAGAATGTGCGTCCCACCTGCAATGCTTTCTCCAAGAATCTAGGGCCTCTTTCCATTGCAGTCTCAACCTCTTTTCTAACTTCTGAGCCGGCAAAATGCTTTCATAGGACACACACTCAAAGAGATTTTCTCTGTGCTTTGTCCCAGGAACATACATGTGTAGAAGGGAGCGTTTGGTCACTTGCTTTGCATCACCACAAGCATACGTTAAGATTCATTCATTTTTTAAGTAAAAGAATACTGTAGGTTGAGTCACAAGAATTCCTCTTCCAAGTGCCTTCTCAGCATAGGAGTGGATTCCAGGGGAGCTAAGCATTGAACAGCAAACCTGAGGTTCCACAAAGGCCTTGTGGACAGCCTCCCTTGTGTAAAGGAACCTGTGGGTCGTAACTCTTGGTGGGGGGGGCAGTCAAACAGAAAGTGCAAGTTTATATTATTGATTATAACAGTAGCAAAATTACAGTTATAAAGTAGCACCAAAAAATAAGTTTATGGTTGGGGGTCACCATAACACGAGGAACTGTATCAAAGGGTTGCAGCATCAGGAAGGTTGAGGACCAGTGGTGAAAGGTTCCTTCCTGGTGTAGTGATCAGAGGTTCCACTGCAACTGAGAATGGAGCATGAAGACAGGGAGGAGAAGAGGAAGGAGGCCACAACTGGGATGTAAAGTTAACAAATTAATTAATTAATTAAAAAGAGTGAATCCCTTAAAGCCAGGAGAGGTGGCATGTCTGTAATCCTGGCTCTTAGGAGACTGAGTTTGAAGGAGCTGGACTGAGACCTGCCTGAGATGATGTACAGGGAGAGACCACCCCCAAACGAGAACAGCAAAAGCAACCATGGATGCCCTGAGATGTACAGGGAGAGACCACCCCCAAACAAGAACAGCAAAAGCAACCATGGATGCCCTGAGATGATGTACAAGGAGAGACCACCCCCAAACAAGAACAGCAAAAGCAACCATGGATGCCCTGAGATGATGTACAGGGAGAGACCACCCCCAAACAAGAACAACAAAAGCAACCATGGATGCCCTGAGATGTACAGGGAGAGACCACCCCCAAACAAGAACAAGAACAAGAGCAACAGTGGATACCCTGAAGCATGAGGAAGAACCTGGATGTTTACTCTCAGGCTTCAGCCATTCCATGCAATATGATTTAAAACTATTTTGATTTTTTTTTTTAAATTCTTGCCTTAACTATTGCTTTTTAGGAAAAAAAATCCCTTTGTGCTAGAAAGGGGTTGCAACTTGTGATACAGTTGGTCTATGTAGCTCTGTTTTGCTTGACTTCCCTCAAAAAGTGAATAAATAAATAAGCTTCCTGGGCGGAATGTAGTGTACACTGCAATCCCAGTACTTGGGTAAAGATAGAAAAATCAGGAGTTCAAGGCGAGCCTTAGCTACAATAGCCTTTGTTCAGACAAACATTAAAATAAATCAATAAGCTTCCAAAGATGAGTGTCTTATCACAAGTAAGAGCAGTTAAATGGGGCAGGTTCTCACCATGTTCCCGGGACCATGAAAAGTTCTTTATGGAATGACTCATGCCATGAAGCTGAAGTGCTCTCAATGTTTGTGTCCTTCCAAACTCCTCAAAGCTAGCCCTGAGCTCAAGGCAGAATCCTTTGAGGTTTTGTAACAAGACAGAACCTCGCACAATTGCTCACAGAGAGTATAGAACATTCTAGCTCTGAGACAGATACCTTCAGACCATCTTAGAGGGCCACATCATCCACTCCAGCATGAAGATCTCTGTAACCTGCCATTGCAATTAGGGACTGAGATTTTTGTCCCTTTCTCCCAAGGAGAACTGCAAGATTCCTTGTACAAATTTACTTACTCTAGTTTTACAGTGTTCTCTAAAACTCAGAATTCAGACTATCAACACACATTACAGCACAAACCTCACTGGATAGCTGGACAAACCATCAACAATCACCTCCATGCCTGTTCTCTCTTCAAAGCCAGATAAATGTTGAATAAAAAAGGCAACCATCTCTCCCAGTTGAACAAAAGTGAGGCCCAGAAGGAGTGAAGGACCTTCTGAAAGGGTGTGGAGCCCATAAATGGCAAAGCCTGGATGAAAACCCCAGCTTTTGAGTCCAAATGGCAGCACAGGCCACACTATATGAAGGTGACGAAAATAGAAAATGTCATGGCAATTCTAGAGTCAAACGTGCCCCTTCTACAACAAACAGCACCTTGGAAACTGATTCTTTCTCTCTTAAGCCAAATAACTAGACTCGGCCTCTGGACAGGCAGAGATAATAATACTTAAAGTGCAGAGAATAGTTTCTAAACAATATGGGCCCAAAATATTTACAATACACACTCACTCAGAAACACATAGACTCCTGTCACCTGCTCAATTATTAATGGTCCCTGTCAGCTAGATTCTACGAATATCAATATTAAATCACTGAACACCTTAATTCCCAAACTCCCAAAGGAAAAGCTGGAAGCTTCAAGAGTGCCATTTTCAGGACTTTTCTCAGCGTCGGAGGACAGTTAGGTCTCATTAGCTCTAGAACTTCATAGGACCAAGCTAGGAAGATGGCTCAGTGGGTAAAATGTCTGCTGTATGAGCGTGAGCACTTGAGGTGGACACTAGCAGTCTCTTTAGAAGCTGGTCATGGCCATGTGCCTCTGTATTGATGGAGCAGGGAGACACAGGCAGACCCCTGTTGTTCCCTGGCCAGGTGATCTAACCTGTGAGCGGGTTGCAAGTTCTATGAGAGATCCAGTCTCAAATACAAGCAGGGAAGTGTACCTCTCAATGTCCCCTCATCAAAAGAAGGGGGGGAAAGCTTATTTTTGCAGTAGAGGGCTACAATACGCTTCACAGTTGCTCAGTTATTATGCAGATAATAAGTGACCTGGGGCATCTGGCCACAGCTGGTGGACCTACAACATACCACGTGACCAAACGTACACTTAAGATGCAGGAAACATCTTGGAAAGAGGGACAGAAAACTTGGAATTGTCAAAGAACTACAACGAGTGCTGATTAAAGGTCTTCCAGACCTGGCAGAGACGCTAACCCCATGAAATCTCAACAGTATAATTGCCTAAGCAAGATCGGAATAATGACAAAGCCAGGGAACATGCCAACACAGACAGGGGAAGTTTTACAAGGTCCCACCCTAGACAAATAACTAGCATCCAATGGCTGCTGAGAGAGGAAGAATCAGTTTTCTCCAAAGACTAGACTCCTGAGCGGTTATCCACTCCCATGTAGTCACTCTCAAATGCATGCAAATAAAGCAACACTAAGCAGGCTCAGGCAGACAGAATAGATAGATAGATAGATAGATAGATAGATAGATAGATAATGATAGATAATAGATAGGTGATAGAAAGATAGATGATAGAAAATTGATAGATAGATTATATATAGATAATAGATAATAGATGATAGATAGATACATAGATAGATAGATAGATAGATAGATAGATAGATAGATAGATGATAGATGATAGAAAGCTAGATGATCATAAACGAGAACATGAATTGTTTGAGAGGGAATGGGGGACAGAGGAGGAGTTGGAGGAAGGAGAAAGAAAGGTAGAAATAATGTAAATATAAATATCATAAACTTCTCAAACTAAAATTAAAATTAAAAACATAGAGAAGAATCTAAAATGTAAATAAATAAATAAATACATGCATACACACATAACATGGAGGCTTCTGCTTCCTGACAGCCAGACTGGCTTCATACTCCTGCCATTATGCCTTCCTCACTATGATAGGCTGTGTCCTCTTGGAACTATAAGGCAAAAATAAACCCTTTCTCCCCTAAAAACTGTAAAAAGGTGGGAGTTATTGAGGAGAGCGCCCAAGGTAAACTCTGGTCTCCACATACATGTGCACACATGTGCATCTACATACGCATGTGCAAATACACATGCATGTACACCCATATACACAAAATAGTCATATTGCTCTGACAAGGCCATGCTTCTTTCTCCCTTAGAAGACACTGGGCATCAGAACATTTTTGTCTAGGACCATCTCAGAATCCTTGGAGAACATGCCAGAACATGGTAGGATGGCCCTCCCAAGCATTTCTTGGGGTGAATCCAGATAGAATGCTCTGAGCACTGCATATAGATCTTAAGAAGAATGGCAATGATTTCTAGAACATGGAAAATCAGTGTTTGCTACCTCTAGTGGGGCGTCTCCAGGAAGAAGGCATAGCACAGAAAAGAGACCTCCAGTCTCAGCCATCAGAGTACAGAGTTAAGACCAGTGCCTGATCCACATTGTCTCTATCAGCGAACACAGAGAATCCATCCAGTGATTGTCACATACAATGAAATGTTAGCACTAATTTCTTTCTAAGAAACATTTGTTTAAGATAGGCATTGCCTGTGTGGAGTCTAAGACTGTCAAGCAGGGAAGTCGGTACCGCAGGTGCTTTCAACATGCCGGGTGTGAGTCTTGGAGGATTTAGGGAGCTAAAGAAGGCGCAGGAAATAGAACCGAGGCATAAGTTACCCTTATTTGTCATCAAGTGGCCTTTAAAATACGCATTGGGAACATCCTAAGGTGGGCCCAGAATATTACGGAAATATCAACACAGAGAAAAGGCTAAAAAATAACCAGAGTAATGATTTGTGATCACAGCCTGACCAAATATGAGGACAGGTCCACAATGACAACAATGTCACAAACCCTCCCCACATGATCCTAGTGATCAAGAGCAAAGGTAAGTAGGAGAAAACATGTGATTGGATGGTGAGACTCTGTGTAGGAAGCGGGGATAGGATCTCATCATGATGAGTGAGAGGAGGCTCCAAGGGCTAATACCAAAGTGTTTACTAAGCTTTAGAAGCAGAGATGTGGCCATTTCTCAACAAGAGTAATGCATACAACAGGAACCTGTGAGAAGATGCATTTGACAGTGCAATTCTAAATACATGCACTGTCACACCACTTTCTTATTTGGTCCAAATAAATCCAAAATCCTTGTAATAGCCTGACCAGGGTTGTTGGGTTGTTTATTTGTCTTGTTTTTTTTTTTTAATTGTTAGTATTCAGGAAGGAAAAGACAGAGTCTTCCCCAAATCTAGTTAACAAGAAAACCACTGCCAACCAGCTGCTTGGTGATAAAGCCAGTTACACAGGGCCAAGTCTAAATATAAGACCAGTGATCATAGCAGAGGGATTTGTCTGAGCAGTACTGCTTCCTACCCGAGATAACTTGGTGGAAAAGAAACAGTGGATCTGGGGTTACCAAGAGCCTTGGCGAAGCTGGGGACAGGAAATGGAAGCTGTTTGTCAAAAGGATGGAAGGGAAATATTTTCTGCCATCCATTGAGCAGTCAAGTGAGCATAAACCAAAATAATATATTTTATACTTCTCAATCACGAGAGGACATTTCAAATGTCCTACCATTAAAAAAAAAATTCTAGGTAACTGAAGTGCTAAATCAATTGGCTTGATTTGATCATGCAGCATTTATATAAAAAACATCACATTATATCCCATAAAGGTGGGCAATGGAGATGTGTTTATCAAATACATTATTAAAATACTTAAAGATTAAATCGTATTTTAAAAAAATAATGAAAAAGTGGAAGAAAATAAGACATTAATGGAGTAATAACTCTGACAGACTATCAGACCCATTTGTAGAAATGAACTCCAGGCCATCTCAGGTCAGGGGCAACTGAAACCGGAATAGAATTTGACCTGATAAATAGTTCCTATTTTCACCTTCAATTTCCAAATAACCTTTGCTGCATCAGTTCCGATAATGTCTCTAATGAATGTCTCCTGAAATCAACTAGACTTGAGGAAATGTTATTAGATCCATAAAAAAACAGCTCCATTTTTCTTCATATCCTATCAACTTTCTTCCATGTCCAGAGCACCTAAGATATTTTCAGACAGGCAAGCAGAAGAGAGAACAGAACTGAGAGACTGAGAGCAATCAAGAAAGTAAAAGTACAAACAACTTGACTAAATGTGACTGACATTTTCTTACAAGAAAGAAAAAAGAATATATATATATATATATATATATATATATATATATATATATATATATATATTCATATGTGTGTCCTGTTTATGCTGTCCATTTTACTTCAAGTTGCTAAGCAACTGGTGTTTGCTAAAAGATGGCACCAGAGAACCAGAGAGGAATATTTTTACTCTCCTCCTTGGGAAGTGCTCTGAGACTCCAGACCAGATCCAAGGGGATGTTACCTGGTATCTCTATTTGTACTCATTTTATTCTTGCCTTACTTAAAACAAAACAAAAAAATTATAAATATCTCCAAATACTAAAACTGACTATTAGGGAGAAATAAACAAACAGTGATAAAACTTCAGTTTGTGTCTTTAACGTATAAGTTTACCAAGAGGCCTCACCCAGGCTTCCTCCATCCATCCATGAGTAATAAATAACGACCATTTTTCTACAAGTGAGGGCTAGGAGTCAAATCCTTGGGGGACACTTTGCATAAACTCAACATGGGCACTAAACTGTGCTTGAGCTCTGAAAGTCCCCAAAGTGGATTATTTTCCTAAGACTTGGTCCACAGACTCCTCCCAGGGAGTAAGGTCGCCATGTCTGCAGAGTATTCTTGAACCCGCACAGAAGAAAAGCAACACACAAGTTGAAGACATTCTTCCCACACCATGCAAGACATAGCTATCATGTTTCTGTTCTGCATGTAGAAATCCTTCCCTCTTCTTAAGCCACTTCTATAAAGTCATTCCACAAAGAGAGACGGGTCCTCCCAGAACATTGCGAGCTTTGAACATTCTCTCCTCCTCCTCCTCCTCTTCCTCCTCTTCCGCCTCCTTTCTCTCTATTCCCACTCGTTTTTCTCTGCCTCCCTCCCTCTCTTTATTTCTGTTTTTGTTTGGTTTCATTTCATTTTGTAGGCCTTGGTTAAGGGGAAATGGAGAAGAAAACCAAGAACTAGCTCGCTCTCCTTCTAGACACTTACTTATTGAAAATGCCTGCTGCAATTCACCAAAAGAACCAGACTGATTGATAGTTCCCCCATCCTTTCATTGATAGTCCACCAACGTGTACTTATTAAACCATGGGTTCCGTCCTTAGGGCGCATAATTCTTACACAGATAGCAAAGGAATACATCTTGATTGGAAGGAAATGTTTTGATGATGTTAGGACAATTTGGTGGAAAGAAAGGAAAGTAAGTGTGAGAAGCAAGAGACAAGCCTTAAGATGGCTGTGTGTAGCCCAGGCTTGCCCAGGGCTCATGGTCCTGCTTCTGCCTCCCAAGCGCTAGTATTATAAGGGCAAGCCACCATCCCTAGGTTCTCTTAATGATTTAGCAAAATAACCACATTGTTATAATGCCTGATGGATTCGTTATTCCTTTATTCTCCGAGTCATAACTTATTTTCTATAAAGCTAATGTGAAAGATCTTTAGACCCGCAGTGAAACAACCCCCAACTCCTGCTAAAGAACAGCTTCTCTACTTATAATGAAATCCAACCCCTGCCTCTTTGATCTGTCTGTCTATTTAGTCCAGACTTCTGACTCTGAGAATCCTTAAGCGGTCTTTCCTTTCTCAGATGGCAAACTCTGTCATGCCTCATAATTGAGTGGGCACTCGATAAATGAATGCTACAGTGCTCTGCAAAAGAATACACTTCCTATTGGCAGCAAATCTGAGAGAAACTTCCCCAGAAGAAAGGACTGTCAGTTACCACTTAACAAGCCTGTGCTGGCTCCCATAGAAAGAGAAAACAGAACAGAAAACAGCAACTTGCTCCCCCACAGCAGCCACATGGCTTTCTGGTTGCTGCCTCCAGTCACCTGGCACACTGCTGGTCCCCACAGAAGGAGCTCAACAAGTCCTTGTTAGATTGATTCAGAAAGGCAAGCGACTGGTGATATGTAATCCATCACCTGATAGGTGGACGCCAGCTGGGTTTCTCACATTCTGGCTGTGCCCAGCTTTTGACCTCCTGTGGTCTTTGGCTCTCTTACAGCTGACAAATTTAGCTGAGTGTGAGATGCCAGGGCAAGAGCAGGAAGCCCAGAGCAAGGACTAGAAGGCTGTTCAGGAACTCTGGTGGGAGATTTGCTTTTACAAGACCCTCATCCTCTCTATAGATGATGTCACCATCAAAGTTTATCCCAAGATGTCCTCTACAATACTCCAGGCCAGAGCTTCAGGAGGGGCAGGAGTGATTCAGAGTTAGGATGTACATCAGACTTCCCTGGGAAGCCTGAAGCTGCTGATGGACAGACCCCACTTACAATTACAGCTATTAAGAAGGGCGTCAGTTCTGACATTCTCGTAAACCAAACGAAAGGGCTAGTGTGCAGTGAGGCTCAAAAACCATTGCCTTCCCTTTTTGCAAGGCCCAGCATCACTTTGCCTCCCTTTTCACATCATCACAGCACCAAACATCACTATTATTGTCAACTAGCACTTTTTAATGGATCATTTGTCATGTGCTAGATGCTAGTTTGAGTGATTGCTGGAATGCAATTAATCCTTGTAAGAACTGGGTAGGCTTGCTAACCCATATCCAGGTTGGGGCAAAACTGATTTTTTTTAAAGTTTAAATAATTGGACCGAGTTTTAACAACTTAGTAGGCATCAGAGTCAGATTTTAAAGGTCCCAAAACATGCTTACATCCTCCTAGTCTTTCAGCTATCCAGAGCCATTCAATGCCAAAGATTTTCCAGTATCTAGTGGGTGCTCTCTGGATCCTGTGCGGATAAAACTACCTTCTTGATCATATTTCTAAATATGCATATCAGCTTTCACCAACTCTTGACCATAAATCTTTAATGCCATACTAGAAGCTTTGAATAAACACTCAGAGACGATGCCAATATCTTCCTCAATTGTGTTCATCTATTTCTCTGGTATCTCCTCTCAGCTTAAATAAACCTAGTTTCCTACAAATCACAACTAGCTGCTCTTCCTAAATCAAAGTGTTTTCAAATCTAGGCCTCTCCTTTAGCCTCTAGATAAGCCACTTTTGTTCAGTATTTGAACTCCAGTAAATATATTTCTAAAACAATAAAGATGTTTGGACAACACCTTCCCTAAGAGCTTGGCAGGAGGCACACCTCTTCTTTATGGAGTATTAGCTGTGATGTCGCACAAGCCACACACATAACCAAGTAAGAAAACGTTAGATACATCATGTCTGCCCATGTGAAAAATCTCATGAAAGTTCAATAATGCAATTATCACGATGAAACTGCAGATATTTTTATCTCCAAATTGGCTTCCTTCGTGTTGGCACAATGACAGAAGTGGCCCTGGCATTAGCCTACCTGTCACATTAGTTAGAAGTAAACATCTAAGAAAACACCTGAAACTAAGTTCCTGCACATCCCCACAACTCAAGCAGTGTGGGGGAAAGGGGAGATGTACTTAGGACTTAATTCTTGAATGGTTCACCTGGAGAATGCCATAGAGTAACTGGCTGAGGCCCTGAACCAATCATGCAGTTGAGGGAGGAAGTTCCCTAGGTGGATTCAGGAGTGATTCTCAAAGCACATTCCTTGACCAATAGGACCTGTATTCCTGGGGAATACATTAAAGACTCTGGAATCTTCAGTAGTTCAATCACAAGCTCTGGAGGTGGAGCCTGGCACGCCACTGAGACCCAGCTTTCAAGTGACTCTGACAGAACTTACGATGTGTGGCACACTAGTTTAAACCATCAGGCCCTGCCCATGCAACCTAGAGAGAATTCGAATCTTGTGGGTTTTGCTAGCCTCTTACACAACTAAAAAATGATAGAGGGAGAGCTGGATGTAAGCCCATAACAGATCAGACAGGATCGGCTCTTCACTTCTGACTTGCTGAGGCTTCAGCGACGAGCAGGACAAATTAGCTAACTGGTCTGAAGACTAAAGGCTTTGGAGAGAGAGAGAGAGAGAGAGAGAGAGAGAGAGAGAGAGAGAGAGAGAGAGAGAAAGAGAGAGAGAGAGAGAAGGATGATAATGACAGAAGGGTGTGAACTTTGATATTTCCTGTGAGCCCTACCCTGATGAAAGCTTCAGAGAAATTAGACAAATGAATTTACATAGTTTTCAGTGGGGGAAAAGCCCTATTATGAAACATATTGGAGTTGTTCTCTAACAACAGTTTCCTTCACACATTTTTAGATTTTAAGTAGTTATAGATGTATACATTGAAGTACGATAATCTCTGCCTCTCAGGTTATTGGAATAGCGTTACACATACAGATTTTTTGAGGCCTTGTTACAGTAGGATTTCTGAGGAAGAGGCCTGGGAATCTGTGGTAAGAGCAGCAATCCTTTCTGTTCCTCAACAGACTCCATGACAACGGTGTCTCTACGTCTTCCTTCTCTGATGCTATCCCACACTACCTTACCCATTGCAGAGTCATCTTTAGAAAAGACTGGATGCCAAATCTCCAAGCAAACTCTATCTCAAAGCATCCCTATGCTTCATAGTAAACTCCAAAGCCTTAGAGTGACTCGGCAAGCCACACTAACTCAGCCCCTGCTTCTTTCTTCAGCTCTGTTCTCTACCACTAGTGCCTTGGGCCCCAACCTTGAGCTATTCTGAATTCTCTACACTTCCCTGAACATACAGTGCTCTTGTGTCTTGGTTTCCTTGACTCTCTGAGCCCTTCCTTTCCTCTTCTCAGTATAGCAGTCAAGATAATACCAGATCACATTGTATATAAATTCTCAGTAGATTAAGTCAACATGGATTGTTTCCTCACTCTGTGTCAGTGGTTGGCAAGTCTTTTCCCTAACAGGACAAATGGTAAATATTTTAGGCTTTGTGAGCAACTTGGTCACTGATATGTGGGTATATGCATCCAAACCTTTACAAGGTATTTAAGATCCTTCTTATTCATAGACATTGTCAAAGTTGTATGTGCAGTTACTGGTGAAGTCAAGGAGAAACCTGGGCTAATGGCACAGCCACATCTTGAATGCATCCTATTGCCAGGGAGGCAATAAGAGAAAGACTCACACAAGCAACTAAATGTCCCAGTCTGGAAGTGATGCCCTGTAATCCTGTAATTAGTCGAAGTTAGTCTCTTAACCCAACCAACAATAAAGAGGCTGAGGCAGGCTGTGACTGACTGAGTGAAAAATGCTAGCTATATCAGCTCAAAGACACTTGAGGAAGCACGTCCTGCAACCAACTCAGCTGGGTTTTCCCTGTAATCCTATTCATTCATTCATTCATTCATTCATTCATTCATGCTTTCATTCTTTCTTTCAATCAATCATTTGTTCATTTATTCATTCATTCTTGTGATGCTTCTGATGGGATGCACAACCTTGTGCATGTTAGGCCCCAAGCCCATCTCTGCATTTTACAGCATCTCAAACAACTTTGGATTACAGTGTCATATGTAAAAACACTGCTGTACTTTTCAACATGACTCTCTTACCCTGACCAGCTCCCATGGCCTCTTCAGATAAGTATTTATCTGTGGCAGTTGCCTTGCATAGCACCACCCTCCCCGCACTGCTCAATGTGTGTGGTTGCTTGGGCCCTCTAAATCACATGGAGGATTGTGGGAGTAAATAGAACCGCTGACACAGTTGCCTGAAAGCTCCCGGATCCGATCCGGTTAGTTTGCCCACATTATCTACTTGTGATCACCATATTCTTTTAGTTATTGGTTACTCTCTACATCAATCACACGCATGCCTCCTTTGCAACTTTTTTTTTCAGCTAATATTGCATGCTGAAGAGAGTCGGTTCTTGAGGCCACAGAAAATTTTGATTATCATGTGGGTTGTTTCCATTTTCAGTTGAGAGGTGCAAAAGGCAGGCACAGGAAAGGGAGTGGTTTGTTTTTGTTGTTTGAAGTTTCACAGCCAACCATAGGCAGAGTCAAATGACTGAACAAAAGTCCACCAGACTGAGTTATGGACCCATAGCTCGGTTTACCAACAGTTCATTCATGCTAGAAAACATAATACATGTTACCCAAAGATAAATCTACCCGTAGGATACCAATGTTTCCCTCGTAGTATATGTTTCTCTCAAGTGAAACATTAAAAACAAGCATGTGATGGCCTCATCAATACTGAGCCTTTCACCTATGCCCCCACCCATTTCATCATTTGCTTTTCAAGCCCCAGGGATCCTGAAGATACTGGGGGCCTAAAGTTAGACCACCACCCCCTCAACTTGGTCTGTGAGGTGAATAATAACTGTGAGCACCTGCACAGTAAAATGGCATGCACTTTGTTTCCCATGCAGTTTTTAACTCATCTTCTACCCACCAATTACAGAAAACAGCATTCACACTGAGCTGCGTTGAAAGAGTCCCATCTGCTCGTGGGCTTATCAGTCACAATGAGGATAAATTCCAGGGACCAAAATGAGTCCTGGCTGAGAATTACCCCTGTCTCCTGGGTACAGGAAGTCCCCCAAATAAACATCCCTTCTAGTAGTCTGTCACTGACAACTACTCAGTGCCAGAAGAGAGCTAGGACCCGGAATCTGTAACCTGTCAACGTTGATTCATTCAAGATACAGCAACCTATAAAAAGAAGTGTTGACACACCATACTAACAGGTGAAATAGTTCAGTGTACCTACCCCTCTCCTCTGCTTAGACCAGAGCAGAGAAGGCATCTCAACCAGGGGAATGTGTTTAAGAAAACTGAAGTACAGTAAGAGCAAATCTTAGATTGAGATCCTGTCTGGCAGCACACCCCCTTAACCGCCCCCCCTCCCCAAAATCTATCCTTGCTAGAAGGGTTTACTTCGCTTCCGTCTTTCTCTCCACTATGCTTATAATTGAATGTTACAAAGTATACCAAGAATAAAACTACCGGGGTCCCCTTCCCCCAACCAGAAAAGGTTAAGCTTTTAATTACAGGCCCTCTAACTATCATTTTGTGCAATTAGCAATTAACTATAATCGTTGATGAGAGAATGCAAAGCTGCGCTGGCAATTCCTTCCCATCCCATCCCAGACTCAGTTATTTTAGTCTGGTTAAGACTATTATAGAGGACAAGCCACAACCGCGGGAGCGCTCTTGGCTCTTGTTCTCTCTCTCTCTCTCTCTCTCTCTCTCTCTCTCTCTCTCTCTCTCTCTCTCTCTCTCTCTCTCTCTCTCTCTCTCTCTCTCTCTCTCTCTCTCTCTCTCACACACACACACACTCTCTTACTTAAAGACACATTTAATTTTTAACAAAATGGCATCTCAGCTTGCCATTGCGATGGGACTCCGAACCCCACAGCAGAGCAACGGAGCATTTGCACGCCTTCTCTTTATCACTTTCTGGATGGAAAGGAGATTCCCGCAGAAGATGCTAACCTACCTACTGACCTCACAATACCAGCCCTTCCTAGGGGCTCAGGAGGGGGAGGTAGACCTTCCTCTGCCCCCAGACTCCTCAACTGCCAGCCCCCTGAGCCCCGAGGCAGTGGCAACTGTAGCAATAGTTGCATCAGCGCTCTTAGCCAAGGAGCCAGGAGGGTACAGTAGCGACTGTAGGGAGCTAGGGAGCGCACAGCTGCTGCGGCCGCAGGTTCCGTGGATCAGGAAATTAGGACAGGCACCCGGGATTGGAGGTGAGGATGGTGCGCGAGCCAACCAGCGGCCGCCCTGGGTCCCCCGTGAGCCCCGGGCCGACGCGAGGAGCAACCGGGCCCCGGGAGCCGTCCGGATGGCGGCGGCGACAGCCCCAGCCACTGCCACTCACGCACGCACGCTGCCACTTGCCCCCGCACCCTCCTCACCGCGCGCGGGAGAGCGGTGCGTGCAAGAGCTGCTGGGCTGAGCTCCCCGCTGGGGTCCCCGCGCCCCTCGGCTGTGCTTCTGCCGCCGCCCGGGTGGGTGCCCCCGACCGCTCGACTCCGCTGTCCCCAGCGACGAACGGGCTCCCCGCCCCCCTCCTCCAGCGCCGTTCCCTCCCCTCTCCCTCCCCTTCTCTGCAACGCCTGCATTATTTTCCGCCCGCAGGGTCCGCGCGCACAACGCGGCCGCGGCTGGGGAGGTGACCGAGTGGGTGGGTGGCTGGGTGGCTGGGTGGCTGGTGGGGAGCAGAGCGTGCAAGTTGCAGGGAAGGGGTGCCTGCTCCTTCCGAGCTCTCCGTGCTCCCGGCTCCTTACTCCTTCCCCCTCCTCTTCGCCTCCTCCCTCCCCGCCCCCACCTCCTTCCTCCTCTCCGAAGGGCTGGTAACTTGTTGTGCGGAGCGAACGGCGACAACGACGGCGGCGGCGGCGGCGGCGGCGGCGGCGGCACCATCCGGGCGGGCAGCATGGGCACGTCCGCGCGCTGGGCGCTGTGGCTGCTGCTCGCTCTGTGCTGGGCGCCCCGGGACAGCGGCGCCACTGCAAGCGGTGAGTGGGGACGCGCCCCTCCGCACTCGGCCCGGAACAAGCCCGGGAGCCCACGTTCGCTGCGTTTTGGGGGACCCCGGCGCTCCTCTTGCCCACCCCCACCTAGCAGGAGCCGCTCCACGCTCCTCTTCTGCCTCCCCTCCCCACTCGGGTGGCGCCTCTGAGCTGTCAGAGCCGAGGCTACTGGAAGCCGGGCCCGGGGGACTGTGTGGTTTAGGGTGTCCTAAAGCGTCCCTTGAACTTGTTGTCATCCCTCTGTGTCCCCTTTCTTCCCAGAACCTCGGTTTTACATGGTCTTCACCCCCTCCACCACCCCTCCATTGACAAGGGCTAGGGGGATGTGGGCTTTGGAGCCACTGAACAATGGTTCTGCCTCCTCTGCCAGGCGGGCTGTTAAGACCATGGCAGAGCTTGGGGCCTGGAAGCGCGAGTGCTCCCCTCGGACTTAAGTAGGGTTGAGAGCGCACAGTGGGCGAAGGTGGGCGTCTCCGAGGACACCGGGCACCAGGTGCTGGCCAAACCGGAGTCCTCGCGCTGCCGTGAGCAACCGCACGTTCGGTGGGTGGCAGCCTGGAGGCTGAGCCATGACAAGTGCGCAGCCTGAGCACCGGGACTGCGATTCCCTAGGCACCGGGCGGTCTCTCAGGCTCCAAGTGTGGCTTTCAACTGGACTGTCCTCCCCGAGTGCGTTTCTTCCTTCCCCAGGGATTCTGCCGCTTCTGCAAGCCGGTTACAAACCTCTGAGATAACTGAACGGGGGAGGGGAGTGGGACCAAGACTTAATCAGGTTACTTTGCCAAGCCTCCTTCCGGGCGACACTTTCCCCCAGAGAAACTGAGTCCCAGTGTAGTGGCTGTAATTAGCCTTTATTCTACACAAGAAGACCAAAGGTGTGCTGCTAGAGCTACGGTGTGATTGTAGCTTGGGGAGGGCGGGAGTGACTACCTTCCAGTCCCCAGGGGTCCGCACACTGGCTTAGGAGCCCTGTGTGTTTTCAGTCCCCTCCTCTAGGGTCGCACAACTTTCCAGAGCAGGAAATAAGACGCTTTCCTAACAAGATCCCCGGCTGGTCCTTGGTGGGCCACTAAAGAGGTCTTAAGAAGTGACACCAAAGAGCTTGCATGCTAACCAGCTCTAGGTTATTAGGGCAGAACGCTGCCCCCGCTCTAAACAGTTCACAGCCCCCACCTCCTATTGCCTGGTAGCTTAGAAGGCTTGCCTGCTTGCGGTCACGTGTGTCCTGGAGTGAGAGCGAACTTTCAAGTGTGTGGTCAAGCAATCTGTCGAGCTATGCTGGGGTGTTTAAGTCTCCCAGCGTCCCTGGGCCTTTGGTTCCGCTGTCCTGAGCGTGAGAAGCTGGGCAGGGCTTTTCTGCCTCATGCGATTGGCTGCTAGCTGGATTGCGTTTAGGTTGGTCACGTGTTTTCGCGGACTTAATTGAGCTGCCCCAGCTAGGTTACCTTTAAGATCAGCCAGGCTCAGATGGGGCTGTTCCCTCTGGTACTTTTTCCTGCCTGCACTTTGAAAAGGGCCCATGTGTAGCGACGACGCTGCTGTGTGGCAAGAATCCTCTATGTGGCAAGCCCCCGAGCCCAGAGAAGCCCTGCTTAACAGAAATTTTCACGATGACATTAATCATTAATGGATGAGCAATGCTAACTTATTAAACCGTCTCTCAGAGGAGGGACTTGACTTGCGTTATAATTTTTGTGTGTTCTCAAAACACAAGTGTGTAAAACACGTTATTGACTGTGATCCAGGGAGGTGGGAAAAGGGAGTCACTTCAGCTGCAGGTCCTTTTGTATTCTTGGGATTTTCAAAGTGCCAACTTTACATCAGGTGCAGCTTTTCATGGGGTGCTAGGGAGGCGGCCAGGCTGCTGCAAAGAGCTAGTCAAAAGTCAGAAGTCCTCAGATAGAGTCAATGAAGTGGGGCTATCTTCTGTTCGTCTCTTACTGCAAGTGGACTACCACGGTGCTGCAAAAAGTGAAAGATTGAACCCAGCCCAAGCCTGTGTCATCACAGAGGTGGCGTGGGGGGTGGGGAGGGCGAGGGGATTGTTCTTTTTGAACTGCAACAAACTTAGAGTTGGTTGAAGCAGGTTCTCTGCCCCTGACCTCCTAACTCTCTCTAACTCTTCAAACTACCTGGCACAGGGCAGGGGGGGTGTGCACAAAAGCTTCTGCAAGGAACTTCAATGAGGCAGAGAGGAGACAGATGGGGTGTTACAGAAGCTGGTGGCAGAGCACATGGGGCCTCTAGGACTCTTTCCTCTAGCCGAGATGTAGATTAAGATGTGAGGTGTTGTGTAGTCTTTCTGCAATAGCTCCTTTATTATGTCCACTGACTATCACTTCCCTTACTCTGGGAGTGAGTAGTTTACCCTCAATCCCAGTGTACCTGCAGGTGGGAATCTGGAAGACCATGAGAAGAAATAATACCTGGCTTATCAGAGCACCGAGAGAAGGTAGAGATCATAGCAACCCATGAAGACAAAGGCTTTTCTATCTGAGAGTCACAATCCAAACCTCATAGGCAGCACATTTCCTAAAGCCTGGGACAGCTTTTTGCCCAGGCTCATCCTCTGACCAGTAACTCTAATGCTGGTCCTGTGTCATTTCAACTCCTTGCTTTTTAAGGCTTGAGTCTCCAGAGACCTACAGAGTGTATATAAAGGCTTAGTGTACAGCATGTATACAAAAGCCAAGTTCAGTAGAGCTGGCATGTGTTAAGACTTGAGGCCAGCCGACTGCATTTGCAAACACTATGCAGTACTTGTAAAGGTGGCCTTCTTTACTTTCTCAACAACTGCAAACATGATTATCATGTTTCTGCCTTCTAAAAGATGAGTGACCATAGACAGGGCTTCACTCCAGTACTTTTAGTGATGGTTCTGGAAGAGCTAAACAGCTGTCGTGACCCCCTTCTGTTCCCTGAATATCGTCAGACCGATAAAATGTAATGTTCTAAAGCACTGCCTTAAGGTCAAGAATGCAGAAGGACCCCAGGCATATGGCTTCAGGCTTAGAGTTCCAACCCCTGCCACTTACCAAATAGCATAGAAGGAGAAAATGTATAGTAAATATTCTCTAGTCCCCCGCAGAGTATAAAGATAGGGGAGGAAACATCATGGAGACGGGTCGTTCCCGCCTTAGCCTCTGCCTCTGGTCCTAGTCCTGATTGCCTTAATTTAACCTTGCTTTGGAAAGCCATTGGCACGTGTTAGTTCATGAGACATTAAACACATTACAGAGCCAAAATAGGCCTGAAATGGTGCTTGTCGCATGGAGATCTAGCTTACAAGGGAAAACATAACAGCAGACTAAGGCAGCTGCCCTTCATGTGGTAGGTGGCAAGTTCTTCTAGCTTGAAGTAACTGCAAGAAAGGATCACCCAGATGTTGGCACAGCAGGTGGCTTCCAACAAACAAACAAACACACGAATAAATAATAAATAAATAAATAAATACCCTTCTGTGGAGGTTATGAGTGAAATGTACTTATTAAACACGGGAAATCTAAGACTGTTTTCTTTCCTAGTTGTGGGGGGTGGGGAGGGAGAATAATCTGAGAACTGGTAGCTTTTTCTGAGGTCCCCAAGGCACAATATAACCCAGTTCTTGGAGAACCTGATTTTGTAAGTGAAAACTGGCTCCTTTCTACTCTCTCTGTATGTGGTCTCGGTACAGATCAGTACCTGCCAAGCTCCACTGTTGGTTTGCAATCAGGGCCCTGACCATGGTTAACCCAGCTGGTTAGATATGCTAACTGTGGCACAGCTAAGTGAGAAAGGGGTGGCACTCTAAGCTGGACTTACTTTGCCTTCATGTGGACAAAGAACTCTGGATGGTTTGGGCCTGCTAGTTACTTTTAGGTTTTTAATTAGAAATGTAAGAGAGAATCCACTATGTAAAGGGGGAGTGAACACAGAGATCTTCCAGAAATGTCTCAATGTTTGTGTACGGGGCCTTGCGCTAGCCTTGTGTGGAAGAGATGCCCTGTGGAGAGCGAAGAGGGTATTCCTGAGCCAGGACTTAAGAAGTATACTTAGGGCAAGAAACTACAACTCCAGAAGGTTCAGGCACTCACTAGAGTGGCCAATCTTGCCACCAACTTGGGGCATCTGGGTTGACATGGTGGCCAGTAGTCTTCAGGTATCCAGAAACAGTGTTGGAATGGAGGTGAGGGGGTGGGGAAATGTGCAGTTTGCCAGGAAGTGACGGTTGACACTTGAGAGTTCATATGTTTAACATCTCATGCAAAGACTGTTAGCATAGACTGTTCTGGTCTCTGTACCGGCCTCTGATCTTGAACTTCCCTAAGGATACTGTCTCAAGATCTAAGTCATTAACTAGCATGGAGATTTACCAGGCAGGTTATAAATTGAAGCCAGGCAGTCTTCCGCGTACATCGGGTCAAGACCACTTGATATCACATCATCAGCACAGAAACCAGAAAGCTGGCCTCTTTGTGCCATTTTTTTTTTAAAGTAAGTCAAACCAGGAAATTCAAGAGCCAAAAAGAGCTGAGCACAGGAGCTATGGATGGAGTAAGTGGAGCTGGTGTTTCTTAATCATGAAAGCCACAGGCATTAGCTGAAGGGGTCTTGAGCTTTCCCCTCCTGGCGCTTTGACTACAGCTCATAATGTTTCCCGGTTCCCTAAAATCACCAGCAAATTCAGACTTTCATATGCCAAAGCCAGAAGGGATTTTATCTCTGCCAATGGTCCTGTGAAGGTGATGATTCTAACAACAGTAGTAGGCTAGTGCCAGCATTCCCAAGGAGCAATAGCATGTCAGAAGTAAGACTTTGGTCTCAGGCACCAACCTCCTAACCTTACCAGATCGTCAACATGCATTAGAAACTCTCTCATGTGGAAATGTGGCTGACACACTAATTATGGCAGACAGGTGTGCTACGTGTCTTCTTTGTTAATGATAACTTGTCACACAGATGAGATGAACGTATTCTCACAGGCATAGGAAGTAGATACCTTTATAACTTTATCTCTCAGAAGGATTCCACCAGGCAAGACTTCATTTAGCGGGTCACACTTCATTTCAAGTTCAGAAAAGCTGTGGAAATATTGTGACAAAAGTCTATAATGCAGAACAGATTAACAGGGTAACTTATTAATTGACCAGGACTTAGCAAATCTTCGGATGCTTGGTGATAAATCCTCAGTGAACGACCTGGCTCTGGGACGGGTAGGAAAACTTTGGGGGAAATAAGCCAGATCACACCTGACTCTAGGGGGGAAACAATGTAAAAGGCTGAGAGGGCCTCCATAAAGAGACACTATCTGAACTTGGCCCTGGTTGGGAAGAGAACAGGAATCCTATGGACCAGTAGAAAGAAAACGTTAGTGAGGGTGGTGTAAGGTGGTGGTGGTGGGGGGGGAATAAGGGAAGCCCCTGAGAGCTGTTAGCTCAGCTGCTGTAGCCGGAGCAGATGGCGGGTGATGACTGAGAGGAAGAAGCCAGGGCAAGCTGGTAGGGAACTGAGACTCAATCCTGGAGCCAGTGGGAAGCCAGGAAATGATCCTGTCCTAGGCCCTTCTGGATCCTCTCAGTGGCTTAAATCACTGTCTCAATTTGGATAGAGAATGTGACAGCCTGGAGGCAAAGGAAGGGTGACTTAAATTTAGATCAAGTTGAGAAAGGGTTAGACATGGCCAGGATTGGATGGCCCCGTGTCAGGGGAGAAGAATCTGGGCTACTGATTTAGCCTAAGTGGTCAGCCAAGATAAGACACAGAAGAGAAGAGGGTAGATTTGGGGAAGAAATTGCTTTTCCTGTGCGTGCCTCCTAAGGCATCCAGATGCGTGTTACCTATGCAATGTGCTCAAAAGCTGTACTGAGGTTATCCGAGGCATGCCTGTTATAAAAACACTTTCATTTATCTCCTATCTCTACCCAGTGATGTATATTCAGTGTTCAGTGTCAAGTACACCCTTGAAAACAAAGCTTCCTCCAGGATTTGTTACCTCGGTCACTTCTTGGCCTCCAGGCTGGTGCCTTTTGGGCCGTTCTCCACCCTCAAGCAGATAAGGTACAGAGCCTTTACAATGACTTGGTCAATGTACCCTAATCAAGAAAACCAAGAGTCTTGGACCTTCCAGAAAAAGCTACTGGAAGGTTCAAGAAAACCAAGAGTCTTGGACCTTCCAGAAGAAGAACTCTAGTAGCACATTTTAAAAGGCTACGACGGGAATAGGAAATAGAGCCCTACCTTGACCATAAAGCTATACGTAGAGTGCCTTCTTGAGATATGTAACTACTTCATTCTTGATGGACTTAAGCAGACTGTGCTAGCTAAATTTTAAACAAATGTAATATTCTAGAATTATGTAGCCCTGAGTTGGTTACTGTCATTTGTGTGCTTGGTAGCATGGGATTTAGAACCAGAGTTCAAAATCTTAGGTCAGTCCAGGGTAATCTTGGGCAAGCCGTTATGTTTTTCTTTTTTTTCCTAAACTATAAAGAGGGAAAGGGAAAAGGTCACATACAACTAACAGGGTAAGAGATGAGAGGCCTTAGAGCAGCAACTGGCCAACAATAAAAAAAAAAAACTATTTGGTTATATCTATGGTTCTAAGATGACCCCATTCAGATGTAAGTAGAACAACTTGTGACAACTGAACTGCAAAACTCACTACTCGGCATCCTGGGACCGCTTCCTGGGCACCTTGCTGCAGTGTGTGCCACTGACAGCCTTTCATTCCCTCAGAAAAGCTTTTTTTTTTTTTTTTTTTTTTTTTTTTTTTTTTTTTTTGCTGACTCAGAAGTCTGTTTGTCCTAATAGAAATTTTATCCTATGAATAGAAGGATTGGCATTAAAGTAGCGAGCAGTAGAGATGAAGCGACTAAAAATAAATGCCCTTGGTGGCCCCAGAAGGGCCAAAGGATGGACTGAAGGAATACCAGCAGAGGATAGCACCTTTATGTGTTGGCAAGGGAAGTGAATGCTGGGCCTGGCAGAGTGTGGGAGCACAAGATCCCCTACAGATTTAGGTACTCTCTGAGCCTGACACCCTGAACACCTCCTCAGTGCTCCAGCTATTCAAGCCAGAGGACTCTTGCCAACGTTACTCAAATCCCACGGGGGGGGGGGGGGGAGGGGAGGGGGCTGTGGGGGGAGGAATCGGTGGCCCATCCTGAAAGTCCAATAGGCTACTCACTGTACTCACATGCTGATTTCCCCCTGTTAACCCTTGCAGGACCAATTAGACAAAGGCAAGCTGACTTCTCTGTATGTTCAAACCCCCCACACCTCCTGAGGCCAGTGTACTGCTGATTGTGGGCAGCAGTGAGTGAGCGTTAACTACTTAGGTGAACAAAGCTCCTGGGACATGGATACCTTCTGATGTTTGGTGCTTCCTCTACAAGTGACAACAAAAGCAGAACGGCCTTTGACATTTTGGACAATGTATCTATTACTAACTTTAATAGCCACATAAGTGGGTAGATGCAAGTGACCATGAATCTTCTGGCCCAAAAGGACAAAGATATTCCTACTCAATATTAGAGCTAGAAGAAAACTTTGATATGTTTTAGAGGGGCCTTTTCTTATGTATGTATGTATGTATGTATGTATGTATGTATGTATGTATATGCATATTTTTCAAGACAGGGTTTCTCTGTATAACAGATCCCTGGCTGTCCTTGACTCACTTTGTGGACCAGGCTTGCCTAGAACACATAGAGATCTGCCCGCCTCCGCCTTTCAAGTGCTGGGATTAAACGCATGGGCCAGCACTCCTGGCTTGCCTCTCCATATTTTTAAACTAACACCAAGAGAGTCTTTCTCATTTGCAATGGAGGCAGAACTCCAGGCTCCATGCCTCTCTGCTCTATCCCCCTACCCCTACCCCAGCTCCCTACTCCCACCCCCACCAAATCCCTTTAGACCCCAAACTATTTCCTGAGAACGTTGCAGATTTAAGGAGTCCACTCAAAATTGTATTTAGTCCAACTTCCTGCTTTTCAAAGCAGACCTATCCAGAGGTATAGAGTCCCTAGCACTTCCACTCCTAAAGTTGTTTATGGTGTAGGTGGTTTAGCTCAGCTGAACAATTAAGAGGAACCTGGTTGTGATGAGTCCATGCCAGTCTGTTTTCTCCCTGAACTGTAATAGTGAACTTGAGATTTAACGTTCATGGATGAAAATAAGCCTACAGCTCTAAAATCCTCTAATCCCCAAAGCTTTGAGAATCAAAAGCTTCTTAATTCATGTGGTGCTTTCAGTTCTGGACCTCCAAGCAGCAGTGTTCTCTGCAGAACACCCATATGGAAAGGTAGAATCTTTTTGGAACCCACAGAGAAAACCTATAGTGTCCCCGGCAGGTGGCTAAGGTCTTTGTCTTCAATTTAGTGGCCAAGCTCTTCCAGCTGTGGTTGGAACAAAGCACTACACTGAACCAGGGAGCATTGTCTACGCCGCAGAGCCTCCCAAAGTGCTTAGGAGGCTAGGAGTCTGAGAGGCTTGACCATAAAGCTCAGGTCTTTGTTTGTTTCTCTGTAGAGGACCCTTTACCAAACTGGCTGGCTTCCTACCCAACCTTTTCTCCCTCATCTTTTAAGCAGGGATATTTTGATACCTACACTCTTCCTTGTGTAAATTCTTTGTCCTTGTTAATGGGGTGTCATGTGTGTCCATGGTGACATATAAGTTTCTGATAAGCAAGCAGGAGCCTGATTGACAATGACACATGTAAGATAAGAAAAGGTAGAAGTTAGACCCCTTTCTGCTTTAGGATATTGGAATGAGCAGATGAAAATACATATGTCTGCTACAACTGTGTTTTGGGCCAAACTTCCAGGGGATTTTGACATAATCTATTACTGTTCATAGCTTGTGTATTACAACTAAATCCAGAGTCTAGGATGAGCATGAACTGTATATTAGCCTTATCGCATTATATCCTGGGCTTTTAGCTCTAAGACAGCTCAAGTGTCTACAAAATCCAACACACAGCATCATTTTTGTGGAACTTCTCTCTGGCAGGCCTAATCCTAGGGTTTAAAAAAAAAATTCCAAGTCTCTCTCCAAGCCTGATGGCAGGGTTATCATCCTCATTATACGGATTCCAATGTTAGTGTTTGGGGCTCATTTGCCCTTCAAAATGGAAGTCCTGAAAATATCCGTCTTTTAGCCTTTACTGTATCCTAACTGCAATGAACTATCCTTTCCAAGTGTGCTTCATGCTATATTCTTTGAGTGTAAACTCCTTTTTCTAATAGAGTCTCCAGAGTAGAATCCTGCGATTCCCATAGTCCTCCAAGCTGAAAGGACATAGAGTCAGCAAATGGCCCCTGGACTACATACCTCCAACTTTGAGAATATGAGGAACATTCTGCAAACACAGTGGCAATGGCAGGGAGGGAGGAAGGGAGGGAGGGAGGGAGGGAGGGAGGGAGGGAGGGAGCCAGGTACCACACACTTGGCTTATTGCTTTTAAAAACAAACAAGTGATGCTCACCTCTTGTTCCCTTTGTAACTCCCTAGTATTTTTTAATTTGATAAAATATTTATAGAGTGAATAAACATGAAATGTTGGTGGGAAATGTCATGAAATTACATAGCCTTGTAGCCAAGTTCTAGCTTGCTAGGAGTTTAAGAGCAGAAAGATCCTTATAGTTTGAAATGCAATATACATAGTACATGAAGGTAGCCACACCCATGTGGTAATCTTAACTTGGGCCAAATTTTAATCTCTTTGGGAATTAGCCACAAAGCATAGAATTCTCCTCAGTGGCAGGGCATAGTTGGCACTAGGGAGGCCAACTAGAGCATTGTGTGTTTCACACAAGAGTTCCAGTCTGTGCTTGCCTCTGCCCTGTCTGTTCCTATGCCAGGGTGCCCCAGCTGCAACTGCTGAGAGGTGGCAGGAAATCTGAGGGCTTTCTGCTTGGAACCACCCTCCCCCAGCAAATCTGCATGCACCCCGGGTCTGTAAGTCTATGCAGTGTATTTGAGAGGGGCCTCTAAGGGACAAGAGCTGTTCCTTTTATTGCATAGCAATCTGGTCCTGCAACGCTAGAAGTACTAATGATTAAAGCACCTGAATGTTAGCTGTCCTGGCCATGGAGTGATGCCACGAAGAAGTCTTAGTTCACAGCTCTGTAAGCACATGTCCATAGTGAGCCAAAGCCACTGAGCTCAGGGCAGCAGAAGCAAATCTGTGGCTCCACTTGCTCTCCTTCTCTCTCTTCACTAAGTTAGAAATGTCATCCTATTGTCTCCTAACCATACTTCCTTGACACTTTTGACTTGTTTTTGGAGCTGTTTGGTAAATACGTGTTTACCAAAGGAGGCCTCAGTTCTTAGGACACAGAACCATTATCAACCCTTTATTTCTGCTTGCCACCCTCACAAGTCATTTTCTCTTTGCTTGTGATAGCAGCATCACTCTTGAACAGAGCTCTGGATATGGCCAGGAAATGCTATTAAAGGATGACTGTTGCCTACATGTTGTTGGCCATGCCACACACAGCTTATGTAAAGAAGAGCCCAGAGGCCATGTGAAGGCCCCTTGTGTCTCTGGCCTACCTAGGTTCATTAATCTTGGTCTGATTCCATTGGCCCAAGATCACCATTCCAGCCACTATGTCCAACTTTTTAGACATAAAAAGGATTTTATTACATTTACTTATTATTTATTTATGCGTATATATGAATGCATATGTATGTCATAGCATACATAGGAGGTCAGAGGGCAATTTATAGGAAATCAGTTCTTTCCTTCAACCATGTTGGTCTCAGGAATAAATGTCTCAATGTTGGTAGCAAGTGCCATTTCCTGCTGAGTCATCTCATCTCTGGATCCTGGAAATAAAAACTAAAGGGATGGAAATCGAGCTCCCTGTACTTTTAGAAACAAAATCATGCATCCCACATGGATAAAGATAAGTCCTAAGAACTACAGTGTTCAATAATTCATTGCTCCTTTACTTAAACACACAGCAATGGTTGTCTTAGTTACTGTCCTATTTCTGTGCTGAGATACCATGAGCAATGCAACTTATAAAAGAAAATACCTACTTGGGGCTTGCTTACAGTTTCAGGGAGTTAGTCTATGACAATCATGGTGGGGAGCATGGCATCTGACAGGCAGGCATGACATTGGAACAATCATGGAGAGCCTTCATCCTGATGCATTCAGAGAGAGAGAGAGAGAGAGAGAGAGAGAGAGAGAGAGAGAGAAACAGAGACAGAGACAGAGACAGAGACTGGACTTAGTGTGGGCTTCTGAAACTTCCTAATGATTTCCAGTTTCATCAACTGGGAACCAAACATTAAAATGTATGAGCCTATGGGGGACATTCTCATTTAAACCACAATGACTTCACACCTATGGTCTAGCCTATTGATTCTAGGCTACCTGCATATAGCATGGAACTTGTATTAAATATTGTAGGCAGCTATAACACAAGGGCAAGTGTGTACATATCCAAATATATCTAAACATAGAAAGGGAACAGAAAAAAAATATACCAGAGAAAGATTAAAATGGTGCCTCTGTATAGGAGGCTTGGCATGGATGAACTTGCAGGTTTGAACTTTGCTCTGTGAGGAGCCTGTGAGTGAATAATATGTGAAAGCCAAGGCCTACGATATTGCTGTCACTTCAGAAACACTGTATACTTGGTGGACCTTCAACTTAGAAAACGTTATGAAAATATTTCTTTTTCCAATAATGAATTATTCTTATAACTGTTTTTGAACATTTAAAAAGGGGGTAGCAGAAAGCACACACACCATAGCACCAGTGTGAAGGTCGGTAGACAAATTTCAGGAGTCGTTCCATCCCGCCAAGTGTTCCAAGGCTTGATTCCAAGTGCTTGGCAGCAAGTGCCTTTTACCCACTGATCCATCTCACTGGCCCACTTCTTAAAAAATTTAAACTCCGGTAACAGCTTAAAACACATGCTGCACAGCTATACAAAAATATTTCCTTTATGTGCTTATTCTACAAACTTTTCCGTATTTATCTTTTTGTATCTGAAACTTTTCCTAAGAACTAACACATGAGCACCCACCTTCTCCCAGGCCTATAGAGGGTCAGGCCCAACAGTATGTTAGCCTGTGTGCATGAAACTATCCTCTACAACAGTAAGGCCTTCAGGACTCTCTCCCAAAGGAGGATACCGGAGCTCTCTCTGGGGCAGGTTCTTCCTTCCTTCACACTTTTCAGAAATATTCCCATGATGGCTTTTCTTCTTTTGCTTCTTTTCAATCAGACAATTCTCTATGGACACCCCTCCCTGTCAGTGAGGACATCTGGGTATTGGGTGTTCATTTTTTCCAAAGCATTCCCACACTGCTTGAAATCCATAATCTTCTCATAACCCAATTTTCTCAGAAGTGGTTCTTTTTCTTCTGGGCTTTTCCTTTTGCTTATTCTCCAGCAGACCGTTCTCTAGACACTGGGAATTATTTCGCCCCATTTCAATTTTATGGTCGCCACCGGAGATGAGGTACATGCTGACAGAAAACAGTGCTGGCCATCATGTGACTGGATTTCTTAGAACCTATAAAATTCTTTTCTGCTTTCTGTATTCCACAAATCGGAGCCTGGTGTCACAGCTGTGCCTCTCTAGGAGAAAGGCTGGAACTCCAGTGTTCCTTTTTAGTTTGTTGCCCAGTAAGGGACTGTACTGCTGCTGTCCACTGCTCCCAGATGCATCCAAGGCTGGCCTCTAATGTGTTACAGCTTGCGGAGTCTGCAGCTGTCCCTACCCATGGGCTTTGGGGGAACTTGTATCTCTAACTTACCTTCTATGCATACGTCGCTCAATGTTCCTTCCTTATCCTAGGGAAGAAAGGCAAATGTGATAACTCCCAGTTCCAGTGCACCAACGGCCGCTGCATCACTCTGCTGTGGAAGTGTGATGGAGACGAAGACTGTGCTGATGGCAGTGACGAAAAGAACTGCGGTTAGTAAAGACTTTGGCCGTCTCGCTTGTCACCAAGCGTTGCCTCTTCGTCGGACTTACGCATTTCATTGAAATGTGCAGGTGCTCTGTTAGTTCCTACGCATGTTTTGAAATTCCATAAATAGACCAACCTTAGAATATCGCTCTGATTACACTGGTTTAGAGGACCATAATGAATTTGATATGAGGTAATCAACTTGAATGTGGAACGTTGACCACCAAGTGGGGTTTCCTGCAGATGACAAGACCTGATTCATCTTACCTCAGACAGACATATGCTATAGGAAACCGAGAAAGTAAAGGGAGGCCCAGACATAAAAGCAGACAGAAGGTTGCTTGAAAGTAACTTTATAAATTTACAAATAGGGGCAGGGGGTGGGTGATGTGGAGAGATATCTTAGTGATTAAGTATAGCTTTTCCGGAGGACCTGAGTTCTATTTCTCCCACCCATATTGGGCATCTCACTAATTCCCTGTAACTACAACTCTAGGGGATTGGATGCCCTTATCTGACACTCATCGGCATCCTCTGGGTAGGTGCCCATGCACAAGTGCACGCGTGGACACATACACATATACAGCATGTAAATAAACAGACACGCACACACAAGTGTGCACATACACAGCATAGAAATATACAAACATCCACACAAAAATAAATAAATAAATCTTTAAGCTGGGAGTGGTGGCATAGGCCTTTAATCCCAGCATTCAGGGAGGCAAAGTCCAGTGGATTATTGTGAGTTTGAGGCCAGGATAGCCAAAGCTATACAGAAAAACCCTGTCTCAAAAAAAAAAATTCAAATCAAATAAAAAATTAAATCTTTAAATTCACAAATGGCTCTGATTCAAGAAGATAGCAAGCTATGGGTACAAAAAAAAATCCCCTAACATTTTAGAGGTTGACTAACTGGCAAAAAAAAAAAAAAAAAAAAAAAAAAAAAAAAAAAAAAAAAAAAAAGGACAAGGCAGCACGTGCCACAGATCAGAAAAGGAGTCGTTCTATTTCTCTGCTCAGAATACCTGCTTCCTTGAAGGCAATAGGCAGGGCAGAAAAATGTTCTCTTCCCAAACGAATGTGAATGTGCCAGCATCCCATTGAGAAGCTATCAAAAGGTCTTTGTGAGAAATGCGTGAGTTGGGGCCCCAGAACCTCATGTCACAAAGATTAGCTAAGAACTGTATGCCAAGGTCACACAGACCAGGGATTCCGGCTGAGGCTTCCTTTCTCATCCCTCTCTTCTGTATTCTAAAAATCCCAGAGCAATGTTGAATATGAATATTAATGTGACCATTGCCATTTGCCTTTTCAAAGACCGTACATACAATGCTGGGTACAGAGGCACATGCATATTCCAGCACTCAGGAACAGAGGAAAACTAAAGGCCCGGTTAGATTTTATTGCCTGGCATGTTCTTTATGACTTTGCCTGTTTCTTTGATCATTACCACTAATACGCCACAGATATAACCCTAGCCAGAAATACCCCAGTGCCAAGGCCAGATCTGGAAGTCCATCCTGTCAAACTTACTGCCAGTCTCCAGACCAAGAAGAGCTCTCCTGTGTGCCCCTTTTACACTGTGTGCTTCTAGCGGAAAGAGTCCAGTCTGCCCCACAAAACACTGAGTTCCCTGCTGTTTCTGGGTTGTCTAGAGAAGAAAGTCCTCTCAATACGTATCTCACTAACATGACCTCTTTTCACCTGTTCTCTGGTTGTAAGCGGCAAGGCTACCAAAAGAAAAAAGAAAGAAAGAAAGAAAGAAGGAAAGAAAGGAAAAGAAAAGAAAAGAAAGGAAAAGAAATCATATACAGGCAAAAAGCCATCCTTTGCCTATTTTTTTAAGTATTTAAATGCAGGTTTATTGGGAGCAGCTCTTGGTGGGTTCACTGGTCCCAAGGAATAGGCCAGGGAAGTGGCCCTGCAGCGGGAGACAGAAAAGTGGGGGAAGAGAAAGTGCACGTTCAGAGAGAGGGAAACCAGAGAGAGAAGAAACACAGAAAGAAAGGGAGAGAAGAAAAGCAGAGAGCCCTGCGCCTACTTTTATAGCTTCTGTTATAGAAGACTTTATCATCTAACTCAGCAGAGACACCTGGGTCATCATAGGAGCGATAGCTGGGTTTTCTTATGTCCTTTCTGCATAAACACTCTCTACCAGCCACATGGGAGAAGGTTTGGGGTGAGGGAAAGAGGTAGACGAATAGCCCAGTGAATCAAGGTCACCTGAGGTGGGATAAATTGAACACATCAACGTGCAGATTTGCTGCCAGCACTCAGGTCTGGAGATAAACAAGGAAAACGTGAGCCTCACCAAAAGGGGCTCTAACTGTGGGCTTGAAATGCAAGAAACATTTACTTCAAGCTTCCAACGGCCACTTCCAACTTCCCCGTCTAAGCTCTGCCCCGTACTTGGTTGTACTTTTCGGGAGGACTCACTTTTGAGCTCAACAACTAGAATCATATGTTTGAGTGTGGATCCCATATGCCGCTTGCTTCTGCGGGTCCCCAGAGGATGTAGCCGATGGCTCTCCTCCCCTGTAAAACACTTTCTATCTGCATGTCAGATATGCTCAGGAGTGAAAGGAACGGACTCTGTGAAGACATATCCTTATTTGTCTTTGCTCCAGTTCTCTGCTGCATAGCTGGTCTTTCATATCACCACGGCACTGCCTACTTTTCAAAAACCATCTCCTTTCTTCACAGCCATTACTCTGTGTCCTCTTTTGCAATTTACTGAGGTGAATCCACAGGTTGAATGCTAGCAACAAGCCCTATAGCCCGACCACTGTTTCCAAATGGGCCCAGGAGCATACGGGCCTTGGACAGTATTTGCTGTACTAACACTGTATTATGGTGATCTAGAAACAGGTGAATTTATGAGCTGGCATGACTTTCCACGGTCTCTTAGCTATGTAGTTCAAGGGTATGAATAAGCCCGTAGGGATCATCACAATTCATCATCCATGCTGAGTGCTACAAAGTGACTGTCTCCCAAGTTTCTAGGCAGAACCAGAGTGGCCTAAGGGTAAACCTCAGACCCCAGGCCTCTACCTAACTTAAACCCTTCATGCCAAGTGATCTCTTTTAAATCCACAATGTATTGCAGGCTTTGGCTGATTTACAAACATAGAATATTGATTAGAGGTATGTTTAAAAATGGATGTTTGAGTAGAAAGTATAGACACATAGGTACGAAAGAATCTAGTCTGAAAAGACAATCACAGGGTGTTGGTATCTTCCCTGGCTTTGGCAAGACTCTTCCTGATTCTGGGACTCCTTCATAGCTATGGTGACCAAACTGTCTGCTTTGCTTGCCTTTACTTTCCTGGTCTAATGAATGGATGGCAAGCTATACTGTAACTCTATGTCCTGAGCTAGGAAGAATTAGCAATAGAATTGATATTTTGCCTGAGGCTATTTGGTGGGAGGTGTGAGTTATGGGTCCCAGTACTGGCAGTTTCAGCGACTTTCAGTTGGTTGATGTTAAAACAAACTTTGGCTGAAGGCTTAAAATCTCTTTGAATTCCAAGTTCTGCCACTTGTTATAAGTGTTATAATTGGCTTTAAGTTTGTCTAGTCGGTGAGTTCTTCTGCCCAGGTAGATGAATAGGAGTGGCAGCAGTCAGTTCTGGAGCATCCCTCTACACACCTCTACGCTAAATGCATGGAGTGTGACACATGTTCCTGAAAGAGTCTTGGTTTACACTGCTATGACAAAAATACCACGGGTAGAGTGGCTTAAATGATGGAAATTTGATTGGAGGATTCTGGTGCTAGAAAGGCCCAAAACAAAGAAGTGGTGGATACAGTGTCTGATAAAAGCCATCTTTCTGAATTGCAGATGGCTGTTTTCTTCCTCTGTCCTCCCATGGTAAGAGAGAGAGAGGAAAGAGCAAGCAAGCACTCTTATTTCTACTAAGTGCACCAATCCCACCTGTGAGGAGTCCATCCTCATGACTCCTTCCTCTTCCTGGGGTCCTCCCTCCCAGTCTAGCACTGTGGGCATGAAGACACACACATTCACTCCATAGCAAATAGTCATCCTAAGGTCCCGCCATAGGATGAAATGTTGGCTTCTTAATCTTTTCTATGGTTTGTCTCCTCGGGAGCTCATGCTGAAGTTTGATTTTTAATAGTATGGCGTTGAGAGGTGCAGGGCATTTAGGAAGCGATTAGATCAGTGAGAGGGATAAATCCTTTCTCCCTGGACCAGATTAATGACTAAGAGAAGAGGCTGGGAAGCAGGGCACGTGGTCCTCATCCAGAGTTAAGAAGGTGTTAGTGGCACGCTCTTGGAATTGCCAGCATTCAGAACCTTGGGCTGAAATATGCTCTTTTCCTTTATAAATTGCCCATTCTCAAGTGCTCCATTATAGGGACAGAAAATGGTCTTAGAGAAAAACACCTGAGAGTGTGTCAGTGAGCTGGAAGAAATCCATGGTGTTAACACTGTAAACAGACCAGTTCATTTTAAGGTGTCCCTGGGTCATAAGACAATGGGCAGCCTTTGTCATTCCTTGACTTTATTGTCTTCCAAGGCTCTCCAGTGAATAGCTCCTTCCTCTGAAATCTATGAGGTGAAGATGAGCTTTTAAAAGATGCCAGCAGTTTGAGTGTCAGTCGACTGATCCAGCACTACTTTTAAAGGGAAACGTACCAAATGACAGCTTTTACCCTAATATGAAAATTGGTGTCTGGGGTAGTTGACTTTAATTCTAACTCTGGGAATAAACTCTTATAGTAAAGAAGACCTGTGCTGAGTCTGACTTCGTGTGCAAAAATGGCCAGTGTGTTCCTAACAGATGGCAGTGTGACGGGGATCCTGATTGTGAAGATGGTTCCGATGAAAGCCCAGAGCAGTGCCGTGAGTGTGCCTTGAATTGCTTTCAACCTGATCTCTTTTGTGCTGTTCTGTCTCCGTCCAAGTGATGCTTTATCGATTGCTTGGCATTCGTTTTTCTTTGCCTGCCTTAAACTTGAGGCCAACTGACTTGAAGGTCATTCCAGCTATTAACCGTCATTCCATCTCCTTTAAAGACTGCTTTCCCTAGTCTAACAAGACTGACATTCTCTTGGGTAGCTTCCTCATTTGAATACCTGCGACTGAAGCCAGCAGATTCAATTAAGAACTCCTTGACTAGGTGCATAGATTTCAAACGTTTGACAATAGCTGAGTAGATGGTCCCCTGATCCTGGAAGTGAAGTCAAGATGTAAAGGTTTCTAAAGAGTCACACATAAGCTTTGAAATACACAGGTTTTCATAATATGAAATCCTGTTATTATTAAAACATCAAGATAGTTAGTAATGGGGTAATTTGGGAATTTTTAACAAATGTATAAGCTAAAGCAGGGACCACAGAGTCGGTTGTTGAATAAGAAAAACTTCATAAAGGTACAAATATACCTCTCTTCTCATAGGATGGTATGCAGGAGAGAGTCTCAAAGCCATAGAGAAAGGTGTGTTGGAAGCAAATAAACTGAGATCACTGGGATGCTAAGATGAGGAGAAGTTGGAGGGGGTCACTGCAGTAGAGTCCTGCTGATGCAGAAGAAATAGAATTGACATCAACCAAGTTTAGCTTTAGGATATAATTATGAAAATAGTTAAGGTTGGGCTTTCCTTTTCTAGTAAAGAAGTGGCAGTGACAGCCAGAGAGTTAGCAACCCAAGGGTCCTAGACAAGATCTGCATAGATTCGGCCCCATGTCTTGGTGGTTAATGATAGGGCATATGCTTGTTTTGAATAAATAAAGAAAGCTGTGAAAGGAGGACTAGGAAGGAAACTGTCCCGTGGATGGTCTCATAGGTATTAGCCTATGACCTTTAATGAAGTCAGGATTAGGTGACAGTATCTGCTGTGCCCACTGATAAAAAAAAAAAAGCCATAAGTAATGGACTAGGAACAGGGCAACAAATCAACTTAACTGTGCCAAGTAAAACAAAAGCCAGAACTAAGCATGCGGCAGAACCTTGAAGGAGTGACCTGGTCCGGGTTCTCGGGTATGCTGCCAGGTGGCCTTGCTTGGCATAGCTTCTAAGGATGGAGCTGCCGAAGGACCTGCCTGGCTTCCACTACTCAGTGTGCCCCATGTACCTGACCACTGAGTCCCAGGTGTTGCACTTCCAGGCAGCACGGGAGCAGCAGCTTTGCGCTGACCAGTTTGGAGGCTCTTTTGAGACTGTATGTCGTCAACAGATATGAGAACATGCCGCATAAATGAAATCAGCTGTGGCGCCCGTTCTACTCAGTGTATCCCAGTGTCCTGGAGATGCGATGGTGAAAATGATTGTGACAATGGAGAAGATGAAGAAAGCTGTGGTAAGAAGACCAGTGTGCAGTGGCGTACCCCCAAAGACCCTTTTCCTAAAGAAAGGTGAACAAGAGATGCTAACGTAAGCCCGAAGACGCAGTGCCACCTACTCACTTTTCGGTGGCTTCACTGCCTGCTCAATATTTGTCCTTTCCTGACTGCCGTAAAACTGTGAAAGGCCTCTTCCTGGTAATTGGCCATTGCCTGGTGTGTCTTCCAGGCAAGTAGAAGCAAGCAGAGAGCCCATCTTGGTGCTTCTATTCAGCATTCAGCATCGTAAGGTAGTATCAGTGTGGGCTCTTTCCTTTTATGCCAGTAATTCATGGGCCTTCCTTACATCGGCTCAATGAAGCTACGGGATGGGGCCAGTGGACACACCCATAGGCTTAGATAGGTTAGTGTCTTGGAATAATGTATTTGAGTAGGAGACAGGCGCTTCCACCAACTGGAATTTATGGTTGAGTTAGCATAGAAGCATGATCTAGCATGTTGCCAGCAAAAACTTAAGGCCTGCCCAACCTCTGTGTCCTGTCTCTGAATGCTAGCACTGTTTCCCACTCTTCCACGCTTATATTCTTGGAAAGTCTAGAACGAAGTGTTCTATTGTGAACGGTGAGGTCCTGGGAAAAATCTGTAGGTTGAACAAACATTGCTCTGCATCTTCTTTCAAGCTAACCACCCTCGTGACGCTTGTAGAACCTGACTCTGATGAGCTTGACTTCAGGCTGCAGTAGCATCCAAGGGAGAGCAGGGTCCTTGCGGGTCAAACACTGTGAGTCACTTCATGAGGACAACACCACTGCACCTAGTCCAATGAGTTTCATGTTCAGTCATAGAACTGAGCTTCATACATTGCCATGGCGAGCCCTGGAGCTGCCAAGCATTTCCCTTCCAAATCTACACTGTGCTTCCCAAGAGAGTCGTGGTCTCCTGTCCAATTACCATCAAATTGTGACCTTGGTATGTCTGGCAGGAATTTCATCAAAATCTAAGCTAGCTACCTTGTCATCAATAGCATGCAGGGTTGCTAGTCTGTGATTCTGGCCCTAGCAATGACTTCTTTAAAAAAAAAAAGCTGAAAATTATTAAGATGGTAATCCTAATGTTTTTTTAAGGACCCAAAAGAAAGGAGCCATGTAGAGTCTTCTTTGGTTTGTTTCCTTTTGGACAGTGCCTTAATACCCATTATTCATTGCCCATGTAGCTGATGCATAGTCTCAGCTAGTGATGTGATTTGGGCTGGTATGTAATAGGTATAACTATACCTATAGGTCTAGGTATAACTCTGCCTTCCAAAATGAAATACCCAATCCCAGCTTAAGCCATTGAGCGCTATCCCTTTAAGTGTCAGTTGTGGGTCTCATCTCAAATTAGTTTCTAGCCTTCTATACTTTTTTTCTTGGTCCTTTGTTTCTGCTCTTATATATAGTATGGCTGCATCTTATTTTATACTGTGGAATTGTCTTGTCATATTTCAGAAACTCATTCTCAATATAAGAGCATTATATCTTTTAAATTAGAGAGCTAAAATTAATTATCAAAGATCAATTTTATTTGATTTATGATGAGAGTCTTGTATTTTTTCTAAAAGATGCTGATGCACTTTCAATGGGGCATCTTCCCTCTAATAGGCAACATAACATGTAATGCTGATGAGTTCACTTGCTCCAGTGGCCGCTGCGTCTCCAGGAACTTCGTGTGCAATGGCCAGGATGACTGTGATGACGGCAGTGATGAGCTGGACTGTGCACCACCAACCTGTGGTACCCACGAGTTCCAGTGCAGCACGTCTTCCTGCATCCCCCTCAGCTGGGTGTGTGATGACGACGCAGACTGCTCTGACCAGTCAGACGAGTCTCTTGAACAATGTGGCCGGCAGCCAGTGATGCATACCAAATGTCCCGCCAGTGAGATCCAGTGTGGCTCTGGCGAGTGCATTCACAAAAAATGGCGATGTGATGGAGACCCTGACTGCAAGGATGGCAGCGATGAGGTCAACTGCCGTAAGTAACTTTTCAGTTCTCTTCCATGTGCCAACTAGGGAACTATTTGGCTGGTTTCATCCCATTGTATTACCTCCTTTCCTAGCTTCTCGGACCTGCAGACCTGACCAGTTTGAATGTGAAGATGGTAGCTGCATCCATGGCAGCAGGCAATGCAATGGCATCCGAGACTGTGTTGACGGCTCTGATGAAGTCAACTGCAAAAATGGTGAGGTTCTCTCTGTCGTGTGCCATTAGGCCAGTGGTTGCTCCTGTCAGACCAAAGTGGAACTTCTCTCCTGTGTTTGGTTTTACAGCCAATCAGTGCTTGGGTCCTGGAAAGTTCAAGTGCAGAAGTGGGGAATGCATAGACATCAGCAAAGTATGCGACCAGGAGCAGGACTGCAGAGACTGGAGTGATGAGCCCCTTAAAGAATGTCGTAAGTGAGGGGACTTGCTTGAGGCCAAAGTGGGAGGTTGCATTCAGCCCTTTGGAGCCAATGCTGTTTGGACCCTGCGTAGTGCCCTGCTGAGCTCAGAATGAACTAAGATTTAATAGTTAAGCTTAAAGTGTTATGAAATAGGAACTCTAGCCAGTGACAAACTAACTCAAGAGTTTAGGGTCTCTTAAGGTAACTAAGGACAATAGAAAAGCTTGAGCAGATCCTGGGGAACTAAGTGGTAGCCTCCCATTCAGCCTGGAATGTATATCTACAAAACAAATAATCAAATCTTAGAAAAGCCACCACCAATAGCCAGAGATTAAATAGAAATAAGACATCTAACTATCAATTAAGAATAAGTTGATGTGTTAATTTGGGTTCTTCTGGGTTACAAAAGAGAAAACAAAAATGGAGGGAGCCATGTGTGACATCTTCAGAGGGTTGGGTCAGGTAAGGGGTGGAAGTCTAAAAGGATAAATCTAACATACTAAAACAACAACAACAACAACAACAACAACAACAAGCTATTAGTTGACCCTGCTACCTTTTTTTCCCCCCAGATATCAATGAGTGCTTGGTCAATAACGGTGGCTGTTCCCATATCTGCAAAGACCTAGTTATAGGTTATGAATGTGACTGTGCAGCTGGGTTTGAACTGATAGATAGGAAAACCTGCGGAGGTGAGTTGAAACAAAGAGTGTGGCCTCCGGGGGACGTGGGAAAGGGCAACGAGCATCTAGTAAGGCACAGGGACAACAAGACTAACTCTAATTTCCCTCCTAGATATCGACGAATGCCAAAACCCGGGGATCTGCAGTCAAATCTGTATCAACTTAAAAGGCGGTTATAAGTGTGAATGTAGTCGTGGCTATCAAATGGATCTTGCCACGGGCGTGTGCAAGGCAGTAGGTAAATGGGCTTGGGCGGCTGAGTCAATGATTCTAAGAGGTAACAGCTGGTGACTGCAGCAGCCAACCTACACATAAAACCATACCCCAGAGCAATGTTACCAAACTCCTAGTGCAGTGGGAATAGCTGAAAGTAGACTGTCTTTCCACGCATCTGCCTTGGCACTTCCTTTTTCTTAGAATGCTATGAATATTCACCATATCACTTCCTTTCTGCTTCTGAAACAGCACAATTCAAACAAGTAACTTGTTTATCAACTGCCGTGCTGTAACACCAAGACTGCCTTCCTCAATAGGATAGACATACTTGCAGGTCCCAGGGGTTGGGACCCCCAGCTGGGGACTGCTGAGATGCTCAGCAGTAGTTTTATAAGTGGTCCTCTGTGGGGAGGAGGTGACTTAGAAGATGTTGCCTTATAGCAAAACTAAACTGGGGTGGTTTATGTCTTAAGGGAAAGAGCCGAGTCTGATCTTCACTAATCGAAGAGACATCAGGAAGATCGGACTAGAGAGGAAGGAATACATCCAACTTGTAGAACAACTAAGAAACACCGTGGCCCTTGACGCTGACATTGGAGCTCAGAAGCTATTTTGGGCTGATCTAAGCCAAAAGGCCATCTTCAGGTAACTTGCCCTTGTGTTCCTGACATCTGGCCATCTAAGCCACTGTCATTGGGACTGTGCAAACACGACTGGGGTAGAGGGTGGCTCTTTTCTCATCTCTAGCTCTAGTCTGTGACCCAGTTAGCTGGGAGTATTGAATCTAGCACTGGTTTTTAAGCTATTACCGTCAGCTACTACTTAGGAGAGAATTGTTGTTCATGACATAAAAGGTGACTGTGCCTACAGATGACATCTGAATTCCTCATATTTTTTCCCCCGTTTATAATTGTGAACTGTCTTCTCTTGCCGCACATAGAAATGATGGTAGCAGCCGTTCCTCAGTGGGAACTGTAGACCCGGGATAATGGCTGCTGAGTCAAATGCTGCTCTTCCAATTTTGTTGGGCTTGTATCTAGAATTCATATTCACACCTAGATAAGCTACAGTGTTACTAACTTTTCACCCCTGAGCAGCATGGCTGAATAATTTCAGGGTGAGCTATGGGGTTCCCAGAGACCTTTCTGAGTAAAGTCCTTGAACATTTTATAAGCAGAAAATTCATTCTCCGGGGTCCAATGGTGACAACGTTTAAATTTCTTGTGACCTATTCTGTTTCAGTGCCTCAATTGATGACAAGGTTGGTAGACATTTTAAAATGATCGACAATGTCTATAATCCTGCAGCCATTGCTGTTGATTGGGTGTACAAGACCATCTACTGGACTGATGCGGCTTCTAAGACTATTTCAGTAGCTACCCTAGACGGAGCCAAGAGGAAATTCCTGTTTAACTCTGACTTGCGAGAGCCCGCCTCCATAGCTGTGGACCCATTGTCTGGGTTTGTATCCTGTGTTTTCCTTCACATGGTCTTTTGGGTGCTAGACACATAGGTCAGGAGCTTTTCTCATAAAATGTTGATAAAGAGCTTTTCTCATAAAGATCTCACTTATCATAAGAGTACCCAGGAACAGAATCATATGGCTCAAGACATCAATGACAGTGTTCATGGCCCCGCCCCCCCCCCACTTTCCCCACCCCTCTAGCTAATTCTCTTTCTTCTCTTATCTCTCTGTCTCTCTCTGTTTGTCTCTCCCTGTCTGCCTCTCTGTCTGTCTGTCTCCTCGCACCTCCCCCTGCCCCACACACAAATAATTTATGTCTTTATAAAATTTAGGCTCTACAAGTAGGAGACAAGATGTGATTTTTGTTATTGGTGTCTTTCTTCACTTAATATGCTAACCTCCAGTAGCCTCCATTTCCCTGAAAAATGGCATAATTTCCTTCTTCTCTATGGCTAAATATAATTCCATTGTGCACATGATAAACTTGAGTGAAAATATCTTCTTCAAACTAATCACAATACATAATGAATACATATACTAATAAAAAGAGGTTATGAATGACAAAATATGGAGCAGCCCTTGGGTGTGATGGGCTCTGCCAACCTCACTCCTTACCCAGCTGCTTGGTGGCATTGGTGAGGCTTTAGGTTTTATGCATTACATAAACCAAAAGTATGTTTGTGTCCTTTGCCTACCCAGCTTCTGCACAAATTGTGTGTGTGTGTGTGTGTGTGTGTGTGTGTGTATGAGAAATCAGAATGCTTTGCTGGGTTAGTTAGTTCTGGGTGGTCATATCTAAGACTTGCAAGGAATATTAGGATTTGCATAACTCTGTCCCCCTTGAGGCTTCTATCTAAAAATGCAAATTGTGTAAAAGTTCAATTGAAATAAACAGACCCTCGCCAGGCAGTGGTGGTGCATGCCTTTAATCCGAGCACTTGGGAGGCAGAGCAGGTGGATCTCTGTGAATTCGAGACCAGCCTGGTCTACAAAGCCAGCCTAGGACAGTTAAGGCTACAGAGAGAGACCCTGTGCCTTTAGAAAGGAAATGGAAAACCTTGTGGCTTTGAGTTGATACTTATAGATTGGATCAACACAGACTAATATGGCTATAACTTGGAAATATATTATTGTGTCCTATAGTCCTGAGGAGTGGGTGTGGAGCCTCACACATGGTGGGCCAAATGCTCTACCACTGAGCTCTGCCTCCAACCCTTGTGAATTCCAACTGTTTAAAATTTAGTTTACTCGAGGCATAATTAGAGCCATAAGCATCAGCGTTTATCTCAAGAGCCTCAACCTCAAGAGTTCTCTGCTCACTCTTTAAGCTTTTGTTTTAAGTTACAATTTTATTACTTCTAAGACATTCTAAAGGAATATTTCTGATTTAACTCTTCCCAGCTTTGTTTACTGGTCAGACTGGGGGGAACCAGCTAAAATAGAAAAAGCAGGAATGAATGGATTTGACAGGCGTCCACTGGTGACAGAGGACATCCAATGGCCTAATGGAATTACTCTTGGTATGTATGTCCTGCCCCTCACTCACTAGTTAACTGCCTTCATAGTGTTTAAATGTATGCCCTTTGTGAACCTGAGATGACCCTTCTAGTTCTAGCTATAGCAGAAACTTTGGTGGTCTTAACAAATTATGGGTACCTGTATGGCTAGCTTGTCATCTAGTTGGACTACTATGCAATGGAAACTCAGTGAATCTTGGATCTTTGGGGTTCTCATGTGGAACCCCATGAGTTCCTTTGCCTTTCCTGACTGGTGACTTTAACTGTTTCCTTTTGAATTATCTGGGAAGAAGTACAAAATACAAGCCTTCTCTCTTCTTTCTTTCTTTTTTTTTTTTTAACACTTTCTATAATGTAACATATCCTGAGACATTGAAATCCCATTGGCCCCCACAGAGGGAATGTAAACACATGTTCTGTTGGTGATTTGACAAGTATTACGGTGTCGCCATTAACACCTCTCGAGAGAGAAGATCACAGATTATTTGAGTATTTTCAATAGAAGCCAGAGTAGCAACAGCTCATATAATGTCAATTCTCTTCCTGCCTAGACCTTGTCAAAAGCCGCCTCTACTGGCTGGATTCCAAGTTGCACATGCTGTCTAGTGTGGACTTGAATGGTCAAGATCGTAGGATAGTGCTCAAGTCTCTGGAGTTCCTAGCTCATCCTCTTGCACTCACAATATTTGAGGTAAGACATATGCCTCATATCTAAGTGGACAGTTTTCGAACAGGTGTGTGGGAAGAGGAGGGAGCGGAAGTCAACTGAAAAACTTTTACCTAAAGCCAGGTACACATTAGACACTAAGTCCTCAAGAGAATTTCAAAAGACCTGAACTTGCCTCACTTTCCCTTTGTACTCAGTGTTCCAGAGGATTGTTCAGTAACCTTTTCCCATTAAATGGAGAAAATCTTAGATCTTCTGTCAGTCTTGGGTATATATGCTAATTGCAGGGGTTCTATTTTTAGGATCGTGTCTACTGGATAGATGGGGAAAACGAAGCAGTATATGGTGCCAATAAATTCACTGGGACAGAGCTGGCTACTCTAGTCAACAACCTCAACGATGCCCAAGACATCATTGTCTACCATGAACTCATTCAGCCATCAGGTACCACGAAAAAGCCCACTCCTTAATGTCCACACTACAGGAGTAGTATGATCCAGAACCTACCACCTACTGGCTCCTTAGCAACTCAACTTCCTTTAAAATGGAACCTTTGTCCTCTTGAGCCCTAGGCCAAACTCCACACCTGATGCCTGATAACTCATTCCAGCCACCTTAAAGACATGGCTTTAGAGTCAGCTCTTAGCTCCTTCTAACCCTCAGTGGCATAGCTCTCATTTTGATGCTCTGGGCCTTCCTTGCTAAGCCTGTTGTACCAGCTTCCATGGTAACCTTCAGGCCACAGATACATCTAATGATTAGTTTTCTAGATTTACTGTAGCAAAATACTATAATGTGAGTGCCTTAAACAATAGAAATGTACTCTATCAGAATTTTGAAAACTAAAAGTCCAAAGTCAATGTGCTGGTACGTTAGTTCCTTTTGGGACTTTGGCTGTATCTCAGACCCTCTTGTAGGCTTGAGGATGGTCTTTTCCCCCAGTGTCTATTCACACCTTCTTTTCATACATGCTGTGCCCACATTTCATCTTCTGAGAAGGACACTGGACACAGGATTAAGACCTACCCTAATGGCCTGCTCTTAACTTGATTACCTCTATCAAAACAATATCTACAAATAAAGTCACATTCTAAGATATTGACAGTTAGGACTTCAGTGGGCAAATTTTCACAGAGGCATATCTTACATGTAGGATTTAGCAAATTATCAATTGTATCTAGGCATGTTTTATCCTGCCCAGAACAACAGCCCATCTATCTAATCACACACACACACACACACACACACACACACACACACACACACACACACACACACACACACACACCCCTGTGGTTGAGTTCCCTTCTGCTTTGTAGGAGTAAGTCAAAATAAAGCCTCCCCCTCTGACTCTTCATTCTAAGCTTTGAACAAAGCATGCGAGGCAGGCCTGGCCTCTGCCCTCCCTTCACACCTGCATATGGAAGCCATGACTCTTACTCTACTTCTAAGAAGCCTCTGACTCTGGTATCTTTAGAGTGTGCTTCCAGTGTATTGATGGATACCCATTCAACACCGATACCCGTTCCTCGTTGATGATAGCTTCCCTTGAAGGACTGACAGGTGGACAACATTAAACTCCGTGGAGACTATAGATGGCTAACACCGCAATGCCCATTTTAAAGAACATTTTTTTTTTCTGACTAGGTAAAAATTGGTGTGAAGAAGATATGGAGAATGGAGGATGTGAATACCTCTGCCTGCCAGCACCACAGATTAATGACCACTCTCCAAAATATACCTGTTCCTGTCCCAATGGGTACAATCTCGAGGAAAATGGACGAGGGTGTCAAAGTAAGGCTTCCCACATTTCAACCACAAGCAAAACCTAGAACTATCACTATAAGACACCAGCCATAATGTGCTCAGATTCCAGAGACTCCGTTGTACCTCAGCTTTGAAATCAGCTTCAGAATAGGTGACTAAGCGTTACGGTGGCATGGCGGGCATTCTAACAGTACTCTGGGCCTGACCTGTGACCCATTTCAACATCAGATGAGTTTATGAGGGACCCAAGTGTCAATGCACTACATGCTAATTTGTACCCATTGCTCTATAAAACACCTAAGCTAGCCTATTTTTAACTAATTAGAATCCTCCATTGAGGGCAGAACAAATATACTGAAGGCACTTGAGGAAGGAGGCCGTGGTTGCAGGACACTTACTGGCCTCAGTAAATGACACAAGCTTAAAATGACAGATAGTCTGAATTTGAAATTTAATATTTTATTCTCTGCTTTTGATTAAGCAGTGAACTGAACTTGCTGGTTATACGGCACTCACATAGTGCTGAAAATGGTTGCAAGACCACCTGGTGTACACTGCGCATTAGAGAATTCTTGAGCACGTTTGTGATCATTTCAGGAGCTTGGGGTTTTGTTGAGAGAGAATCCATGTGTTTGTGAATCATTCTGAGTTGTCAAATTCTACATGCTGACCACCCAGCCCAGCGTTTCCTGTGTCCGGGTTTTTGCACAAAGCTGGCTATTTCTCTCTAGTTAGACACGTCCACCTTACAAGCTAATTCTGCAGTGGGTTGTCTCTTTTACCTGGAGTTAAAATTACCTTTCAACGTGACTTCTCTGGACTATGCAACCGGCCAAAATTCAGGAACCTTGGCCTTAACCAGGTTCTTGGTTTTTATAATCCAGGTACTTCAACTCCTGTGACTTACAGTGAGACAAAAGATACCAACACAACAGACATTCTACGAACTAGTGGACTGGTTCCTGGAGGTATTGGGTCCAGTACTGCAACTGTTAATCTCAACTAACTGCCGCTTACTTAATGCAGCCTTTAACTACTGGTTCTGCCCCGACTGGCTACTTGTGCCAAAGTACAAAGACATAGAACCTGCATATCCTGGATTCCTGTGACTTATTTAAACTTGTTGGTGAAATGGCTATATAACTCAAATAATTCTAAGCCAAAGATCTTCTGGTAGAGAATTATAGTCCATATTAGAGATCAATATTAGGTACAAAGGTAGGAAGATCTCTACCTAATGAGTAGATTTCTAAGTCTTAATTTTAAAAAATTCAGACTGATTCCTTGTATGTCCTTGTAGGAATCAATGTGACCACAGCAGTCTCAGAGGTCAGTGTTCCCCCAAAAGGGACTTCAGCTGCCTGGGCCGTCCTTCCTCTCTGTAAGTAAATTTGCTTCTCATATGGATCTTATGGACAGTTTTAGTTAATGGGCAGCCGCCTTCCTATGGTCTTTTATGCTGTCATGACACACAAGACGCTGAATTGCTTTCACTCCCTCGCCTTCCTGGTACCTACTCTTCAATGTTATCTTTCACATAACAATGGACACTGGTGAATATGCATCACTTGCCTAAAGGGTCTTATTGTGTGTGTTGAGCTTGTGAGTCTTGCTTATCCCTACTGAGAAGTCCCTTTGATAAGAGTTTTGGTCTAGTCCCATTTGTTATATATAATGATTCCCAAAGAAGAGGTGAGCAAAGGGTCAAATGCTTTTTGAAAAAGCTGTAAAATTCAGGAAGGGTAAATTGAAAATAGTTAAAGATTTTCAAACTCAGGAGCAAGGATCTCTAAAGCCACTTTCAGGGCACTTTGCTTTAATGGCCTCAATTGACCTGGCTTACTGGTTGACCTAACACACCAGGGCCACTTGACTAGCACTCCAAAGGCTTCTGTGATTTTCCTTCTGTTGGCCCTAGGGTTGGGTCTTGGGACTCTACACTCCCCTGGGTGCACTTCCCCCCAGTGCAAAGATTCACACAACCACTGGGTTGAACTTATTTCAAAATGTTGTCTCACCTGTATTTCAACTTCTAGTTATCCAAGCTCCCTGAGCCATGGAACTTTTCTTAGTTCCATGGATCCATGAACATTAGACCTCATTTAGTTGTCTCTCATTTTTTTTTCAGTGCTCTTAGTGATGGCAGCAGTAGGTGGCTACTTGATGTGGCGAAATTGGCAACATAAAAACATGAAAAGCATGAACTTTGACAATCCTGTGTACTTGAAGACCACTGAAGAAGACCTTTCAATAGACATTGGTAGACACAGCGCTTCTGTAGGACACACATACCCAGCAGTAAGTGTGCTTTGGCTGTATTCACTGTGGCTTGACATGAGTCTCTTCAAAGAAGACAAGAGCCACTAGATTATAGAAATGACATGTAAATAGCAGTACGAACCAACTAGCTTCTTTTTAAACTTCAGTTCTTTGCATACTGGACAGGTAAAGGCAAACCAGTTTGGACAGATAAGGATTGTGTAGAGTGAGCTGGCTGAAAGTCAATAGCTTGAGTAAGATTCAATTAGCTTAAGTACTAAATGCTTTCCTTGAGGAGGTGCTCCAGCCCACCCAGGAAAGCCAGCTTTCCACAGGAGTAACAACAGCAATTAATTGTTGTTTTCCCCCTAAAAACCCAAGCACATATTTGGCCTCCACTTCAGAACCAGGCTGAATGAAATATGATGAACAGGAACAGTCCCTTGCAAGCTTTTGGTAAAACATGGAACCCTGCTAAGCTCACATTTTATGTCTTTTCACATTTGTCTTTAGGATTTACAATTCTTAAACAGAATCAGTCACACTGGTTTTGTTTTTTGTTTTTCCCTACCATGTAGGTACAGGTTAAGTATCCCTTATTTGAAATACCTGGTGCAAGGAGTGTTCCGGGTTGGGGATATTTTAAAGGGGTAGGGAAAAGGTGGATTCTGGAGTTTTTGCATACATGAAAAGTTTAAACACAAAATCCATTTGTTTTATTATTCTTATATGCATTGCCTAAGATATTTTACACAATATGTTAATGTGTATTCATTTTTAGCACAACCAATAACATAAGGTAAAGTGTGGAATGGAATTTCCTAGGTGCAGTGTCAAGGTGACACTCAGAAGACTTCAGATTTAGGAGCCCTTTTGAGTTTTAGATTTTCAGGTTGGGGACACAAATACAACTCGTGTATCTGACCTCCAACTCTGTTGGTCCTTGAATGGCCAGCTCAAAAACCAAGTCTACATCATGGAGCTGTAACAGTGAGTGACATCAAGCTCAACAGAACCTTTTCTTCTCTGCAGATATCAGTCGTAAGCACAGATGATGACCTGGCTTGACATCTGAACAAGTCTTGACCTGTGAGGTCTAACCCAGTAACACCCGACTCCGGAATGGTAACCAAGCCAGCGCTGAAGTCTCTTTCCTTCCTCCCACCTGGAAGAACACCAAGATATTTTTTCGTGGGTCAAGTTTGTGTACTTGGCCATTTTTATATTACTTTTGTAAATATTCTTGGCCACATTCTACTTCAGCTTTGGATGTGGTTACCAAGTATCTGTAACCCTTGAATCTCTAGACAGTATTGCCATCTCTGGCCAAATATGCACTTTCCTAGAAAGCCATATTCCAGCAACGAACCTTGTGCTATAGTGACTCCCACCTGTACATACACTGTATAGGCCCCCTGTACATATCCCAGAGAACAATCACTATTCTTAAGCACTTTGAAGATATTTCTATGTAAATTATTGTAAACTTTTTCAATGGTTGGGACAATGGCAATAGGATAAAACGGGTTACTAAGATGAAATTGCCAAAAAAAAAAAATTTGTAAACTAATTTTGTACGTATGAATGAAATCTTTGACCTCCATGGAGGTTTGCAAAGACTGACTTCAAACTACTGTACATTTTTTTTTCAAGTGCTAAAAAAAATTAAACCAAGCAGCTTAACCATGGTTCTGATTATTCCTGTAAGATGAGCTTCTGGGAACAGTAGCACCAAATGTCCTAGACATCTAAGCTATATTCTTGATATTATATAACTAAGTCCATAACCGGGCTAGTATCTTTTACAACCAAGAACTAACTAAAGGGTTAGGTACCATGTAGTATTTGTTGCCCCAAACCTATAACCTACCCATCCTTCTCTCCTTCCTTCCTTCCTTCTTTTCTTCCTTTGTTGGCCTCAAAAGCTTGCAATGCTCCTGCCTCAGCCTCCCCATTTCTAGGATTCCATGTCTGCACCACTACACCCAGCCCATGTATTTTTTTAATCTTATAAAAGACACTGTCTTCCTAGAATTCCTTTTTGCTAACAGAAGATTTATTTTTCTTATTTTTTTTCTCACAACGGTCTAGAAACACGTGTCCCCATGCATTCTCACATTTTCTTGTTCATGTTCTGTCACTATTTGTAGGTCAAAGACAAGTGCCTTCTATGGCGTGGGAAGAGGCTTCATTCTTATATGAGTCTGGCCTGTCTCACCATGGACATGGGTAGGAAGGGTACTAGGTAGCATCGTGGTTGAACAATCTAAGTTGTGGTTCTCAGCTTGTCCCAGGAACTGCGTCATGGGCTGGTAGGAACCTAATAGAAATGAGGATCCTTGAGCCTCACCCAAAAACCTACTTAATCAGAAACCCCAGTAATAGGGAACGGGAAACAGTTTTCACAAACTCTCGTGTATTTCTGATGTGACAAAAATTATTCTAATATGGCTTCGTGGAGCGTGTAACCGTAAGGTTGTCAGTCTGATATCTGACATGTAAGCATGTTCTTTCTGTGAGGAATCTGTGGAACTTTGTGTGGAGAACAGATAAGGAGCTGGAGATGAAAAAGTTCTATTGTGTCAAGGGGAGAGTTGAGTTTGTTTTCCATCACACTGGCTGTCATCTCCTTACTCTGAAGCCTCAAGATGCCTGGGAGCGAAGGAAGGTGCAAGGCTTAAAATTCAGACAAGATGCTCTCATTCCACTGTGAGGTGGGCACTGTAGAAAGGCACTGATTCCTCAGGGAAGAAAAGGCTGAGCTAGCATCTAAAACAGTCAAGGTTACTTCAGTTTTTTTTTAAACCTTATCTCTTCTGTAAAAACCCAATATTAGAAACTCACAGTAATTGAAAAAGCACAAACTCACTCTTAAAAATGAAATGCTTAAATATTGTTAGAGCATTGTAAAGTATTGCTAGAGTGGTTAGTTATCTGGTGAGTCTGCTAGTTGATTCAGTGTATAATAGTTTACAAGGAATGAGGATGCTGGCCTTTGCCATCCAAACAAGATCTTAAGAACTCTGTGTGAGATGGGTTGATGTAAGTTGGTTGAATTCCTACAGCAGTGGTTCTCAGCCTCTGGGTCATGACTCCTTTGGCGGGTCACATATCAGATATCATACATATCAGAAGTTTATGATTCATAACAGTCACAAAATTACAGTTATGAAGTAGCAATGAAATAATTTTATAGTTGGGGGAGGGGTCACCACAAGATGAGGAGCTGTATTAAAGGGTTGCAGCATTAGGAAGGTTGAGAACCACTGCCTGAGAGCTTAATTATTGTAGTAGATAATTCATTAAGGTGTAAAATATCAAACAGTAAATTCCTAGAAAGGATATTTATAATTAAACCAAACTACCACCTGAGGCAACTGTAAATGGCATGTCCAGAAACTTGAGGAATATCTATAAAAATCTGAAAAATCAACAGATGTAGACCCTGGTAAAGAAATCTAGCCAAGTCTCAGAGTCCAAACATTTTAAAAAGTCATTGCAAGCTACATGATTCTCAGCAAGAAGTAGGCCTGGTAGGTTACCAGTTCCCTTACAGTATTCTAACAGCTACCTGAGGGATTTCACATCATTTCTGAGCCTTTGGATCTGGATAAGTAGGGGACAAATATAATTATTTGAGGCTTCACCTTGGGCACTTGCCTTGATTGCTTTTATTATTAGAAGTCGTGCATGCCCTCTCAAAAGTGAGCAGGTGAGTTTTAAACAGTGCTAATTGCTGGTCAGTTAAAGGACTCAGTTCAAGTGAGAACACTACGGAAATCTGAGCCTCACCCCAGTCTAGCCTTTAGCTGTCTTTACCCCAAACCCAATGAAGCTGGTCGACTCCCCATGCATCACGTACATAAAGAGAACTGAGTTCCTAGCATTCTTAACTAGTAAACTCCTTCCTAACAGGACAGTATGATCCCTTAAGCCCTAGTGAACGCTGCATTTCTTCTACTTGGGGCAAGACAAACAAAGAAAATTCACAGACCCTTTTGCTTACTTAGGTTCAAAAACAACAACAACAAAAAGGTACTCTTGCTCTAGACTTTGAGCCTTTTGTTTCTAAAGCTAATGTTTCGTTTTCTATGGAAAAGAGTGAGAATCAGGTCCCTGCTTCACCCATATTCTAGACCCCTAAACTGGGCAAATTCCAGAGATGGAAAAAAAAAGTCTATGAGGATGTCTTGTTTTCAAGGAGAAAGGAAAATGACTTTGCAGATGAGACAGCTTTTTACAGGGCTTTTGTGGTTTGTTTGTTTGTTCACTTATTTTTCTCACAGCTTGGCTTCTGGCTCACAAGAGCTTCATGAAAAGGTTAATAATAACCGTGTTTGTATGACGCTCCTCCCTATCCACCTTCCAGTGGAGAGCTGGCTGTAGGTTAGGAAGGAGTCCTAAACTGAGGTTTGTGATCACATGGCCCATCTCTCTACAGCACCCCTTCAGTCTGTTTACTGTTTCGGTGTTTCTGAACCTGGTTCATCCAAGACACAGGAATGAAGTGGGGCCGCTTCCCAGAGTCCATTTAAATCTGCCTCTGTGCGTCTGTGTGGAGCCTAGGACAAGTGTGAGACAGGGAAAGCGGTGGGAGTGTGGGCTCAGCAATAACTCTGGGATATCCCAAGAATGGCTTTCTTGGCTATGCTTGGGGGCAAAGGCAGCCGGGCGGCTGGGTGGGCGTGTTCAGAGCTCTCCATATGATGTCAACAGCGTGTGCTTCTCTGTCCTGTGCGTGCTAGCTTGGGCAAGTTACTAAAGAGATCTGTCGTAAGGAGATGATAGAGACTCACTGGGGCAATGGGATGGATAAAACATAGAATCCAAGGGTTGAGCACAGTGTCTGGCATTTGATGTGTAATGGGCAAATGTACTGACTGTCACTGTCAGTGTGTGCTTTACACATCGTGGGAGCTGGTAAGTGACTACCAATGGACAATGAAGGCAGCGTCACTCATTGAAGAGCAAGGCCATTTCACCCTCATATACTTGTTCCCCATTACACTGAAGACTGAAGTTCAGGAAAGATCTCACCTCACTCAGGTGAAAACGCCTTAAGGGATTCTATAGTTTAAAGCCTGGAGTCATAGCTATCTGTGTCTGCTTCAGTCTTTGTTCCTCCTAGGACATGGAAACAAGTATTGGAACCTGCAGAGTCTTTCGATGGCTGTTGGAGTGTTTTTAATGGCCCTTCAGTTCTTACCATATGCTTAATGCTGTGGTAAGTAAGTGTTCCCCATCTTTTATTAGAGCTTCTTAGGAATCCTAATAGGTGAGCGTTATCTTCCTTTTGCAGGTATGAAAGCTAAGGCTGTGAACCGTGTGAGATTCCTAACCAAATGAGCTTGCTGCCACAGTCTCAGGGCAGGGTGCTGTCCTGTGTAAACGTTAAGCCGGATATCACAGTGTATGCTTGCTGACTCTCCTTTCCGGCAGATTGTAGAACATGAATGCAGTTTCTCAGTTGTTTTAGATTGCCTACCCAGAACAAAAAAAAAAAAAAAAAAACCTCGATCCTGAGGCATCAGAATAGCACAGTTAAGCCATGCCTTCAAGATGCTAGACTAGGTAGGATCCTTTTCCTTGGCCATCTGGGGAGAGAGAGAGCTTGAAGGAAAGAGATGCAGAGCATAAGGAGAGAGCATGCTACCACACAATAATTCTCAGTTTCTGAGGCACCCAAGTTGAGAAATGCACCAGCAAGGACAGGACGAATGTGGCTTGCTCATAAAACAGTGGTGCTGTAACTTCAAAACTGATCTCGAGTGTTCTAGAACCTGCCCTGACACCCTGGCTGTTTCTCAGTTTACACACGCACTTGGAGAGAAAAGAATGTTGTTGAGCAAAATAAATGACTTTCACAAAACTGTCTTGCCTCTTTTAAACATCACACTTGATACTAAAAATATGATTTAAGAGCATGTGATGCCTCAGGAGGCATCTTAGAATCATCAGTGTTGTAAAGGCACACACACATTGGAACGCATCCAGTCCTGCTGACCTGTAGATAATTATTTTTCTCTACATGAACTGTACACTTATTTTAAATAAAATTTTATTTTTGAGATAACTATTGCAAGTCTATTTTCTCTAGAGACCTTTTGGGAAAACATTTGCTCAAATCTTCTTTCTTTTTCTCTCAGCTGACTAACTAAGGATGACCCAGTTGCCCTATAAAGAAAACAATAAGAATCATCCAGACCTGAACTGATCAGGCTAAGATGACCCCTGTCTTGCCCCACTGAGAAGGACAGGAGGCCTCACCACAAGTGACGGTATGGCAGTGACCTTCTCAGACTCTCAGATCCCTGTCCCTCTTCCCACGAATGAAGTGCTGTCAAAGCTGTGTTCCGCAACAATGTTGGACCAGTCCTTCCTCTCACATCAGGCTGTGCCTGTCTGAAGGGATGATGCTTTGGGAAGACAGATAAAACAGGCATTGACAAGCAGGAAAGCCAGTCCTGCATTTTCTGCCTTCATCAAGCTCTTCCAGGGTCTATTGAAATCGATTTGTAACAAGGCTACGTCTTCCTGAGCCTTAGAATTATTCCACATGAGCCTTTTCTAAGAAATGGGCTTAAGAGTGTTTGCATTAGACTGGTTGCAAAATCTTGAAACTAACTTACGAGGGGGATAAATAAATTGGAAAATAGAGAAACTCAAAATAGGAAGATAGAAATGAAGGGAGGGAGGAAGGGAGGGATAGAAGGAAGGGCAAGGGAGGGGAGGGAAGGACTCTGAAAATCTAAAGCTCACTCACTCTAGTGGGTTCTTAATGAAGGCAAAGAGGCTGGACACTGACCTGCTGCCACCTGACTGGCTGCAGTCACACATATACTACCCTCCCTTGAAGCTGTTCGGAAAACTACCACACCCACCTCCTTGTACGAGGCAACATGTACCAAGTTACAACCACTGCTGTCCTTGCACCGCCCCTAAATCACCGTCATTATTCTTATAGTAAAGTTAAAACCTTTGACTCATGTTCACTTGGAGATCTGGTTCCTGATCTGCTTCTTTGTATTAATCTCCCATTTGCAAGTGTTCCTTCTTAATTCTGTCCTTGAAGCACTAACTTTGGTGACCTTTTCTACATTCCTAAAAAAAAAAAAAAAAAAAACAAGATTAATTGTCCTGCACGTACTGGCTTTGCATAAAGTCTCACGTGTAACCTTCTACTGATTAAAGAATGCATGTGGTTGGCTAGAGTTCGCCGGTTATACCGAGAGGTCTTCCTGATCAGTGGGAGAAGGCAGGTTACACCCCAGACTGCTCAGGAAGGAGAGGTTAGCACACCTTCTTGATTGATTATACTCAGCAGACACACATGTCTGGCCCATAGTGTAAGAAAAAGAGAGTTCAGGTCTGAAAAACCAAGGCTGGAGTACTTAATTCTGGCCCAGAATGTACGTTTTAAGCCTTTAGCCATATTATTTGTTTTCTTTATTTAAAAAGAGGATTTTTAATTATGTGTAGGTGCATGTGTCTATGTGTGGGCATAGTCACGTGAATGCAGGTGCCCATCAAAGCCCATCAAGCTCCAGGTTCTACTGGAGCTGGAGTTACAGGCAGTTGTAAGCCGCTCTACATGAGTGATAGGAACTAAACTTGGGTCCTCTGCAATAGCAACTTGTGCTTTCATTTGCTGAGTCATCACTCCAGCCCCTGGATTGTCTTCATCCATTCATATGTGGCATGTTCTGAGGATTAGTTCTTTAATACTGGGAGGAAATTTATGTCTAAGCACGATCCCAAATGAATAGGTCTGTGGTTTTTCTGAGATAAACTTCTTGGGAGGTGGAGGGGGGGGGTAGAGAATGTAAGGTAGAGATATTCTATTCTTCCCTGTGACCTCAATGGAATGGCAGGGCCAGTCTTTCAGAGGTTCTTGAACAGTTTCAAGAAGGGCAGATACTAGATGGAACGCTAATTAGGGCAAAATACAAAACTCTTTTAATGAAATTGAGCTATGATATATATACCTATACTTCATAAGTTACTCCTCCTCATGTGTACACAACACACACACACACACACACACACACACACACACACACACACACACACAGAGCATATCCTATGGGTCTGACAGTGTTCATTATGCTGGGGAGCCAGCAAGACCATGACAGCAAAGCCACACCCTTCCTAGTCCTCATTCAAACAGACATTGAGCCAGGTAGAGACAAGAGCTGTGAGGGAAAATAAAACAGACCTTGCAACACAGAATAATAGTTACACATTTGATATCATGTCAAGGACACCCTCCAGGGAGGGGCCTGGAGCAGAAAGCCCAGCTGAAGTGTGGGGGGGGGGGGCAAGCCCATCAGGGGAGGAACAAGGTTCAGAGTGAAAAGCATGCATGGCTCATCCCAGACAGGCAAAGTGGCCCCTTTAAGCCCAGAGGCAAAGGCAAAGTGGGAGAAGAGAAGGAAACAAGGAGCAAGTGTTGTCAGCGTCAAGGATCATGTCAGAACTCGGGGATGTCTGAGTGATTGAATGGCATGGGAGGGGGTGAGATGACAGAACCACACCCCAATTTGCAGAGGGTTGCACCGGATGCTCTGTTTGGAGTAGATTGCCGGGAGACAAGCACAGAAGAGGGTGGAAGTTAGAGGCCTGTGACGGAAGCTCTGGACCAAGTCCAGGGGCTGGTGGCGAGCTACCCTGGACATTCATTACAGGAAGATGTGTGCAGGATGCCTCCCTGGGTGGATAATGGACTGGGACACATGTCCCTTCCTCCAGGCTCCTATCTCTGCCTGGGACACATTCGGATGGGGTCACTGGAGAACAGAGCCACAGGCCAGCTTCTCTAGAAGACATGCTCTCTACGGGTGGTATTTTCTCTTGTACAGCACAGTGGCTTTAGACAGTGTTCTCTGTCCACCCAGCTCCTTCTCAAGTCTTTGCTGGCCATTTGGTTCTTAAAGCGTCAGAGAACCGTGCAAACTACTTTTCCCTGGGAAAGGTTGGAATCCTGACTTTCCTGAGTTAAAGGGGACCCGAAGTCGTTTACCCTAAAGCCAGGAGGAGGAAGATGGCAACGTGCTGGTGGAGCAAAGAACGCAGTCAGCAGAAGAGCTTCAGGCCACCCACAGTGTAACAGTAACGCTTATCATAAGCCAAGAAAAACAAAAAACAAAAAAGAAAAGAAAAGAAAAGGATAATTGTCATGGAATATAAGGTCTCCTAGGATCTAAAATTTGAAGGATTTTATTTAGATGTGCTAATACATGAGCTGAGTTTCCAAACTGCCACTCACTCTGTGTGTCACAGAAGGGAATCCAGAGGTCAACAAGCAGCTTCTGAAACAGAAGGGCACTTCCCACACATCAGCCCCAGTACCTGTCTCTGCTGAGAGAAGCAAGCCTGCCTCGCACTATCTCTGGATCTGCTAACCTCCAGGAAGGACACTGCTGTGAATAGAGACTACGTGCAGTTCCCCTCGCAGGCCTTCCCTGGCAGCAGACACAGCGTTCCCAACACTCTATGAACTGTCGCCATGGGGAAACAGATAAAGGATTCAAAGGGCCTAATTAATAGCATCAGTTCGCCGGAAGTGGCAAAATAGTTTGCAGGCAATCTCAGGCTTCTGGAAACCCAGTGGAGGTCAGGTGGAATGGTATCTGCTCTTGCCTTGGCAGAAGGCCTGGGAACATGAGGTCCCAGGAAAGGCACTTTCTATATTGCTGTAGGAATGGGCAATCCTTATATTCACTGGCAAATGTCCCTGAGTTGAGTCTGGGGAGTGGGCTAAGCCACTGATGCAAATTCTACAAAGAATCAGGTAAGGCATAGAAGAAGGTTGAGCCAAAGTGTAGGGAGTATAAGTTTGGGCCCTGAGAAAACAGACAATAGGAAAATGTGTGTGTGTGTGTGTGTGTGTGTGTGTGTGTGTGTGTGTGTGTGTGTGAGAGAGAGAGAGAGAGAGAGAGAGAGAGAGAGAGAGAGAGAGACTAGATGAATTCTTCTACATCCATGGTCTTTCAGTAAAATTTACTTGAGTAGCTTTTGATGAAAATCAAAGCAAGAAGGCAGTCCTGGAGCTAGCTACACATGTCAGCAGAACAGGGTACTTACTTACTTACTAGGCAACCCATTGACAACAAATTCAGTCACTAGGGAAGCACAGAGCACTGCAGGGAGATTTGTTCATTTATAGTTCAAGTGTCCTGATACACGTAACTCGAGGATGATTTTTTTTTTAGCCCAGGGTGGTCTCAAACTCACAATCCTCCTGCCTCTGCCTCTTTCAGCAAATCCTCTCAGCACGTGCCACCACAGCTAGCTAAAAGTAATCTTATACAAAGATCATTTTGTCTATGAAACAAGGCTCATGATGTGAAGTTTCCTTCTTCCGGGATCATGTTAGAGCTCAAAAAGTTTCTAGTTGATGTTTGGGGTTATGGATGCCTAACCTGTAATCTTGATATAATAAAGTATGTGGAAGGATGCACACAGGCTGTGAGAAAGTAGGACCATATAAAGAAGCAGAAGAAGTGCTGCCACCCATGAACTTGGGTATTAACAGGGGTCCTGGGATATGTCTTTTATGGGTACCAAGGAATGACAGAAACACAACTTCTCACCTTTAGTGACAGTGACCCGGACTCTCCAGGTGCCTACCTGTGAAGTCTAAAGATGAGCACAGTTCAGGCTAGAGTTCTTTACTTCAGACATCTCAACAACTCAATCATTTCTATTAGTGTTTCTTTCCTCCTAAGAAGTAAGATTTCAATATTTAAGTCCGAAGATGTCACCACAATCAGCAGAGCCAACCACAGAATTAATATCTTACGTGATAGTAAAATATAGGAGTCCTTTATACAGTTGTTAACAATTGATTATTTCACGAAACATCCAATTCTACATCACAGAAACAATGTACGTGGGTTAGAGGACACAGAGAATTCAAGCTGGAGCTGAGCTGTAAGTGCCCTCCCTGCTGGCCACTGTCCATAGTGCCAGAGGTGCTCTGCAGGCCACTGGGGGAGAATTGTCACCAACAAATTTGTCCAGTTCTGAACACTCTGTGCTCTAACATCAGCCTACCAGGCAGAAGTATACCTGCTTCTGCAATGGTGGCTTTCTGATTAGATTTAAGGCCCACGCCACAGGAGGGTTACACTGCTGCTACAGTAAACCCAGCTAAAAGCCTATGGCTAGTGAGAGAAAAATTTAAAAATCCAGCGCCAGCAGCGCAATGTTGATTTTTAACCGTGGGTTGGGGATGGGATGTGTTTTGATCTGAACACTTAACTATGATATCTGTGTTTTCGTTCTGGAGAGAGTACCACAAGGATAAAATCGTGAGCACCCGGGGTTGGAAGCTGTGAGTTCTTATCTTAGTCGCTTCCTACACGCCTTACAATCCTGGCAAATTCTCTTCTATCGCTAACTCTCCATTTCTCCACCTTAAAACAAGCCAATGATAAACTCTGACTTAGTTGCTTCACACAGTTGTTATGAGGACCAGATGGGAAAACAGATGTGTGCTATTCCAATGCGAGCGAGCGAGCTCTCCCCGAGAGTTGTTGGAATAAAAGACATTTGCCATGTGCACTCTTGGCAGGTTCACATCCCAGATAGAAACTGTACTGAAGTTTGACACCACAGACTCCGGGTTTACAATAAGAATCACTGTGCAGGGCGTTCTGTGGTTAAAATAATGCCACCCACACTGACAAAGCCGAGTCATTGGCACTGCTGTCAGTGAGCCCTCTGCCTGATCCTCCAAAGACAGCCAGTGGCTGTGGCTTCTAGTTCTTGACATTAGTAAGGTATGCAAGCTTTATTAACACATGGGCTTTGGTGGACTTAACGGGCAGAAGGAAATCCCCAAAGATACTCATAGGAAACTTGTATCTTAGGAGAAATTTTCTGGAGATGTTAACAGATTTACAAGATACCATGGTTTTGGCCTTCAAATAAGCACGCAACAGTGTTCTTACGGTTGGACTCACTAAGCTTTTCCTGTGGCCCTGTCCTATCCTGGGAGCTGATGCAATGCAGGGCAACTCGGTAAGAGCAGCCGTGGCGATGGATCGAGTGGCACTATTGTTCTCTTCGACACAAGGAACAGTGTAGACGGAAGTACCCTGGACACCAAGTCCAGAATAGAAGACCAATTCCAGACTGTACTTGTTCACACGACAAATCTTCAGAGCCTTACAGAGTGGCGCTGCGAATGGTTCCTTCGGATTTCTGTTTCCTCTATGACTGTTTAAGCATACAACAAAAAGGAAATCCAAAATAGTCTTTGAAAACTCCAGTCACTTAAATAAATGTTCTGGTCTAATTTCACTCTTGGCACTTCATAAAGCATATGTGAAGCCAGGCTGGGTTTGTTTGGCTAAATGAGAAGCTCCAGGCAGGAGGTGTCACTCTCCAGTGTCCATGGTTACCGCCTTCATATGGCTTTTCCAGGAAGAAAACATTGCTTGCAGATTTCATCAGAAAGGTTTACTTTCTCTCCCTTGTTAACAGATCTCCCCAAGGCTTCCAAAATTAGCCAGGAGCTTTATCTTCAGGAACATTGCCAATTAGAATGTATTTTCCTCAGTGTCTAGGCTCTCTCCCTACCTACAACTGCTGGACTCCATTTCTCAGGCAAACTGTGTAGACACCATCCTTTTGTACCATAGGTATGATCATGAAACTGGTGTTCAAGGCCCTCCCAACCAAATATTGAAGAAAATAGTAGCAGTGTATTTATCTAATATCTCCTGGAATTTGAAGGCCATAGAATATTTCTCTAATTATTTCAGGGTGCTAACAGTATTTTGATACAAAACCAGATGAAATATGACAAGAAAATAGGCGAGTGTATCCCCATGATAAGAGACACAAAATTCTTCAGGTATACATGTCTACTTACTTAATGAGTTATTAAGAAAGAAACATTGAGATCTCGTATTATAAATATAGGTTATCTATTGCATTTTACTTATAGTGAAAATAATCCTGTCCTGCTCCTAACACTGATAAGTTGCTTACATACACAACCATGCACACATGAATTTATACACACTTACTAACCTACAGGTCATCATCAGGAAAATGAAGGCAAATGAAAGAATTCCCAAAGAAAATGCTAGCAATCAAATTCAAAGGTATTATAAAGTACAGAATTTACCATGACCAAACTATAATTCTCAAGCTAAACTAGAAATATTAAGCAATCTAATATGGCATATCAATGAATCAAATAAGAAAAAACTTATAGAGCCAGGCAGTGGTGGTGCACGCCTTTAATCCCAGCATTTAGGAGGCAGAGGTAGGCGGATCTCTGTGAGTTCAAGGCCTGCCTGGTCTACAAAGTAAGTTTCAGGACAGCCAGGGCTACATTCAGAAAAACCCTGTCTCAAAAAAAGAAAAGAAAAAGAAAAAACTTATAGAAGGCATTCTGAAAAGTCAATTGACAAATTTAAATCAATGCCCTTTGAAACCCAAGATTGTAAGGAAACTTCATTAATATGATAAAGAGGGGTATGGGGAGAGAATGAGTCTTCAGAGTCAACAGGCCACTTTCACACTTTTTTTTTAACGTTTTTGAGACAGGGTTTCTCTGTGTAGCCTTGCTGTCCTGGACTCTCTTTGTAGACCAGGCTGGCCTTGAACTCACAGCGATCCACCTACCTCTGCCTCCCGAGTGCTGGGATTAAAGGCATGTGCCACCACACCCGGCCACTTTCAAACTTTTTGACATATGATTGACATTTTTTCTAAGACTCTCAAGAATGCATTGTAGCTTGCTCACTCTCACTCTTCACGCTATATGCCTCCTGGTCCTAGGTCCCTTGATTTTCTCTAGTTTGTACCACAGACAGAGGCTATGGGCTGATGGGTCACTTGCTGCCACAGCAATTGTACTGTACTTCCCCTCCTATCTTGGCCAAAGAGTCAAGGCAAGAATACCTATGAGTCACACAGATGACAAGAGGTAGGAGGAAAAAAGCCAAAGCAACTGAGAAGGTGGTCTCCTCCTTCTACATTGCTGAGTGAGAACGCTTTCTGAAAAGACACCTCTTCAGGTTTCCATTTAAGGAACCATGGTGCCTCATTTATCTCCTTAACACAGCTTTTGTCTTAGAACTCAAAATAACTCAAACAGTGACAATTTCTCAGTTAATTTCTTTTGCTCTTAAAATAATATACTATGCATATTTTATTACATGAACTTTTGATTATCTATTACATTATGAACATTTACTTCTGTAAGAGTTTTGTCTACCTAATGATTTTTATCATGCAAGCATCAAGGCGGAGGCTGCAGCACAGTCCCCTTGACTTTGTCCTACCATCGGCACTCCATTTTGTTTCCCGTGTTCCTAAATACTGCATTTTAAGGGAATAGATAGACCTTCTCTCATCCACACGATAAATTGAAAGCCTTTTAGATATCATTCACAACACAGATCATTCCCTAATCCTGACAGGAATCTTCTGCTCTGCAATCTTAAAGAGACAAACCCAGAGACTTTCCACAGAAAGTAGGATGATCAAGCTGAGAGCCAACATCAAACATCAACCAGTTTTTCAAAGATTTAATTATTTATTCATTTGTTTGTATGTCTATGAGTTTGTGTGTGTGAGAGCTTACATATGTATGCCCATGCACATGAGTGTGTGTGTGTGTGTGTGTGTGTGTGTGTGTGTGTGTGTATGTATGTATGTTCAGGTGCCTATGGAGGCCAGAAAAAAACATGCCAGACCTCCTGGACCTAGATTTCCAGGCAGTTGTGCACCAGCTGTGTGAGTGCTGTGAACTGAACCCAGGTCCTCTGAAAGAGCAACCTTCCCTCCAGACCCCATAAAGTTAAATGTTTCAGCCAAAATGTATACTCCTGATCACTCCCCCAATGAAAATATACACCACACAGGACCAGAAATTTTGATACACCAAGAAAATGAATCTATAGTCATGAGTTCACGAAAGGCTCTCTAAAATGGCCAGGTCTGAACTAAACCATGTATAAGGAAAACCTTCAGTCCACAACGTTACTCATACAGAGGTCAAACCATTATTTCCATTTTTCGATCTTAAATATGATCAGCAGAAGACCAAATACTTCAAAGATACCTTTTAACTCTAAAAGAATACATAGGAGAAATGGGAAAGAAAAAAGCAAGAAACAAAACATGTAACAACTGTAAGAGTGGCCTAGGAGACTTCCAGAAAGAGTTAAAGAGCATCATCAAAGGGACAATGTGAGTCTCATGGAAGAAGAGCCAGGGACACTGATTAGCCAGCACCAAGGCCGGCCATCACAGCACTCGGAAAACCAAAGACCTGGTCAGAACAAATGAAAGACAAGGCAACCACACCACCAGAAACTGAATAATAGAATAATGGTCCTAAGATTTAATACTTGTCAATCCTTAAGAATCCTATACCCCATCAAACTATTAATCAAAGGAAAGGGGAGACAGAAATGCATTTTCAGATACAATATATTAGAAACATTTGCCAAAAAAAATTCAAAGTTAGAAAATTACAAAAGACATTAAAAGTGGTTATGCGAAAAGTTAAAACATAAATGGTTCAGTTGAGAACAAGATTTACATTGTTATAAAGACATAAATACCAGCTACTGCTATAACCCAACGTTGCTTAAAAAGACATGAGGAGAGAGGATGCAGGCTAGAGAGCTGGGAGAAATTTTAAATGAAAAAATTCTCATAATTGTAACAAGTCAATTGATAATGTCTAACAATAAAAATAAAGAGCAGTAAAGTTATATAATTTGGAAAATGGGATGTGATAAATATCAGCAATAAAAGCAGAAAGAGTTAATGATACTTGTCTCTGTGTAGCCAGATTCAAGAAGGGGGATGAATAAGAAAGAAAATGCCGGGTTTCGTTATAATCATTGTGAAACCTTTTGACTTTTAAAATTGCCTGCTCTAAAAATAGTAACTTTAAAAAAGAAAGCCAGGAGCACACAAGAGAGAAGGGGCTCCTTTGTGCTTCGATATAAGGATGCTAAAACTGACATTCTAAGAAATCAATGGCTCTAACTCCATGATGGTGGAGGAAATGTGTGGGCTGCACCAGCACTGCCACAGGGCCCAAAGACCTCTGAGCCCCAGCTTAAACAGCTGCACAGCTTTCCAAACACACATCTAGATCAACGACTGTTGTCTCCATGGTATCTGCTCCCTGAGGTATCCAAGGAGGACACAATCCATCAGTGATGCAGTTTGAATCAGAGGACCAAATGTCTGCAAGGTAGACATGGACGATAGGAAAGGTGAGATGGGAGCTCATCAAAGCAGCAGGGTCTGATACCATGCCTTACCTTTTTAAACCATGGCAGGACACACATAACAGGTAATGTGTCATTTTAGCTGTTTTGAAGCAGGCAGTTCAGAGGGACAGTTTTAGTTAGGTTTCTATCGCTATGATAAAACACCATGATCAAAAGCAACTTACAGAGAAAGGGGTTTCTTTCATCTTCCAGCTTACAGTCCACCCTGAAGGGAAGTCAGGGCAGGGACTCAAGGAGGGTAGAAACTTAGAGGCAAGAGCTCAAGGCAAGAACCTGGAGGCAGCAACGGAAGCACAGACCATGGTGGAGTGCCGCTTACTGGCTTCTTCCTCATGGATTGCTCAGCATTCTTAGATAACTGATGCCTGTGAGGTTGGAAAAAGCCAACTACAGTTTCAGGTTTTAAAAGAACCCAAACCTTTTTGTGCCACTCTTACTAAGGCAATGGTTCTTAACCTTCCTAATGCTGTGACCCTTTAATACAATTTCTCATGGTGGGGTGACTACCACCACCCCCCAAATCATAAAATTATTTTCGTTGCTACTTCATGAAAGTAATTTTGCTACTGTTATGAAGCATAATGTAAACATCTGTATTTTCCTAAGGTCTTAAGCAACCCCTGCAAAAGGGTCATTGGGCCTCCATGTTGAGAACCATTTGCTCTGATATACACTGCTGCGCCTACAAACATTACAGAAACAGCCCTGACCTTGTCATCTCTGATTTCAGAAACATCAGCACCCTTGAAATCTGAAGCATAGGGCTCTTCTCAAAGATGTGGACTCACGTTCTGTAACTTGCATCCACTAAAACGTCTTAGTTGGGTTCAGCCCCAGATGTCTCAGGAACATCAGAGCACAGGGGGCCACTTGATCTTTTTAGAGGACAAGCAGGAAAGGAGTGAGAAGCAAGCAGGTGTGCTTTTGTTTGGCCAGGTCAAAATCAAGATCGCAAATTGGCACTGCCAAGCAACCTTAAAGAAGTGTGCTTTTTCTAGTTTGGGCAAGAGGGGCCAGAGGAACAAAGAACTGGTCACATTCAGTGACACATACCAGAGTTAATCCCTCCACCGAGCCAGCCCGGCTGCCAGGGTGAGCACAGGCACTCCACCAACTTGACCAGAAACCAAACACAGCAAAGCAAACAGGAACAGACTTCTCAGTGCAGTGCTGCCCACAGAGGAAGCCCAGGAACAGTTGGGGTGAGATATTCTAGGTTCCCATTTCCTTGTGTGTCCCCTTCACTCACCTAACTCCCCGACATACACATTCTATCTAGCCTAATCCCCCCCCCCCCCCCAGGGCAGTAATGCTCTTTAGCATGGTCAAGTGTGATGTCCTCAGGCAGGTGAGTTTCCATAGATGATTATTCAAATTAATTTTTAAACCTGGACTATCCTCAGGAGAATGCTTTTAAAGTAAGTGTTCAAATGGCACTTCCCCTTTGGAGGGACAAAAGAAGGGACAGTGCTCTGCAAGGAAGACAGCAGAAAGGCCACGCAACTGACATGAAGGTACTGTACAGAAAAGGTAATCTCAGTTGCACGCAACAGGGCCAATCAGAGTTTGCTCCTTGTATCAGCATTGTGCTATTGGCAAAGGTAGCTGTGGTGGTTTGACTAAAAATGGCCCCCAAAGGCTCAGATATTTGACTCCTTGGGCCCAGTTAGTACGGGAAGGATTAGGAGGTGTGCGCACATACACTGTTGGAGGAGCTGTGCCACTGGGTATCCTTGAGGTTCCAAAAGTGTCTTGTCATCCCCAGCAGATGCTTAGTATTCTGTTCACAGTGCTAAGGTGTGGGATCTCTGCTCTTCCTGCCACCGTGCCTTGGTTTTACCACTATGGACTCTAATGCTCTGGAACTGTTAGCATTGTGAGATCTCTTCTTTTATAACATGCCATGGTCGTCATGTTTTATCATAGCAAGAGAACAGGAAGACGGTCACTATGGCACACATATGGCCTTAGCCAGTACGAGGAAGTAACTAGCTGGAGAATTTCCTATGTGTTGATCTGTGGCTTGGCTCTCAGATGCTGTCCTGCTTTCCTGGTCTTCACTCACGATTGGATGGGTTCTCACCATCTATGTTTGTTTGTATGGAGGGAGTGGAACCTAATCTTGAACTCTCTGCTTTTGAACCCAAAGACTAGCTATAGGTTAGGCACCCCTAAGCTGAAAATGTGTGACCCAAAATGCTCTCAGACGTAAAATTTTTCAGAACACTGGCGTGCCGCCGTAAGGGAAAATTCCATGCAACAGACCACAGTTAGAACACAGATGCACTACAAATATTAGATAAAATTACTTCCTATTTGTATGTGCATATAAAACAGAGATGAATTCAGATTCTGATCCCAATTTCATCATATATGCATATAAATGTGTATTTGTGTGTGTGCACGTACATATGCAAAAATTCAAAAATAAGAAATCAGAAAAAATGCAGTCTCTCAAGTGTACTGGAAATGGAATATGCAACCTGCACCTTGCCCAAGTAAGCCATTGACTCCTCTAGTCAGCAATGTAAGTGGGCCTGTCTGTGCCCTCTCCATCAATCGGCAGACATAGACTTATTTTCCATGTTATATAATCCAAACTACATCACTGAGGGTAACCCCAGCAGAACTGAGATTGAGGTCACTGTTATTTCCCCGTACAGAAGGAAATGATGGCACTGTAATATAGCCTGGCCTTGGTTTAATTAAATAACTTGCATTTCACCGTAGAGCTAACTGTCACTCACAGACAGTGTGACCAAGTGACTTGTATACATTCAAACGTGACATCTTAATACACAAGGCCCTTAACTGAAATTCCTGAAAAAAAAATGTGTTTTCACCTCTATCACTTCTACCATCACTCCATTTAGCCCAGCAGCATGGCCTCTGAGGTCACCACCCATACAATGGAAGAATCCAGTGACATTTGTGTGTATTTTTCTTCAGGATGAACTTCCCTTGTCCTAAGTTCTCCTTATTCTAATTTTTCAAATATATCTAAGGGGCAGGGACATCAATATTGAGAAACCTACTCTGTCCAGGATAGGTAGGACTACACAGAGAAACCCTGTCTTGAAAAACAAACAAACAAAAAAACCAACCAAACAAAAAGAGAAACCTATTTTGCCCTCTGACACTACGCCACCGTTATCTCCATCCCGCATTGCGCTTCTCGCCCAGAGTCATGAACTGCTCGGCCACCTGCCTTCCCTAGGGTAGGCCTCTTATGATCTGGCCCTGTGCCATATACAACGTCTAATTTTCTGTCCTACCATCTTCCGAGAAGAGAGTAATACTCAATAGATGTTTGTTGAATGGACAAAATTTACCCTACTTTCTAGGTCTTCTCTCAGTTCTTACATGGTCTTACTCCCCGTAAGCACATATGGAAACTGACCCACCCACCATACCTACAACAAACAGCTGAAACACCAATGGATGGAGAAGAGATGATAGGGAGAAAAAGACAGCAAAATAAAGTAGATGATAAGAGTTATGAGTGAAAAAAAAAAAAACTAAGATAGCTTGTGCCCAAGAACATCACGATCCGATAATTCAGTGGAAAGTCTCCTTTGCTACAAATGGCAATACTTGTCAGTCAGGTGTCAGAGAATTTACCTTTTAGCATAGTTACCCACTTGCACTATTTTTCTGTTGTAACCTCTTTTGTAAGGCTTTGGGTCTCTATAATTAGAGTTCTATGGGAATTTATAGAAACAAAGATTGCCCTGAAAATAGAGCATCTCAGCAGGGTTGCATACACTTATCACCAGAATTGTACAAAAATTCAGTGTACCTAAAAATTAATTTTGTCTCTTAAGCAAGTGCTTGCCTAAGTACAAAGTATGTGTGTACATACATATATTGTGTTTCTGGTCTATAAAGGGATTCTATACTGAAGCAAAGATAAGCTGTAAGAAACAGGATTATCCAGCAATTAACTAATATTGACAGGTCTAATAATAGCTCATCCTCGGTTAATCCTATAATTTACTCCCTCATGTGATAGGTAATCATGTAGAGGCCTGAAGCTCTTGCAAGCATCCCTGAGCACCCAGCTTCCTGTTGTGAGTGGATACCTAGTAAATCCTGAAGCAACCTACCTATAAGATTTCAACACAGAAGTGTGCCTTGTCTGCATTCTATTGATTTACTTATGAATGCCAGAATTTTGTTCTGGTCATGGATTTTTACATACACTTGAAATATGGTTTTTGTTGGTGGTAATTTGCTTATAGCAAAAAAATATCAAATTTAAGACTGCACAACAAATTTCAAGGTTACTGTATTTTAAAGTAGAAATATTTACCATATCCATTTTTGTAAATTGTTTTTAGAACTGCCCATATGGGTAATATCTCAGCATGGTTTATAAAATTTAGCAACAGACATGCATTTTTAAAAAAAAGAGCAATGCTACATTCTTCCATATCTTAGTAGCTTTTGTTTCTTAAGTTTTGTCATAGCACAAGAGAGGACACACACACACACACACACACACACACACACACACACACACACACACATAAAATCACATCTTCATTTTCTGACTATTGAATCAATGGGAATTCTTTAGTTTGTATAATTTATCTCTATAATGACCATAAAAGAAATGCAGTAGGATTCTTTTGGCTGCAAATTTTAAAAAACTAAAAAACAGCTGTCAAAAGCATGAAGAATTCATTTTTTCACTTTCTAGAAGTCCAGAAGCAAGCTGTCCCAGAATCACAAATCCTGTGGCCATCATGGCCTCTGATCCTTCCCATAGCTTTTGCTTTATGACTTCAGCTTTCTCAGTTGTTCTCAAATTGACTCTCCCTCGAGCTGTGAGGACAAGGCTAAATAGCTTTAGCGGTCACATGGATGTAATGCTGGGGACTGCTATCTTCAAGTGATCCTATTAACTGAAAGGAAACTCTCCCACATCTCCAGCACCCAGTATTCCTCTAATTAGTCAAAATTGTATCAGAGATCTATGTTAAGGCCAGTTGTAAACAAGAGTTGTGAACTAGCAAGATTGACCAGTTCCATCTCCTACCACTAGTGTGGGGATGTAAAAGAAGCTAGACATTTTATTAACAGAACTATATTTACAAAAAAAAAAGAAAAATAATTATTGAGAAGCAAAAGGTTCCTATAATATGGCCACTGTACACATTGACTTCTCATGTGCCAACAAAGGCTTCCTGGCTATGTTCTATGCACTGTTCACTCTTCTGTGTCACAGAACACCACAATCAGAAAAAGTACACATCATCTGTATGCTATGATAAAACACCATGACCGTAAGCATCAAATTAAAGTTTATTTTGGCTTATAGATACAGAGGGATAAGAGTCTATCGACAAGGGAGGGGGCAGGCATAGTAGCAAGCAACAAAGGGGCAGAGGCAGAAAGCTGGGAGGTCACATTATCACAAGCATGAAGCAGAGAGGCTGAAATGGAAGCGAAATGAGGCTTCGAACTCTGAAAGCCTACCCCAGTGATGTACATCCTCCAGAAAGGCTACACCTTCTCACAACCTCTCCGAAGAACTCCGCCAATGGGGAAACACGTGTTCAAATGCCTGAGCCTATAGGCAACACTTCTCATTCAAACCACAAAATTGCACACCCTGGTGCCCATAGGCTCATGATCACTTCATAAAGCAAAATGCATGTAGTCCAACTTCAAACTCCTCATAATCTTTCACAGTCTCAACAATGGTCCAGGTCCACGGTCTCTGCTGAGACTCAGATAGGTGTTTAACTGTAACCACGTCTAAAGTCAAAAAGCAAGTATATACTGTGGTGGCTTGAATAAAAATGGTCTCTGTGGGCTCATAGGGGAATGGGATTATTTGAAAGCATTAGGACATGTGGCCTTGTTGGAGTAAGTGTGTCCTTATTGAAGGAAGTGTGTCACTGGGGGGTGGGCTTTGAGGTTTCAGAAACTCAAGCCAGGCCCAGTGGCTCTGTCTTCCTGCTGCCTGTTAATCCAGATGTAGATCTCTCTCTCTCTCTCTCTCTCTCTCTCTCTCTCTCTCTCTCTCTCTCTCTCTCTGTCTCTGTCTCTCTGTCTCTCTCTCTCTCTCTCTCTCTCTCTCTCTCTCTCTCTCTCTCTCTCTCTCTCGGCTCCTTCTGCAGTACGACATCTGCTGAGAGATCACGTCTTTAACCTCCAGTGTGAAGCAGAAAAAGCAAAGCAAAGGGTATGAAGGTTTAAAACATCAAAGTGTCCCCACAGTTGTATTCTCCCTCCAGCAAGGCTGCATTTCCCTATGATCTACCCAAACAACACAAGCAACTGAGGACCAAGTGATCAAATGCTGGACCCTATAGGGGGGGACATTTCTTATTCATATCGTCTCTACCCTAACTATATGGGCATTTCTTGATTGCCCATATTTTCCATAGTTACAAAAAGCTACAAGGAGCCTTAGATAGCAAATACCATAACATTCTCATTTTACAGTGAGAAGGAAGAATCCTGGAATGTAAAGTCATTTGGTAAACTGAGGGCATACCTGACGCGTTTTAGTTACCTGTCACTTGGATTTTTGTGACACCAATTTCTCTAGGTGTGAAATATTTTGTGCATATAAAACAGAACTTGTTATATGCCAATCTAAGATATGTCTGATATTTTTAGACAGAACTATTACGGAATGATTTTTCTACAGGATCCATTTAAATGGCATTAAGGTAAAAATATCACTATAATTTGTCCATAATCTCTTTTAAAGTAGATCACTTGCTAATCATAAAAGTTCAAGAGTCTTGCTCTCGTACCCCATCCCCAGACCCTGTCGCTCTGGATCAGCTATTTGGGTGCTTAGGAGCCTCAGTCCATACACCAATAAGTCAGCTAGAACCCTCAGAGTGCTCAGCAGGGGAGAGTATTGTAAACCTCCCACCATGCATTGCAGTCACTAAGTGTGCTAGCTGGTTTTATGCCAACTTGACACAGCCAGAGTCACTGGGGAAGAGGAAACCTCAACTGGGGAAATGCCTCCACCAGTCTGGCCTGTCGACAAGCTGTGGTTCATTTTCTTAATAAGTGATTGATGTAGGAGGATCCACACAGCAGGTGGTCCTGGACCAGGGTGCGGGTGGCACTGTAAGGAAGGAAGCTGAGCCCATCCAAGGGAGCCACCCTGTAAATGAGCACCTCTCTCCATCACTTCCGCTTCAGCTGCTGCCTCCAGGTTCCTGTCCTGACTTCCTCTAAGGAGGGACTGTGACTTGTCACTTGTAAACAGGAATAAACCCTTTTCTCTCCGCCACCCCTGCCAGTTGATTTTGATCATGAGCTTTTATCACAGCAATAGAAACCCTAACTAAGACACTAAGAAATGCCAGTTCCAACAAGGTTTGTCTATTGACTTTGGGATCTGTATTAATGGATGACTTCTGGAAAGATTCAGAATCGCCTGCCATTTTCCTGTAGTGTGGGCATGAAAACTGCTGAGAATATAGTCAAATTTATTGTCAGAAATTTCACTCTGTTTGTTCTAAATTGATCGCTCTTTTATGAATTTATTATATAGACATTCACAGAGGTACATAAAGGAAAATGTGCAAAGCTGTCTGTAGCTGTGTTACTTATTTAAAAAAATACACAGATATTGGACAGTCCTTAGTGGTCCCTATATACCACAGGAGTAATAGAAAGAAAAAATTCTATGAATAGAAACTTTAATATAAACATCCTGGGCCGAGCAATATGACATAGAGCTGTGTATGGGGGAAAAAAAGAGAAGAAAGGGTTGGAGAGATGACTCAGAAGTTGAGTGTCTGGTGCTCTGCCACAGCACTAGTGTTCAATTCCCAGCACCCACATAAGGAACTGTATGAAACAGGAACACACAACTACCTGTAACTCCACATTCAGGGGATCACACACCCTCTTCTGACCTATATAGGCACTGTCACACAAGTGACACACATTCACATAGACACATACAAGCACATAGTAAAAAATAATATTAACTGTCAAGCATAGTGCATTCTGGAGGCAGAGGCAGGTGGATCTCTTTGAGTTCAAGGATAGCCTAGTATACATAGTGAACTCCAGAACAGTAAAGAATACATCAAGAGACCCTGTCTCAAAAATAAAATAAAATAAAATAAAAAACAAAATAAAATAAACCTTTAAAAAGAAATATAAGGAATATAAATTGGCATGTGATTGCATATACAAAGGTGTTTAGCAAGGGTCAGCAAGCTACAACCTAAGGGTCAAATCCAGCTTACTACCTATTTTTACATATGTATACTATATATATTATATACTATAAATATACATATTTATATATAAATATGATATATATTTATATATGTGTATGCATAGTCACCTGCCCATCTAGAAATACATATATGTGTGTATGACCAGATTATATATGTATGCACATGTATGCATGTATATATAATATTACTTATAGTAGTATCTACATATTTATGAATACTGAAACACAAGAATATATGTTAACTGCTTTTATGTTGAAGTTAACAATTGTACCGATAACCACACTATATGTTTAACTAATTTTCCCTGTACTTTTTAAAGTCTTACATTTTACATTGAATGTACATTTTACATTAAATGTATAAGGCAAAATACGTTGTTTTGATAGATGTATACATTGCAGAATGACCAAATCAGGACAATTAGCATGTCCATTATCTCAGATATTTATTAAGTCTCTGGGTATTTATCATCTGAAGCATTTTAGGTTTCTTCTTTCTTCGCTGGTAAGACACATGCAGGACACTACCAAGTGTGGTCACCTTGATACTTTGTGCCCTGTTACATCATCTAGTGGCTGGGGAAAAAAAATATCAATAGAGCAAGCTCAAAACAATAACACAATTTCAGGGAAGGTTTGTGGAATTCTAATGGCACTGGCCACAAGTTTCCTCAGAACACAGAAACACCCCTTATTGTTTGGCTGGTTCCATGCATCTCTGGAAGAGATAAGGGCTTGTGATACTGCTTAGTGTTTCATGGACAGTAAAAGATCTATTATCTAGCTCTCTACAGAACATAGCTGGAGGAGCATGGAAAGCATCAAAGAACTCCAGTTTCCTCAAGGGATGGTGTGGGAAGATAAAGACAAGGCAAGAAGGCTTACCTTCTAGCCTGTGGTGCCATTTTGAATTTTGCACAATGGGCAAATATTACCCAAATTAAGACCATGAATAATCAATTCATTAATGAGTTTATTAAATTGTTTAATGAATAATGCAGTAAACCTCTGAGCTGTCTGCTCAGGGTAAGCATTACTGTATCCTGATGTGGTGTTCTTTTCTGGCCCACCATTCCCAATACTATCCTGGAGGGTGTCAGGAGCCAGGGAGCTAGACAAGCCTGGTGCTTGTATTATTTTATAACCAGGCTTAAAACAATCACCTATGACCTGAAGTATACAAAAAGAGGGCGCTGCATGTCAGTCTTCTTCTCATGGAGAAATTCCAAAATGCAACAACTTCTTGTTTTCTGCAGTAACTCTGTATTTCATGGTCCTGAAGGCAAGACCTTCATGTATATGGTTGTTTGGCCTAAGCTCACTGGGACCCTCAGATCCAGGACTAAGAAGCTTCCCTAAAAGAGAACATCTTGAAATTTTGCCTCAGGATAACTAAAAAGAACTCATGGGACAAACCAAGGACGGCCATCCGTGATCAGAATTGAGAAAAGTGTGGCCTTAAGGAAAACAATGTGACTGGAAGTCTTGAGTAGACATGGAACACTATCTGCAGCTGAGTGTCTGAAGACTCCCGGTTTACCCTCCCTGCTTCACCCCATCACCCCCAGAATCCTCGTGGCATTTCTTTTAACTTGACTTTCACATTCTAGGAATGAATACCCTTCATAAAATCTGAAGTGGTGAATGCACGGCAGAGGGGGCCTTTAGCATACTAATGCATCCTGTCTTTCCTACACACCCAGCCTCATAGACAGAGCACCAATTCAGAGACTGGACAAACCGCTGGCTACTGTGTGGAACCTGCGTTAGTTACTTTTCCACTGCGGTGGCAAAACACCACGAGCAAAGCAATTGATAGAAGGAGGGGTGTATTTGGCTTACCATTCCAAAGGGTAAGTAAGAGCCCGTTGTGACGGGAAGCGCAGCAGCAAGCGGCAGACATGGCCGCTGGAACAGAAGCTGAGAGCTCACATCTCTCATGGCAAACAGAAAGCAGGGTGTGTCTGTGGAATGGGAGAAGGCCCAGGGACAGACATCTTCTGGCAAGGCCACCCGTACCTCCTAAAACCTCCGAAACAGCATTACCAACTGGGATAATGGGGTATTCAAATGCCGGAGAATATGGGGTGCGTCTCATTCTAACAACCACAGTACCTAGCCCTAAGGCCAGGAGGAAGCTGGAGGAGGAAGAGGGAAGGCAGTGACAGAACACAGTCGTAGACAAGCATCTGAAGATGTTGGGAAGAACCTAATCTAATAGGATCTCTGGACAGCAGAGGGAAAGCTGATCGCAGCCAGCCTGAGTGTTCCCAAATCTTAGCCAGAGTCTAAAGCCAAAGGGCTATGGAGTGAAAAAAGGCTGGACTGCGGACTCCCCTGAGGCCGAGTGAACATCTTTTGTTCTTCTTGCTTCCTGATGAGCTTGCTTCCCGCTGCAACCCGTCAGATGTCAGGATTGCCCTACACCTCTGTCACCCTTACCACCCCACCCCACTTTACACCAGTGAAGTGGCTGAACTCCAAATGTGCTCAAAGAAAAACAGCCAGATCCCACCGGTGTTTAGCAATCACAAAGAGTAAAAATAAACAAGGATTAGGCCAAGAAAGAAAGTGAAAGAAAGCTCACGAGGGCATGGACAGGGCAACCTATTAGTAAAATAAACAGCAGTCCCTTCTTATCTACAGGTGACATGTCCCAGAACAATTCTCAAATGCCTGAAACTATGGCTAGGTAGCACTGATTATATATACACATATTCTTTGACTTTTCCTATACATATACAGGATACTAGGATAAATTTAATTGAAAAATTAGGTACAATAAGAGGCTAATAATGATGATTACTAATAAATAAGGCAATTATAATGATATAGTGTGTGTGTGTGTTGTTGACGTGTTGTGCATCTAAACAAATGTTCTACCACGAGCCGTACTCCCAGACACCTCCTTTGAAAGTTTCCTATAATAAATTTTATTTTTAAAATATGATTTTTTTTTCATAGTAGAGACATCCAGTTTAGATTTTGGTACCACAAATGACCTTGGGTAACAAAAAATACTCATGTAGGACTATGGGCTAGAGGGACTAATAGCAATGATTAAAAAGCCAAAGAAGATACAAGCTCGACACAAGAAAATGGATGCCCCTAAAACCTTTTCATTTAAAAAGAAAATCAGTCGATGAACTCATTGGATTCATCATGAGCTCATCAGGATATGGTCATTGTTGTTGTTCAAATTCCCTGTTCTGGGAGACTGAAAGACTCGAATGATAAAACACGGGAGGGAAGTTATCCTACAAGAAAGTAGCACAGTGGAATGCAGTGGCCCATGAACTCAGATCACGTCCACCAAGAGAAAGAAAAGACAAAGGGAGAGAAAAGGCCAGAATACAAAGCAAAACCTGCCTTTACAAAGCATCTCAAGCTTTGTGTCAAAAACATTTGATGGATTTTAAATGATACTTTTGAAAGGTAAATTAGACTTATCTGTCTTCTAGAATAAACTTCCAAACTCCAAGGATGAAGAGAATCTCATAACCTCTGTCTGAAAGAAAAGTGGTCTAAGAGGAAGGGGAAATCTTATAAGCTAGAAAAATCTTACAATGGAAAAAGAAACCATCATGCATTCTTCCTATCAAAAGTACAACTGGAATGGAAATTTGATATGAGAGTTCATATGACCATTAAAAAAAGACACTAACAAACCATGCTTAAGGGAGGCGCCATGCCCAGCAGTAGATGGCTAACCCAAAACAAACTCCATGGTGGTTGTGGAGGGGTTTCTTTGTTTCATAATACTTTGTCTGAATATTTTTCTTAACTTTCAAGTCTTTTCCACATATGTTATGGTTTCTGGTTTTGTGTTTAAATAGGCTTTCTATGTATGTGAATCTGTGTCTTTCTGTATCTATATATGTTTCTGCTGCTTTTTCTTTGGCTTTTCCTCCACCCCATTTGTTTGTCTTATCCCATTCTTGCTTATTTGTTTTTATTTTACCTAATTTTTAAATTTTTTTGTGTGTAGGGGTATTTCTGCCTGCCTGTCTGTCTGTCTGTCTGTGCACTGTGCCTATGCACACCAGAAGAGGGCATTGGATCCCGCTGGGACTAGATAAACAGCCAATAATGAGCCGCCACTAGGTGCTGGGGATTGAATTCAGGTCTTCTGAAAGAGCAACCAGTACTCTCAACACTGAGCCATCTCTCCAGCCCTCTTGTTTATTTTTAGTTGATTGCTTTTAATGAGAGAGAGCAAGAAAGGGTATGAATTCCAATGGATGAGGAAGATCTGGGAGGAGGGGGAGGGGAGAGGAAGCCATAATCAGAATATGCTATATGAAAAAAAATCCATTTTCAATAAAGAGATAAGACATTAAAACGAGTTTATAGTTACAATAAAAGGATGGATACGAGGTAAAACAGCAAATCATAAAGTAAAAATTACACGATGCAGTATGATTTAAATGGCTTTAAAATGTACATAAAAAGCTAGAATAAGTAGCTGGGATAACAATAGTTTAGAGTAGTGACAGGATCACTCCTACAGTGTTACAGTGATGAGTGTTTTTTTTAAGTAAGAGTGTGCGTAAAATTAAGATTTTTTTTCATTTTGAGGAGTATGTATGTGTGTGCGTGTGTGCATATGTGCTTACACATGTGCTACATACAGCACACAGGTAAAAGTCAGAGGACAATTTGTGGAAGTTGGTTCTCTCTCCTTCCAACATTTGGATTCAGAGGACAGAGCGCAAAAGCTGTCAGGGTTTTCAGCAAGTGCCTTTACCCACTGAGCCATCACTGGCCATCATCATGTGTGCTTTATAAAAGATCCATCTTTTTAAAATGAGTAACATGAGACAGCCATGGTTATAACTTATAGGCACTAAGGGATGTTCACACACACAGCACATTCTTTGCAACAGAACCAGATGACTCAGCTCCAGGATTAACATGCCAATATCAGTTTTGAAGACGGATATGGCCTAGGGCAAAGATTTGCCCTGAAACTTTTGAAGCATTCAATTAGTTTCTCATTGCATGGAATAAAAAGGCCTTGATACTCCCTGACGCCTGAGTGTTTGAGAAGATTCAGACCCAAGTTTTACTAAAAGTATGCCCTCTTCCTCACTATGTACTCAGTGGTGCACAGCCTAATCACTCTTCCAAACATACAGTGTCAGAGAGAGAGAACAGCACCAGCAGTCAGGGGTGGGATTGGCACTCACGGGCAGGTCTTGCTAGTCCTAGGAAGCAATGTTAGAAGGTCACTTATCACGGTAATGAAGTGAGACAAAATAAGCCTGTCACACAATCGTGTCAGAGTACACACAAAAATGACATCATCAGAGTCACCGCCAGACTCTCTCTCGACTCTTTAGGGTTTCATAATTGTCACAGTGTTGGCCATGATCCATCCTTTCTGCCGTGTAGAGCAAAAATGCAGATGCACAGAACTGCCCAAGTTCCAATGGTAATCATTTCAGAGCATGCTCTTGCTTCTGGGAAGTCTCTCTCCAAACCGCTGTGCGTGTGAGCGCATGCATGCATGCACACACACACACACATACACACACAGTAAAACCCTGTCCTGTGGACCCTTTATGCCTTGTTCCTATTCTTCCACATGTCTATCCTCTTCAAAGCATTTTGGGTCCAGGTGTGTTCCTGACCTTTGGCCTCAGAGCATTGACAAATGGAACGGTATCTTTGTTATTGGCTCTGCACCCCTTGAGAGGAATCACACAAAATTCAGCTGGTGATCCAGAATGGCACCATTGCCTACTGCCATTACTGAGTCCATCACTTATTTTGCACAGGTGTTTTCAAGCCTGGCTCACGTCTCACTCTCCAGCAACATCAAAGCTCAATGGAAACAACATGAGGAGCTGCCCCATATACAACCCCCTCCCCCTCAAAGCCAAGACTTCTCCTCCATCCAAGGAGCCCAGCAGAAACTGCTGTACTTCAGTCCTACCATGGGGCAACTGCTACAATTTAATGAGAGCCACACACACACACAAAACACACACACTTTGTGAGTGTAGGCTCATGACTTGAGGTACGGCTCCCAGTGTTGCACTGTTCAGATATGGAGCTGGGAGGTGCTGGGGATAAGGAAGACCCTGACTAGCTTGTGATTCATCCTTGATGCTGTAATACATTGGCATTATCAAAATGTGGTAGAAAGCAGGAAGTGAGGATGGCTTGGAGGAAGTGATCATTGGGGTGTGCCCTATGACCTTGGGCTTTTGTCATCTCTCTCTGCCCAGCCACCAGTAGATGAAGGAGTCTGTCCATCATTTTCCAGCTTTCAAGCTCTGCTACCTCACTCTATGCCCAGAAACAATGGTGCTACCAAAAAAAAAAAAAAAAAAAAAAAAAAGTCCTGAAACCTCTGACACTATGAAGCAAAATATGCTTTCGCTCCTTCACACCGTTTCCCTCAGGTGTTTGTCACAGCCATGACAAGGTAACTAACAACATCTGTGCAGCCGCCCTTGCTGACTTCGACTTTTGTTTAACTGTGAGAACACGCATCGAATCTCATTACCGGTGGGGCTGTTCCGTATGTTAGATAGCTCCAGAACTCTCGGGAGAAAGGCTTTTCTTTGACAACACGAAGGACAATTATCCTTCTCTTGAGCAATTGGTCTGTTTCCATCCTGTAAATCTCAGAACGGTGAAGCCTCTCTTCTCGGATGGCTTCTTCAAGTGAGCCAAATGCACCGCCAAGATGCAGCTTCCCGCTGTCTGTTCCCACGCCGGCTCCCTTTTATAGCTTTGCCATTGCTTTCCTTTCTCTCCTGTGTTGAAATTATGGGTTTTTGCTACATTTTATGACTTGTGTAAACTACTTCAATTTTTTTTGTTTACAACTAGGTAGACTGTAAAAAAAAAAAAAAAAAAAAGGAAGAGAAAGAGAAAGTTGAACTCCAAATAGTGCTGGTCAATTTACAACGTGGGAAGTACACATAAAAAATGAGTGGGATGAGCTGGACCCTGGAGTTCAGGTGAGCAGAAGAGCAAGGAGGGACACCCCAATCTGGAGAAGCAAGATTCCCAACTAAGACCAGAACATCACAGAGCATATGGGAGGGCCAGAGAACATGGCATCAGGAGACACTCCCGATTACCTTGCACTGTACGGGTTACACACAGGTGGGACAGAAGAGGAACTTAGAAACGAGAAGCGGGAGTGTAGGTTCAGTGTGGGTCATCTGTGGCCTCTGTATGTGTTTACCAAGCACAGTTGCCCTTGTCTCTCTGCAGATCAGGTGACAGAAAGAGTGCTGTGTTACTGATCTGCTCTGGCTGTGATAAAGTATCATATACGAGAGGAATGCGTTTCCTCACACTTCAGGAAGTTAGCGGCCCAAGCTCTAGGTGTGAGCAGGGCTGTCTCCTGAACCTCCCCACACCTTCGTGGGTAGCTCTCTTCTTCCCTGTACCCTTACATGACCACTCTTAGTGTGTCTGTGTTCTGATCTCCTCTGATAAGGACACCAAGCATGTGGAACCACTCTTGGGATGTCATTTACCTTAATTGCCTCTTTAAAGTCTTGCCTGTCAAACACCAAAGGCACAACCAATCCAAAGCAATATAGTTCCAGCTATTAAATGCCCAAAGGTTTAAAGTCAGTAACTTCTAACATCCTGCAAGTCTAGGATGGGTTCCAGAAAGTCACAGTCTTGAAAAACAAACATCCTCAACATTGAAATATTAAAAGTACCACAATCTTATGGGAGCACACATACATGCATAAGTGTGTGTGTGTGTGTGTATGTGTGTGTGTGTGTGTGTGTGTGTGTGTGTAGGGAAGGAATTACCCATGCAGTATGACAACATGAGAAGTTCAGGTAAGAAACATATCTATTACACATTCCTTCTAGCCCCTGGGTTGCCTCCCCACAATCACAATTCTTTACTATCTGTATAACACCTTTTCAAAGGACAACTGACTTTTTAGTTCTTTGCAGGTCTCATCCCCAAATTTGCCTTCTACTATTTAAAATTGTCAATACTATTCTTGTATAAATTTCCATGCTTTATATTTCATCTTTACATCATTTCCAAAATTGCACACACATACATACAGTAAGACTCTTGGAGAATTATAACTTGGTTTATAGGGTTTTTTTTTTTCAATTTTGACTCATTGAAAGTGTATTACTACAATGGTACCTCTATTGTGCAGAGACAGAATCTTACCATAGCTTCGAATGGTCTGGAACTGTTACTTAATACTGTCCTCAGGTGTCACTCTTCCCACCTCAGCCTCCTGAGTGCTGGGATTGGAGACATGCACTGCTGTGCCCAGCTCACCAAAAGCACCAAAACTACCAACAAAAGAAGGTATGTTCTTCCTCCACACACGCACATTTCAGGCTAAAAATCTTCCACATTGCAGTTTCACCTCTTTGGACAAATGGAATTGGCAATGCCAGCCCAACACAGTTCAGGGGTAATCATCAAAATGCAGAGCATTTCAGATGGAGGCAGACTTACAGGAAGATGTACACAATTAATACCCATCATAATACACATATTTGCACTTTGCTTTTGAACTTGTGTCTTTTTTGGAGGGTGGGGTTGTTTGGTTTGGTTTGGTTTGGTTTGGTTTGGTTTGGTTTGGTTTGGTTTGGTTTGGTTTTGGTTTTTCAAGAGAGGGTTTTTCTGTGTAGCCCTGGCTGTCCTGGACTCACTTTGTAGACTAGGCTGGCCTTGAATTTACAGCAATCTGCCTGCCTCTGCCTCCCAAGTCCTAGGATTAAAGGCATGCACCAATATCTTCATGAATATATTTCACATGTTTATCACTGAGAGCAAGAGGCCATTTTAAGCTCACATGTGTATATTTGCAATGTCATGTATGTTGTTGTATATTTTGTTGTGTAAAACATTCTGCCATGCTCTTTTGCTTCTCAAGTAAATGGCCATTAAAATGTAAGTAAATATCTATTAAAGAATTATTTAAATTTATTAGCTCTAGAATTCTATTTTTAAGACTTTCATCTATTGAGATTTCAACATTTGAGAGGCTTTTGACTTTGGAAATTGGGACTCATACCGCTTTAAAGACTGCCTCCAAATCTAGTTACAACCTGAGTTTTTGGACAGGAGAACTTCAATTCAGCCCATAGGAAATTCTTGGCGGATCTTCTGGGAAGGCCACAAAGCACGTGACAGCTAAGACAACTAGGTTAAAATGGAAACTTCACTTTATCTCTGTGAGCCTTGGCACCTCCTGCTGAAGGGCTAGGGTGAGTGAGTGCTGTGAAGGAGTACTTCCCACTGCCCTTGGCCCCCCTAAGTCAAGTAGGGTTTCTGTTTTCAAACATTGAACAACATCAAGAGGGAAGGGTGAACTCAGGCTTAACAAAGTTGACAAAAAAACTTTTAGTGACTGTGATGATAATCAGAACCACATAGTTTGTTATTTATTTCTCAATGCTATGAGAGATACAGGGCATGCAGTGGCTGCTTATGAGTTTGCAATTTCCCCACCACTCATTTGCAGAGACCACAGCCTGCTCTTTGTTTTTTAGGTTTGTTAAATTTATTTTATTTTATATGTAATAGCTTTTTTCTTTCATGTTTATCAGTACACCATGTGCATACATGGTGCCCGTGGAGGACAGAGAGAGATGACAGATTCCCTAGGACTGGAGTTACAGAAGGCTTTGAGCTGCCATATGGATTCTGGGAATCAAACCTATATCCTCTGGAAGAGCAGCCAGTGCTTTTAAACACTGAGCCATCTCTTGGCCCCTATGACTTGGATGATCATTGCCTGTCTTTCACAGACTCCTGACCATCTGCCTGGGATAGCCAATTGTCCCTTTAGTCAGTGTTGTAGTGGAGATCAAATTCAGGACTTTGTAAGTGCTAATCATACACTTCCAGGAACTCTACTCCAGCCCTGACTTCTCCCTTTTTAAATTCCCTGATGATGTTTCAGAAGCTGATCATAGATTCTGCTGAGCAGCATCTCAACCTCTGCAACTGAATCTGCACCATCAGTTGAGTTCTCTGGATCACTTATTCTCAATAATATCTATAGGAAAACGCTGACTGCTTTTTTATGTGATCCCACTTTACACTGGGCATCCAATGCGAAACTGAATCCCTCTTCCTCTCTAACATGAGCTTTAGCTTAGCTTTGACAGCTGTGTGTGCATCATAGGAAGGCTTTCCCTCCATGGAAACAACATTTCCAACAAAATTCCCAAACTGCAACTTGCTCTGCACATGGGAAGGAAATGGTGTATTCTTTGTAACAGGATGGATCACTTCCTGTTATAGATCCAAGTGGAAACCAAGTGTTTCCTTCAGAATAAGGCACATCTGTGACATTGCTATACTACCCACTGAATAATTCCTTTCCAGAAGTAACTTAGATGTTACAGCAGAGTCACCTCAGCATCAGGTCTGTTAGATTAGCAAAGTACATCCTCTTCCTGCCATTACAGTATACTAATGCCTCTGGGCAGACTTTTGCCTTTCTGCAATACTCTGTTTAAGTAACAGCTCATGAATTAACTACTTTTCCTAACCATACTGCCCACTGTAGATTCAGCTGACTGCTGTTACCCTCTATTGTTCCAAATGAATGTTTTCTCTTCAGATACATATGTTATATGCACAAAAGTTGCAATCAGATCCAACTCTAGAGGGCTTACATTTGAGAAAGAGTAACTGACAGCTTTAAGTAAAAAATTAAAGCTCAGACCATTCTAGTCATAGCACTCAAGGCTGCACAGCCTGGGGGGGGGGGGTGAAGAGAGAGGATGCCCTGGAGGCATTTCCAGTAACCAAGACCTGTGGTGATTGCTTAAATGCTTGACCCTTTCAAAGCTAGGAGAGAAGGGGGGAAAAGGACCATAGACTTAAGAATTTAAGAAAATGACAAGAGTCAAAAAAGGGGGGAGCAGTCACATGGGTAAGCAAAGGCCATTGGGAAGTGGTGACATATCCAAAGTGGTGAGCTACAAACTTTTATGACCTTATAGGTCACCTGCTTGAGTTTCAGTTGAAGACTACAGGCTTTGCGGTTGACTCAGTTTCACAGGATTTGGTTGCAGACTCCACACCCCCATGTTACACTGTGAGGTCACAATGTGTAAAATACTCCTAAGAGAAGCTGTTGGCCTTTCAGCATCTTTCCGTGAGTTGCCAATGTGATTAGCTTTCTGGCCTGTCCCCACCTGGATACTGATGGGCTGAACAACTATGATTTACAGTGACATTGACTGCTCAGCATCACCTCCTGGCTAACTCCACCCACTGGCTGGCTCTGATTTAGTGATATTACCCTTGTTGATGGGAACAAACAACCACCAAAAGCCTGACACAGAAATAAGTCAATCACTTTCATTTCGAGAGAAAAAAAACTAGGAAAAGACAGGTCATATAGTAAAGTCACACACACACATACGCGCGCACACAAACACCCTCCTCACCCTTACTAAGCAATACAATAAACATCTTTCTTGGAGGAAAACCTTATGTGGCAGGGCCACCGTACAAGGACAGATTTGGTCCTGAGTGTGCGGGGTGAAGGGAGGCTGGTGAGCATTAAAGAAAGCAGATACTGCCTCTCACATTCTGTGACCTTGGCTGCTTCACTGAGATTCAGTTTCCTCACCTACAAACAACAGCCAGAATCAAAAGGATTCCTTCACAAGTTGTAAAAAAGATATACAATCATTCTGATAAGCTAGAAAAGGCCTTTAAAACCAAACAGTGGCCATTACTGTCATTTAAGAGAAATAATATTTTAAGATAAGCCATTTGGTCAATGAGTATTTACCTTGTTCTCTGCACCAGGCAATTGCACATGAATTACTTCATTGGATTCCCATATCTACTTTGTAGTATAGATTTTATTTTCCTGGCTTAGACAGGTAAAACTATTAGCCTAAAGTCTTTTGGCCGTAGTTGTCACCCGAGGCCTGTTTTCCTCCAAGCCTCTAGATGACAGGTTTAATTAACCATGTTTGGTGCCCAGGCCAGGGCATTTTTAGAGACTTTGCTATTTTTCTAGGCTTTGTGACTTTGTTGTTTCCTAGATAATCCTTTGAAGACAGTCTAGGTGGTGTATACATTCCATTGTCTCTCATAGGGAATTAGACATGCATTTACATGAGACTCAAGTCCCCTTACAAGCAAAATCCTACCTTCAAAATATTTAAAAGAGGACTCTAAGAGTTCTTCACATTTGGATCAGGGTAGAATCAGGACTAATATTTAGACTATGCATCTGTCTCTCTACTGATAGGCAGGCAGGCAGGCAGGCAGATAGACTGATGAATGGATCGATTAGTTAGGGCTCTTCAGAGAACCAAAGCCAATACAATGGATGACATATACATACAGAGATTTATTAGAACTGGCACATATGCTTAAGGAGACTAAGCCCCACCATCCACTGCAATCAATAAAACACGGGAAGTTACTTAAGTCATCCTAGTCAAGTCCCAAGTCTGAGAACCAAGGGAGTTGGTAATGTAAATCCTACATCAAAGACCAGAGAAGACCCATGTCCCAGCTCATGAGACAAGCAGGAAGAGAAGGGAGCCCATTCCTTCTTCTCTTTTTGTTCCATTCAGGCCTTTGGTAGATAGATAATACTCACACACAAACACACTGGGAAGCTAATTTTCTGTACTGCATTCACTTGTTTAAAGGATAACCTCATTTGGAAGCCTTCTAATGGACACATCCATAAATGAAGTCTGGAAACCTCATAACAAAGTAAGCTGATAAGACATAAAATTAACCATTACAGCAGCTATAAGATATTGTGATTTTACATATATAAATATGTAAACTCACTAGGATAGTGTGTGTGTGTGTGTGTGTGTGTGTGTGTGTGTGTGTGTACACCTGCTGTTTATCTTTCCTTTTGGATTATAACATTTATGACATAGACTTTGAGATCATTTCCTAAAGTGAGAAGGACCACGAACCCTCATTATGTGTGTGGCTAATATATGTCCTTGTAACTTCTATTAGTAACATATTCCTGTTTCCTTCCATTTTCTATAACCAACTCTTCATTTCCTATGAGTAATTGAAGTTACTGAGCCCTGGCCTTTCAAACCCAGCTACAACCTTACCTTTCTCTTTCACATGAAGTGAAAGAAGAAAGGAGTAGCCACAAAATATGTTTGTAAATCATAGTACTGGAATACAAAAATAAAGAACAGCTCCCCAAAGAAGCCATGTGAATGTGTTTCTGGTCTTAGAGTCCTTGTTTGTAATCACTGTGTTCTGCTTCTTTTCACTAATGCTATCTGAGGGCCGTGAGGAACAACACTGCCTAGAAAGTAAAATAGAGAATCCTGGGCCTGGGGAAAAGAAAATTACTTGTCTCAGCCCCTGTTCTTTTCTCGTGAGGAGACACCGTGATCAAGGCAACTTATAAAAGGAAGCACTTAATTGGGGGCTTGCTTACAGTTTTAAAGGGCTAGTCCATAATTGTTATGGAAGGAAGTAGATAGGCATGGTGCTAAAGCAGCAGCTGAGAGCTTTACATCCTGATCTTCAGGCAGCTGGAAGAAAGAGAGAATCACTGGGCCTGGTATGGACTTCTAAATCCTCAGAGCCCACCCCCAAAGACACACTTCTTCTACCAAGGCCACACCTCCTAATACCTTTCAAATAGTTACTCGCTGGTGGCAACAGATCCAAATTATGAGTCTTGGGCCCATTCTCATTCAAACCATCCCATTCCACTCCAAGGCCCCCAGAGGCTTGTAGCCATTTCATAAGGCAAAATTAATTTAGTCCAACTTCAAGTCTCCATAGTTTTTCATAGTCTCAATGCTGTTTAAAATTCCAAAGTCCCAAGTCTCCTCTGAGACTCAAGGCAATTCCTTAACTGCAACCTCCTATAAAGTCAAAATCAATAAGCAGATCACATACTTCCAAAATACAATGATACAGAATATATATATTACCATTCAAAAATAGAGGAAAGTAAACATCATGAGTAAATACTGGGCCAAAGCAAGACCAAACATCAGTTGGGTAGACTTCACTTCCTATATCTTCATGTCTGATGTCAAAGCACTTACGTAAGGAAGATGACTCTTCTCTTCCAGCATTGCTTACTTCAGCACATTTTTTTTTCTCTTGGGATAGCTCTACTCCTTGTTACCAGCTCCCCTTGGCAGGAATCCGACAACTCTGGCATTTACAACAACTCAGGGGTCTCCAGTGCAACCCAGGCTTCTCTTTCACAGCTTCACCCAATGGGCTCTCCATGGCTCCCTGCATGGACTCCCTCATACATGCCTGGCCTCAGAGGCTTTCTTTAACTATGGAGGAAGATTCCACAAAGCTTTTACTCCTATACACTTCTTGACTCTAAAGCCAGAACCACATAGCCAAAGCTGCTCAGTTCTTCTGCATGCTGGGACTGAAATCTAACCCCTTCCTGAATTATATTTCTATAAGCTTTTCATTATTGATGGTTTCTTTTTTTTTAACTTAACTTTTCCTATTAATTCCTTTTCAGAAGTTGTAAGCTTAGCTGGATGGGGTAATGGCCTGAGGGCCTGCTTCCTTTATCCATTTAGCGTCAAGCTCTTCTTTAAATTTTTCATCTCCTTGAGCACAAGACTTGGCAATAACATTACATTCTCTGGTGCTCTTTTTCTGGTCAAACTATGTTTTGCATTTTTTAAGCCCACTTGTTCCTTTTTATTGTAGATCTACATAAGAATGATCACTTATAACATGACACAGTCAATACTAGACTGTCTTGAAATCTCCTTTACCAGTGACATTAGACTCTTCAATTTAGCCCCAGACAGATTTTTATAACAAGGCCATAGACCAGGGACATTCTTTGCCAGGAATGGTCTGTAATATTCTTTCCCTTTGAAACATCTTGAGATGGGCCCTCACAGTTACACATTGCTCTCAGCACTACTATCTTCCATGTTCCCACTAGGATGACCCATTAAGCCCCACTTAAAACATTCCACCACCTTTATAGCCCCAAATCTCAAAGTCTTCCCATATTCCTCCAGAACAGCAGCATGATGAGGTCTGTCATCAATAAGCCACTTCTGGTGCCCACTTCAGCTTTAGTTACTGTTCCTTTACTGTGAGAAGGCACCATGACCAAGGCAACTTATAAAAGGAAGCATTTTCTTGGGCTTACTTACACTTTTGAAGGGTTAGCTCATGACTAACCTGGTGAGAAACAGAGTCCTGGAACAGTAGCTGAGAGCTTTATATTCTGATTTGGAAGCAGCCAAGAGAGAGTAAGAGCAGAGAGAGGGAGGGAGGGAGGGAGAGAGAGAGAAAGTGGTAGTGGTCTTGGAACATCAAAGTCCACCAGTAGTAACCTACTTCTTCCAATAAGGCCACACCTACTCCAAGGCCATACCTCCTTATCCTTATCAAGTAGTTCCACTCCCTAGTGGCTAAGAACTCAAGTATATGAACCTATCTGAGTCATTCTCATTCAAATCACCACATGACTGTTTAGTAAAGAGTCTGCTTAGGATCATTAAAAAGTTTTGGAAATATATAATCATGATACATATTATGAATATGTATATCATTGAATTGTATGCCTAAAACAGTTCAAATATTATGTCTTATGTTATGCATATTTCACCACAGGGGGAAAACAAACAACAACAAAAACATCAAGATGCTACAAAATAAATAATAATTAGTACAGGTTGAGAATTCATAATCAGAAAAGTATGAAACGTGAAATTGTAAAAGGATAGTTTTTACATGCTGACATGACATTACAAATAGAAAGTTCCACACCATAAAACTTTGTTTAATGCATAAAATTAGTTTTTAAGTTATACAGAATTTTCTTCAGGCTATCTGTATCAGGCAGAGACGAAATATAAATAAATTTCATGTCTGCCTTTAAATGTTAATGCTTGCACACAGCCTCCATTCCTAGACTCTCTCAATATGTATATGTAGTATTCTAAAATCTGATTCCAGCCATTGCATGTAAGGTGGCTCATCCTGTACTTGTGTTATAATTCCTTTAACTTTTCCAAGTCTTGGTTACTCCACTCAAAATAGAATTGATAGCACCAACCCTGGGCCACTGTGATAATTAAACCCTAATGAAGAGAAAGCCCTTGCCCATCATGAGATCACTGTGATGCTCTGCTTGTGGTCATCCCTCTCTATTACTAACACTAATAGTCCCATTGTCTTACTCTTCAATACTTGTTGCTGATAAGGCAGATATATGCATGAGTCACTTGATTTTACTTCACATTTAGCCTATTTGTTTTCAAAGCTGCCATTTTAAGTACAATTTTACCATCTTTTAACAACTAGAGCCAATAGAAAATTGGTGTTTGGGAAACTATCTTTAATAGGTACAAAAGGCAGACTCACTTGGCCCAAGTTACTGAAGTCTGAAGAACCAAAGCAGGCATTAATTGGAGTCACCATTCATTGGGAAGGTTTCATTAAGTCAAAAGATGAATGATCTTTATGGGGCTGGCAAGTAGGCTCAGAGGGTAAGGGTAGTCCTCGTTAGTCTGTTGCTGCTATATGTGTTGACTTGACACAAGCTAGTCATCTGGGAAAAGAGAACCATAATTGAGAAAATGCCTCCTTTAAGGCTGGCCTATAGACAAGCCTGTAGGACATTTTCCTGATAAGTGATTGCTATGGAAGGGCCCTGTCTGCTATGAGTGGTGCCACCTATGGACAGGTGGTCTTGGAGTATACAAGAAAGCAGGCTGAGTAAGCAGTGAGGAACAAGCCAGTAAGCAGCATTCCTCTGCAGTCTCTGCTTCAGTCCCTGCAGGTTCCTGCCTTGAGTTCTTGCCATGACTTCCCTAGATGATGGACCACAACTGGAAATAAACCCATTTCCCCCAACTTGCCTTTGCTCATGGTGTTGTATCACAGTAATAGAAACCCAAACTTAGACAGGAGCTTACCTGAAGACCTCAGTTTGGATAATTCATTCAAACACTCTAGGCAGAAACGTAGAGACACTCAAACCCTCTCTGTCCCTGATTGCCACTCACAGATTCTACTGGTATAACTCTGCCTCCTTATTCCTGGCTCTGCTGGGTCACATCATGCTCTTCCACACCTATGTACAAGAACTATTATTGCCTTCTCTCAGGAAACGATAGCAAGAATTGACAAATGGGATTGAAAGAAACTTAAAAGCTGTACACAGCAGAATAAATAATAAACCTAGTGAAAAGACAATCTGCAGAGCATAGTCTTTGCCATCATTTGACAAGGGCTTAGTATCTAGAAGACAGATGATACATAGATAGATAGATAGATAGATAGATAGATAGATAGATGGAAAGATAGATAGATGAATAGATATTAGACAGGATGCCCCAAACCATCTAATCAATCAATTAATTGGCAGATAAATGAATGAGCAATTCTGATAAGAAGCACATATGGATAATCAATGCATGAAAAAATGCTCAGCACCCTTATCCATCAGGAAAAATGCATACCAAACTCCACTGAGACTCCCTCTTGCCCCAGTTAAGAGTGGCTATAGTCAAACAATAAACACTGGTGAGCATGTGGTGATGAGGAATTCTTAGATGCTGGATGTGTAAAATAAATTAGTACACCCACTATGAAAATCATAATAGAGGTTTCTAAAACAATTAAAAATAGAACTATCATATGATCAGCCTTTATGATGTATGCCTGATACACACACACACAGATATAGATAGATAGATAGATAGATAGATAGATAGATAGATAGATAGATAGACAGACAGATAGATCCCTGAAGGAATCCAAGTCAGCATGCAACAGAGATATGGACATCCATAACAACTGCTGTGTTAGTCACAGTAGCAAAGCAGGGAAATTGGTGTAGATGACTATCAACAGATTAAGGGATAAGGAAAACACACACACACACACACACACACACACACACACACACACACACACAATGGTATTTTAGCCAGTCACAAAGAGGAATGGGGTTATGTCCTTTCCAGATAATATGGTAAATGGATGGGACTGGAGATCATCAATCAAATCAGGCCAAGAAAGCTAGAAAGAAACATATTTTGTCTCACCTTCAAAATGTATATTTAAGGTGTGTGTGTGTGTGTGTGTGTGTGTGTGTGTGTGTGTGTGTGTGTGTGTGTGTAACAAACAAGAGACCTTTTTGGGGATAAGAAGGAATCGCGCGGGGTGTATGTGTGTGTGTGTGTGTGTGTGTGTGTGTGTGTGAGAGAGGGGGGGGGGGGGTTGAATGAGCAAAATAAACAATATACACATACAAAATTATGGTGAATTCCATCATTCTGTGAATCCATGGGATGCTGAGTATTAATTGTCCACTGAACACAATCTAAAATCACTTGGGAGATTCAATGGAGGATTTCATAGATTAGGTTGGTCTGTATGTCTCTAAGGGATTATCTTAATTATGATAAATGAACTGCCCACTGTGGCTAGCACCATTCCCTAGCAAGGGGATTCTGAATTGTCTAAGAAAGGAGAAAATACACTGAGCAATAACACACACACACACACACACACACACACACACACACACACACACACACACACATTAATTCATCACTCTTTGGTGTTGACTGTGGATGTGATGTGACCAGTTGCTTCAAGTTCCTGCCACCTTAAGATCCCTATGATGACATCCTGGAACTTGGAATTATGGGTCAAATAAGCCAGTTCTTCTTTAAATTCATTTTGTCAAGGTATTTTATCATAGCAATGGCAAAAAGAAAAAAGACACCCATTGACAGTAATTTCTAAGTGGCAATCTCCTTATCCTAAGCCTCTTTTTTTTATTTATTATTATCATGTGATAATAAGTTATATTCACAGCGCATGCACAGAGGTCAGAGGTCACCTTTGTGCAGTCCATTCCTTCTTTCCACATATCCCGAGTCACCAGCATCACACTCCTAGTGCCTTCACCAGCTCTAAGCTTCTTTTGTGTCAGTTAATGAAACATCATTCAAGCAGTATAAGCCCCACATAGGGGAATTTTAACACACTTTGCTCTTCCCTGATGTCAATGCAGGCTATCTCTCAATAAACACAATGTAAGTTGAAAATTCCATAGAATGACAGAGTATTTAACACACCCTACATCATAACTTAATGACAGAGTACACCATGATGTATTGGTTGTTTCGTCTCAAGGTCATATGGTTGACATGGAGCTGTGGCTTTATACTGTCCCCACGAGAGTATCAGCCTACATATTAATAGAGACTCTTAAATTTTTAAACCCAGAGTACAGTTCCTACAGAATGCATAATGCTTTTGCATGACTGTATTCAGAACATCGTAAGTTGAGCCTCTCTATCTTGGGACCATGTGGGTTATAACACAGTTTTTCTCCTGCAAGAAATATCAGATTCAGCAAACCTCACTAAGGAAGGAGGCAAAGCAATTTCTAGCACTGGGTCAGAGAAAGCAAAGGTCACAAAGGAAATGACTCGGAGCAATGAACACCTGAGCCAGGCAGTGGTGGCTGCTGGCCTCTGGGGATTGTGTGTAGTGAAAGAGCTTCTGCACAGCAGAGGAGTGAAGAAACAGGCTACAGAACACATGGGAAGTCTGCCATCTATACATCTGACAGGAGGCTGATGTTAGAAAACACAAAGAACTCTAAACAGTGAAGTCTGAAAATCCCTCCCAACCCAACAGAGCCACCCAATTAGTAAACTGACACGTGAACTAATGGATGATTCACAAAAGAAGCCAAAAAGAATCCTGGAAAAGGTTCAACACCCTTAGCCATCAGGAATATGCAGATCAAACTTCAGTGAGGGTCTATTCCACCCCAGCTAGACCAGCTGCCATCAAAGAGAGAACAAACACTTGGGAGGATGGAGGAGCAAGGAGACCTGTACATTGTTGCCCGTGAGGATGGAGGAGCAAGGAGCCCTGTACATTGTTGCCCATGAGGATGGAGGAGTGAAGGGCCCTATATATTGTTGCCTATGAGGATGGAGGAGTGAGGAACCCTGTATATTGTTGCCCATGAGGATGAAGTAGTGAGGAGCCCTGTACATTGTTGCTGAGATAGCAACAGCCTTTGCAAGGGGTCCTAGGGGTATTGCCTCCCCCTGAGACTGGTCCAGATAGAAATCCTCCCCCACCTCAAATAAGTACTGTGCCTGCAGGACATCAGCCATTCAAATGGGGATTTCCAACAGTGATCTCATCAGATGTTATAAGACACTGTGAGAAAACAGGTACCACTGCCAGTGTCTGCATCCAGCCACGTCACGAAGAACAAAACTGGGGAAGTCAGCTAGGCAAGGGAGGATGGCCATTCTCAGTGCAGCATGCTTGGTGCACAAAGAACCCTCAGGTTATTGGTAAGCTTCCTAGTGAGTGTCCAGAAATAAAATCTGATGGTGGTGGTGGGGGGGCACCCAAACAGTAACAATTGAAATGGCAATAGCATTGCTTGATTTTGTCACTGTCATGTTTTACAGTGGGTCTACCTCATTGGAATGAAAATATTTCAGACTTGCAAGGCCTCTGGCCTCACGTGTATCCTAAGACCTTCAAAGGCCCAACTTCACTGCTTGTGTGGGAGGCTGAGCCCAAGGTTCATTCATGACCCTGCCACTTAATAGCTCTGCCCATTGTTTTCTCCCTAGTCAAGGGGGATTTCAAACCCTGACCTCACAAGGGCTGTGAGAAGACAAATAAGAAGATAACTTTGAGAAGCACTTTGACAAGTCAGACCCAAGATACCTTTATTGAAGTTTTGTACTCATCAAGAGCACTGAGCCTGGGTCTCAGTGTCCTGTACCCACCCACTGGCTGAGCTCTCAGTCTTAGTAAAGCATACACTGCTGGTCTGATGCCCCTCCCCCCACCAGGGATGTTGAATCTGGATCCCCCACTGGTCCTCAGCTCCTTTCAGACAATTTTCCTTCCATATGACAAAAGAATCCGTTACTATATCTTCAGCCACTCACATGAAATAAGTAAAGCAATTTGCAACTATGTAGCTCAAACTAAACTAACCACAACCCTAGACCATGAGAGTCCTCTAAGGCAAACAGGGACCTATCACGTCAGTGAGATGCCCCGGTGGGATGGTACTGGCACGTGGCCATTTGGACATGCACATTCCACCTTCTATTGCTGCCTTCTGCCAATCATTAGTCTGTCACTTTCTGTATTGTCACATGGTACTTCATGAGGCCCTCTGTACTCAAATGTATCCCAGCACCCCTGTCACACAGTGACACTGACAAACAATTGCTCAGCTAACTTGGCTTTCGTTCTGGCCTGTCTATTGCATAGTAACCTCCATATATACTCAGTACAAAGGAAACAGGTGGAGCACCCCAGAAATGCCTTTCAGTATATTCTGACACTCACAGGCTTAATCCTATCACTGTTTCAAAACAACAATGGAACTGAAGTGGGTAAATTCTTTGATCAGAAGAGCAAATTAAAGACAGAGAAGCTAAGCAACCAATAGTTGGTCATACAGTATCTGGAAACAGAACTCAGATTGACATGTTTGGTTGTTTACAAAATAACTGCCAGAATAGACTGCCCAAACAATCTTCATACTTAACTCTCAAAAAGAGCAAAACAAAAACCCAAGTATTTATCGTCGCCTTTGTGTTACAGCCTCCCCATCCTCACCACATTCCAAAGAAACACAGAGACACCCAAACCTTCATCCTCAACTCTTTTTCTTCTGCTTGATATATTAGTCAAAAAAAAAAACTAAATCTAAAAAGTTTCTAACACAAAACAACCAGAGAATCTGGGACACTGTGAAATTATAGAAGAAAAATTTCCTAATCTAAAGAGATGACTGTAAATGTACAAGAAGCTTACAAAACACCAAATAGATTAAACCAACAAAGAAAATGTTCTTGCCACATAATAATCAAAACACTAAATCTATATAACAAACAAAGAATATTAGAAGCAGCAAGGAGAAAAGGCCAAGTAGCATATAAAGGCATACCTATTAAAATTACTCCTGATTTCTCAACAGGGACCCTAAAAGCCAGAAGAGTCTGGGCAGATGTCTTGTAGACTCTAAGAGACCACAGATGTCAGCCCTATCTACTATACCCTGAAAAACTTTCAATCACCATAGATATTCCATGACAACACTAAATTTTAAACAATAGCTATCCACAAATCCAGCCATACAGAAGATACTAGAAGGAAAGCTCCAGTCCAAGGGAGTTATCTTCAACCCCCCCCAAAAAAAAATACAAGAAAATAATTTTACACCAGCAAAACCAAAAGCAAGGACACACACACACACACACACACACACACACACACACACACACACCCATCACCAACATCAAAAGAACAAGAATTAATGATCCTTAGCAGCAAGCCAATAGCCAACATCAAATTAGATGGGAAGAAACTTAAAGTAAGTCCACTAAAATCAGGTACAAGACAAGGCTGTCCACTCTCTCCATATCTATTCAATATAACACTTGAAGTTTTAGCTAAAGCAAAAAAAAACAAAAACAAAAAAACAACTAAAGGAGATCAAGGATTACAAATTGGAAAGCAAGAAGTCAAAGTATCCCTATTAGCAGATGATATGATAGTATACATAAGTCACCCCAAAAATTCTACCAGGGAATTCTTACAGCTGATAAACACCTTCAGCAATGTGGCTGGAAACAAAATTAACTTTTAAAAAAATCAGCAGCCATCCTATATACAAACAATAAATGGACAGAAAAAGAAATTAGGGCAATAACACCTTCACAATAGCCACAAATAATATAAAATATCTTGGGGCAACTCTAAGCAAGTAAGTGAAAGACCTGTATAATGAGAAATTCAAGTCTTTGAAGAAATAAACTGAAGAAGATATCAGAAGATAGAAAGATCCCCCACACTTATGGATCAGTAGGATTAGCATAGTAAAAATGGCCATTGTACTAAGGGCAATCTACAGATTCAATGTATTCCATCAAAATTTCAACAGAACTCTTTACAGACCTTGAAAGAACAATACTCAGCTCCATATGGAAAAACAGAAAATCTAGGATATCTCAAACAATTCTGCATAGGAAAAGAACTCCTGGCGGTATCGCCATCCTTGATTTCAAGCTGTACTACAGAGAAATAATAATAAACACCACAAGGTGCTGTCATAAAAACAGACAGTTTGATTAATGGAATAGAATTGAACACCCAGATGCAAATCCATACACCTATGGACACTTGATTTTTGACACAAAGAAGCCAAAATCATACGGAGGAAATAAGAAAGATTCTTTAGCAAGTGGCACTGGTCTAACTGGATGTCTGCAAATACAAATATGCAAACAGATCTATAACTATCACCCTCACAAAACTCAAGTTCAAGTGGATCAAAGACCTCAACATGAAAACAGACACACTAAACCCAAGATAAGGTAACCGAGGAATGGCCTAGAATGCACTGGCACAGGAGACAATTTCCTGAACTGAATACCAATAGCTCAGACACTAAGATCAACAATTAATTAATGGGACCTCATGAAACTGAAAAGCTCCTGTAAGGGAAACGAAAGCATCAAAAGGACAAACCTGCAGCCTGTAGAATGGGAAAAGATCTTCACCAACTCCACACCCAACAGAAGCCTGACACCCAAAATACATAAAGAATTCAAGAACCTAGACGTCAACAAGCCAAATAACTCAATTAAAAAATGGCTCACAGAGCTAAACAGATAAATCGCAATAGAGGAATCTCTAATGGCCAAGAAGTACTTAAAGAAATGTTAGAGCAATTTCGGTATAATATAAGTGTCTACTACAGTCATGCAAGTAATTCAAAATTCGTATTTACACAGGGTGATAAGTGGACTAAGTTGGAATGTCAATGCCCAGCTCCAAAAACTAGGGTTCCAATCATATCAAAATTATAAAACACTATTGTCTCAGTCTCAGCTAAAAAGGAGCCAAGGAAGATGTTGGTAAGGGCATCCTTCCAAAATAGCACTATAAAGAGTTCCTTGTTGCTTTTGCCTCTTTCCTTAGTCTCTCCCTTTCCTGGTAGCCTGGAATATGGATTCAGTAACCTTGCAGTCAGAGGAGAGAAGCCATGGACTCACTTAAGAGCAAAGTAGGAAGAGCAGGGATCCTTGGTGGCAGCCTTAGCAGCGTCTCTCACCTCACACTGCCAACTGGTGTGTAGCCCATCTTAAGAGGAAATGATGGCTATGTACAGAAGCATCTTCCAGCTTCACACACCACGTAGAATCCTCAAGAATAAGTGCAATGCAAATTCTCTTTAAATTGATTTGACCCAGTCATAGTTTTGATGTTCTCACATAAGCAAGCAGTAAAACAAACTTTTGTCAAATTAGTTTTAGAAGAAATTGAAGGTAAAAAAAAATTATGAGGGTAAGAAATATTGTGACCTTTCTCAAAAGAATACTTATCAGTCATCAGCCTCTTAGCAGCACCCAGGCCAGGGTTGCACACTCATAGTTGCTATGTCAACTGTAATCTTTTCTATTTCGTGAACCCTTTGTTGACAACATGCTAACGTGGTTTTTCTTTGCTCTTCAGTCCCATATACTGACTTGCCCTATGGTTATTTGATCTCAGCTGACTGCTCTAAAATGTAAGCTGCATCAACCCAAGAACAATAGAACCATAAATACATTTGTTTAAGCCGTTATTTTTGCTTTTTTAGCATGTGCAGCTCCCACACAGAAATTCATCAACTCAGCCTTTCTAGTCTAATCCCATGAACAACCCTCGAAATAAAAAAGCATCTTTTAAAGCACTGTAGGAAAAATGTTTATTGACACCACATCATTTTGCCATGAATGGCCAGTAGTGATCAACATTTATAAAAAAAAATTTTTTTAAACTTCACTTTAGAGTAAAAAAGTTGCATAATCCAATCTAGTCATCATTAATCTTTTGTGCTCTTTTCCCTTTGCCATGTTTACTAATCCTTGAAAGGTTTTCAGGGAACCGTTTTATTCCAATGTTCTTCACGTACCATCTGTTCCAGCACATTCCTTATATTCTTACTAGATTTCACAGATGCCACTTTTTAACTCAGCAAATCTCCTTAGGAGTATCATCTGGCTCCCATCACCCTACTCCAGGGAGTCCCTGTCACCACGGTAATGCCTGCATTAGAGCAGATGTTCCTCATTCTCTTTCATATTTCCCTGCCACGGTAGAATTTTGAATGCAAATTTTGAGATAGAAAAAAAAAACAACCAATCTCATAGGCAAAAGCATTTTTTTGCAACTCCTTTCTCTTCTTTGCAGTCTGGGTCAGAGAGCACCTTTTTGTTCAGAGTAGAGGCCACCTACTAAGGTCAACAGGGAGAGGCCGTTCTTCAATAGGAAATAATCAAGACTCGGATTATGGAGAAGAAAGCCTATTTTTTAAATGTATATGACCCTAAGTTGTGACTACAAACGTAACAGCAAATGAGGGTCAGAACTACTCCAGGAAATTTGATCAGTGAAGGTAATTAACTTAGGCGACTGAGCCCCATTCTTTTAATGCTAGGCTTTGATATTTAAGTTGTTCTAAAACACCGGTTTAGGAACCACACCTTGTCCATGTTCCATGAAGGTAGAAGTTCTAAGTGAAAACCAAACACTGAGATGGAGTCAGTACGTTAGGGACCAAGTATACTGACCTGGAGTTAGAGAGAGATCTAGAAAGATTTAAGAGCTAGCTGACTCATCTGTGGGACCTTGAGCAAGTCATCAGACCTAGGTGGCACCTGTACTTCTTTAGCTGTAAAGTAAGGAGTGGGACCAGATGACTTAAGCATCAGCCCCTACTTTATGGTAGCTACCCATGCAGTAGGCGTCCTCACTTTGTGTTGAAGTGGCTTGCATCCACTTCCTCAATGGCAGAACAGATATCAAGACCTGCTTCTTTTTTTTTTTTTTGTTTTTTTAGCTAAAGCACTGTCTTAGAGCTTTATTGCTGTGAAGAGACACCATGACCACAGCAACTCTTATACAGGAAAACATTTCCCTGGGGATGGCTAACAGTTCAGAGGTCTGGTTCATTTTTGTCATGGTGAGAAGCATGGTGGTGTGCAGGTAGACATGGTGCTGGAGAAGGAGCTGAGAGTCTTACATCTGGATCTTCAGGCAGAAGAAAAAGACTGAGAAACACTTCCTACAACGAGGACACACCTCTTAACAGTACCACTCCCTAGGGCCTACCAGAACCATTTTTATTCAAACAGCTACATGCCGTAGGCTTATAGCTATATCAGAATGCAAAATGTATTTAGTCCAACTTCAAAAGTTCCCATAGTGTATAACAGTCTCAACCTTGTGAAAGTCCAAAGTCTCTTTTGAGACCCATGCAATCTTTTAAATATAATCCCCTATAAAATGAAAATCAAAAAAGCAGATCACATACTTCCAACATATAATGGCACAGGATGTACATACCATCCCAAAAGAGAAGAAAGAGAGTATAGCATCAAGGATATACTGGACCAAAGCAAGACTGAAAACCACCTAACCACCTGGACAAACACTGGGTGATTTAAAAAAAAAAAAACAACTGAGGAGCTGGGACAACCAATATTCTACAAAGATTTGTCAAGTATAAAAAGGAAACCTACAATAGTTTTGAGAGATGGGGGCATGGGTATGCATATGTTTCCACAAAAAGTTAAAAAAATATATGGTTACCAACAAAACTTATAAAGATTAGATCTGACCATTTAATAAATAAATCTTAAAATCTACCCGGTTCTTTTTTTTTTTTTCCTTTTTTTTAATGAAAAATAAAATCATTCATACTACATCTCAATTGCTATCCTCCCATTCCTCCCTCCCTCCTGCTTTCACCCCATTCCCCTTCCCTATGACTGTGACTGATGGGGACCTCCTCCCCCTGAATATGATGCTAGGGTATCAAGTCTCTTCTTGGTAGTCTGCTATCCTTCCTCCGAGTGCCATCAGGCCTCCTCATCAAGAGGACATGGCCAAATATGGGGCACCAGAGTTTGTGTAAAAGTCAGTCCCCACTTAACTGTGGAGAATGTCCTGTCCCTTGGCTAGATATGGGTAGGGGTTTGATGCTCACTGCACGTATTGTCCTTGGTTGGTGCCATAGTTCAAGCAGAACCCCTGGGCCCAGATCTGCCCATCATAGTGTTCTTCTTGTAGGTTTCTAGGACCCTCTGGACCCTCCTATTTCCCCATTCTCCTATATTTCTCTCACCTATAGTCCCAATAGGATGTCCTCACCTCTAGCCCACGCTCCTGGTAAGTGAAGACTTTCATGGGACATGCCCCTTGGGCTAGTGTCCAGTTATAAGTGATGGTGGCAAGTGGGGTGGACCTTGTTTAGAAACCAGAGTAATCGAGCCAGGGATTTGGACTATTTTCTCAACCAGGAACACCAAGCTTCCCACTCCACCATAGCAGGAGAATTTCATTGTTCAACAGGAAAAAACTACAGAAACCCTGAGCATCTCTGAACTCACTGAGAGCACCAACCAACTGCAGAGCAGCAGCAGCTACTGCTGCTGCTGCTGCTGCTCGGGCAGCAGCAAGCAGGTAGCCAGGAATGCAGGCAAGATCCCACCTACCTGGTTCTTAGAATTTGACATTGTCTAATACAGCTTAGAGAACTAATGCCTTCTTCTGGCCTGTTAGTACACATGCAGGCAGAGCCCTATACTATTTTTAAAAAACAGAATAACTATAAAAACAAAAACAGAGGATAGATATTGCACCTGCGGGGGGGGGGGAGGAGAGAGGGAGAGGGAGAGGGAGAGAGAGAGAGAGAGAGAGAGAGAGAGAGAGAGAGAGAGAGAGAGATATGCAGACAGAGAGGAAAGGAGATGCTACAGGCACTTAGACTGGGGAGACACCAACTTATAGGCCAGACCAGCGTACAGACCAGAGACACCTGGTGACCCATCCCATGGAACAGATACCAAAAGGTTTATTCTTGTTTCCCTTTAGCTTTTCCCCTCTTGTATAAGACAGTTAGAATATATAATAAAGTCTAATTGTTTAAAAAAAAAAACAAAGGCAACACCTTTCAGCTTTGTTGACTATAACCTGCTTTTCTCTCTCCTTGGCAGGTATCCCATGACTCTGGCATCTCCAAACATCTCGGGGTCTCCAAAGCAACCCAAGCCTCATCTTCACAGCTTGCTTCATTTGGTGGCTTTTCTAGGCCTCCATAGGGACACCTTTGGCACATGCCTGGCCTCAGCAGCTTTCCTTAGTCATAGAGGGAAATTCCATAACACTTTCTTCTATCCTTGACTCTAAAGTTACAATCAGGTGCCCAAAGCTGCTGCTTGCTGGGGCCTGAAACACAGGCCCCTCACTCATAAAGTGAAATTTTCATGTGGAAAATTTTTCTCAAAGGATAAATGTAGAAGAACTGCAATCTAGAACGCAGACTGGTAATCGTGATGCATTCAACTCATCTTCAAAGCAGTCAGAAAAGTATCAACAATTCAACAGAGGAAAAAAGAGAGCAAAATGTATGAACAAATAATTCTCCAGAAAAGAAATACAACAGCTCTTAATCACGTAAATAAATGTTCAATTATATCTGTAAACAAACATGGTTTGCAGTGGACTGCAGGCAGTGGAAAGATACATAGCTGGCCAAAAACTCTCAGTAATGAAGCACACGTCCAACATCATAAGGACTCGGGTTCAGTGACAACGCCCCCCCCCCCACACACACACAGCACAAAAACAAAATGAAATTAAAAAAATTAAAATTAGCACATATATTATAATTTGTACCTATAAAACTTCAGTTCCAGAAGTCATAGTACATTTTATCTACTGATGGACGTTTTCTATCTACTGATAGAGAATCTGAGAAAACTTTGATAAAGGAAAATTTGGCACTACCAATTGAAGTTACCAGTGTATAGTTTTTATCATAATAATTCATCCATTATCCATCCTGTATGCATATTACTTTTTTTTTTTTTTACCATTTTTTGTTTTCTAAGAGCAATGCAAAAAAAAAAAAAAACCAGCCTAGTTGTCTATCATCAAGTTCTATATTCTCGTTTATGTGATAAAAAAAAAACCACTCTGATCAAAAGCAATGTTGGGGAGGAAAAGATAGATCTGGCTTATACTTCCAGGTCATGGTCTATCACAGAGGAAGTCAAGGCAGGAAAGGCAGGAACCTTAAAGCAGGCCAAAAGCAGGCAGCATTACCTCTAATCAAGGAAGTCTCTCCACTGCCGATGAGAACAGCAAGAACCATGGAAGCCACTGCTTGCTACCTGGCTTCCAGGCTCAGGATTAGCCAATTTTTTATTTTTTGTACAGCCCAAGGAATGGCGCTATTGACGGTGGGCTGGGTCCTCTGGTATCAATTAGTACTCAAGACAGTCCCCCAGAGACATGGCCATAGCCCAGTCTGATCTAAGAAACCCTGCAGTTGAGACTCCCATCTCAGCTAACTCTATGTTGTGCCGGATTGATACCCCATTTAGTGGACTTTCAAAATGCATCAGTTATGTTAATATACTGAAAAACCTTCAGGATGAGAAAAGCAGTGTATCATGTCCTGTGATTTGTGTTAATGGTGGGCTGATCATCTAATAAAGAAGGGCAGGTGTTTGTCTTTGTTTGTTTGTTTATTCGTTTGTTTGTTCTTATGGCATGTTCAAGAATAATAGGAAGGAAGGCCAGAAAATAGTAACAGTGTTTGCTTCCTTGGGAGTCACCTGACAGCTAGAGGCTGTGGTCGGAGAAGAGACCATTTCTACTATAATAAACCTTTGTAGCTCCTAAAGTTTTAACATGAGTATGTATTAGCTAATCAAAACAAATTGAATTGCAAAGTCAACTCCCTGTTCAAAACAAATCTCTTTCTGCTCTGTACCTCAGCTGTTCCCTTGCTCTTTTTGTCAGCATCCTTGCAGATGTGGATCGCCAACAAGAAATGGTGAGTTCTGCATCCCTCTGCCCCTCCCATGTCTCCACCCTAGCAGTTGAGGTGTTCTGAAAACTCTCTCCCTATACTGGGCATGGCGGTGCAGGCCTTTAATCCCAGCACTTGGGAGGCGGAGGCAGGCAGATCCCAGTGAATTAGAGGGCAGCCTGGTCTACACAGCAAGTTCAGGACAGCCAAGGCTAAACAGAGAAACCCTGTCTTGGAAATGCACCCCCCCCCAAAAAAAAATAAAAGAAAAAGAAAAAATAAAAACTCTCCCTAGAAAGAAGCCTCACTCATTTGAACAAGGCCTTGCAAATTTCTTTCAGTCAGTCCTGGGATTCTACCTTGAAACCTGTCCTTATCTTTTAAAGCACTGTTTCTCAACCTGTGGGCCATGACCCTTTTGTGAGGGATAAATGACCTTTTTACAGGGGTCCCCGTAAGACCATCGAAAAATGCAGATATTTACATTATGATCATAACAGTAGGAAAAGTACAGTTATGAAGTAGCAATGAAATAAATTTATCGTTGGAGGGGTCACCACAACAAGAGGAACTGTACTTAAGGGTTGCAGCATTAGGAAGGTTGGAAGGCACCATTTTAAGGGAAAGGTGAAGAGAAAAAAGTGAGAAAGTAAAATGGTAGTACACAATCACATGGGGAAATTCAGCTGTGTGAGTGGAGGGAAAGGAGATGTTCAAGGTCTTGTAGGTTGTGTGACCCCATAACTGTCATGCTGGCCATGCCACTAGGACACCAGTACATCTTGCCTGGCAGGTTGACATGGTTTTTGATGGGAGGAGGTGATGCCTGCTCCAAATGGAGCAATTTCATGCCTTGTGCTGTAATCCTAGTCAAAAGCCCATGGCTGGGAAAGGTCATTGTCCCTGGAGTAGAACCTGCTGTTGTTATTTTGCCTAAATGATTATTCTGTCAAATTGCCTTCCAAATATTTATGCTTTACCCACAGACCTGGGATGCTTTCAACCCCGGTCCAAAAAGCTTTTGGAGGGGAGAGCAGTTGATGGTGAGACACACAAGCATTGAAAGTGCTGAGAATAAGAGAGTGGGTGCTCAGCTCTAAGTAGGACAGCTAATTAATCCAACCACCAACAAGGCTCAGGGAACATCTTGGGAAAGAAGGTGGAGAGAATGTAAAATTGGAAGGATAAAGAGGAGTGCTGTGAAATGCTGTCTTCTGGATCTGGCATGGCTAGCTGTCACGATAATGAATGCACAGCGGCTGTGGTTACCTAGATACAGTCTACATAAGATCAAGCCAGACAGAACTCTAGCTTAGACTGTGCAGACAGTCTCCAGGCTCCACCTCTTACAGAGGAGCTATTGGTAATTCATAGTCGACAAGGGAAAGTGAATCATTCTTTTTGGAGGATGTATCCACTGATCCATTTCCCATCATCTCTTGGGTTGCCCCAACCCATACATATACAGGCAGTGTTGACTTGGTGGTTTTAATGAGAAACATCCCCCTTAGGCTTGTGCACTTGAATATTTGGTCACCAGTGGGTGGTACTGTTTGGGGAGACTGGGGAAGTACAGCCTTGTTGGAAGAAATATGTGCAGGGGTACTGACTTTGAGAATGTGTGGACTCCTCTTTTAATTTGCTCATTCTCTCCTTCATGCTAGGGCTCGAAGAAGTGATCTCCAAGCTTCCTCTTCTGACCCCTCCACATTCTTCCTCCTCCTCCTCCTCCTCTTCTTCCTCCTCCTCCCATTATCTACTCTCCCTCTAGAACCATAAGGCAAAATAAATGCTTTCTTAAATTTAATTGCCTACATGTCCCCTAGATGGGGAGGCCTGGTGGCACTCAGAGGAAGGATAGCAGGCTACCAAGAAGAGACTTGATACCCGATGAGCATATACAGGGGGAGGAGGTCCCCCTCAGTCACAGTCATAGGGGAAGGGAGTAAGGGGAAAATGGGAGGGAGGGAGGAATGGAAGGATACAAGGGATGGGATAACAATTGAGATGTAATATGGAAAAATTAATAAAATATATATTAAAAATTACAGTAAAAATTTAGTTGCCTTGGTCATAGTAGTTTATCACAGAGATGGGAGAGTAATAAATATAGTAAATAATAAAAATAATAATATAAAAGATATAATGTGGAAGGGGTCATGTTGGGGTAACAAAGAGAGGGAAATGGATAGTAGATATGATAATGTTCCATTGTATACCTCTATGCATGTCTCAAAACTAAGGAAAAGGGTGCAATAGTGGCACAAAATTTGTGGAACCAACCATTCAACATCTGATTCAAGTTAAGGCTTACTCCATGAAATGTAACCCATATCCAACACTGCTCACTAAAAACCTGAGACTACATAGGCCAGGGATCTAGGGGGAAACCCAATACTATTGTTTTGCTAAAAAAAAAAAAAAAAAAAAAAAAAGTAGCAATAAGATGACTCCGAACAATATTTTGCTATACTCATAGATCTGAGCCTTGCTCAGCTGCCATCAGAGAAGCTTGCTCCCGCAGGAGATGGGAAGAAATACAGGGACCCACTTCCAGACAATATGCAGAATGTGAGAGGTCTTGAAACACCGAGTCCTAAAAGGGATGCCTCCATCAATTCCCTCCCCCTCGGGACTCAGGGAACTGTACCAAAGAGGAGGCAGAAGATGGTAAGAGCCAGAAGAGATGGAGGACACCAAGGAATCAAGGTCTTCCAGACTTAGGAAGATGGTAGCATATGTGAACTCAGAAGTGGTAGCAGCGTGCACAAAGCGTGTATGGCTCTGCACCAGGTCAGATCCTAGCAGTTCAAGGAGAAATGGGTACATGCCCTCACTCCTAACCTGGAAGCTCTCTCCAGCCGAGAGGCACCAGCAAATGAAAACTTAGTTTTCTCTAAAGGAGACCCAGTGGGGGAGACAAACTACTCTTTAGGGGTAGGCCCCATGCCCAGCAGTAGATGGTTTCATAACCTTAAGATGGGGCATTTTGTTTTTCTACCTTACAGATCTTTTGTGTATACATATTATGGCTTCCAGTTTTGTGCTTTTATGGGATTCGTGTGCATATGTGTGTGTGTGTGTGTGTGTGTGTGTGTGTGTGTATGTGTGTGTGTGTATATGTGTGTGTGTGTGTGTGTGTGTGTGTGTGTGTGTGTGTGTGTGTACACCTATATGTGTTTCTGGTGCTTTTCCTTTGGCTCTTTTTCCTTTTGGTCATTTTATCACATTCTGATTTGTTTTTGATTTGTTCTATTTTATTATCATTCCTAAGATGCCTGTTTGTTTTCTAAGGAAAAACAGAAAGGGTGTGCATTCCTATGGAATAGGAGGTGGGGAGAAACTGGGAGGAGTAGGGGGAGGGGAAACTGTAATCAGAATGTATTGTATTAAAAAAAAAACTATTTTCAACCAAAAGGAAAAATTCTAGAGGATTTAAACAAAGGACCATAAACTGACTAGTCGCAAGGTACGCTTTCTGTAATTTTCACGATAGGTTTCCAAGGGCAGAGGCTTCAAACTCAAAACTTTAAGGATGAAGACAGAGGCATCCATGTGTCTACCTAATTCAGTTATTTTATCTCGGCACACATACCCTAAGCACTTCCCCAGGGCAAGGCTGACCGACATTTTTATTAGCAATAATCTCTGCCTTCTTCTGATTATCTGGAGATTTAAGACCACATAATCACCCTCCACGTCAGAGGTGGGGGCTGTGGGGGAGGGTGGCAGAACTGGCTAAGAGGACCCAAATCCCTCCGAAGGCTTGCTTCTTCCGTATCAGCAAGATTAGAGCACTCAAGTCTCTCTGCGGAGAGCGTTCAGATCCGGCAGGCTAGCCTAGGCTTTTTCAGGCCAGAAGAAAGAACAGCTTTGGGGGTAATTGATGCATGCCTAGGCCCCAGTATGCTGGTCTCTCTCTGACCCAGTCCTCCCGGTGACTGTGAGCAGACCAGGGGCCCTAGACACCCAGGAGAGACAGGAAAGTGGTCTGAGACCTACAGCCATGCTGAAACAGAGCACGGAGAGGAGGTGGTCCTTGAGCTACAAGCCCTGGAGCATTCCGGAGACTGAGGAGGTGCCCAACACGAGGAGCAACCAACACCGCAGGAGCATCTGCTCCATGGGAGCCCGCACTGGCTCTCAGGCCAGCATCACACCACAATGGACCGAGGGCAACTACA